>NC_138584.1:27505099-27967599 GCF_964289735.1 Phaethon aethereus | reverse complement strand
TGCATCAGCTTTTACCAAGAGAATTAAAACTCATTTCCACATAACCTATTGTAATCAACCTTAGTTTTGTAGGAAGGACTGGTAGCAAATTTTGAGGTTGCTGTTAGTAATTAATTCATGAACAGTAAGTTCAATTGTCATTGGAATTTTAAAGCATAAGGAACACCAGCAGTGCTATAGACATAATTATTTGTCATCTTTTACTGTTTTCTTCTTTTGCAAGAGATTGACAATCTGCTTGCTCTTTTGAGACAATGTTTTTAGCTGTTCCTGCTTTGAAAGTCATAGACATGGTAGTTATTTTTTAATAAAAAGTGACATGTTCATAAAACTCATTAAAAGGAGTAGAGTTTAAAATTAGTAAACAAGGGCTGACTGGGACTGCTGCTTCAATTTATCTCTTCAACATTGCTTCCAATTTCTACTGAAGTCTTTATATTGACAGAACCTGTAAATCAAAATGTGATAGAAATGACCTTACATATAGAGAGAAGTATCAGTAGGACTATCAAGGTGGTCCAGATCTCTGAAGTACACCATGAGACAATGTACTAGTGCTGGTATCACGGTTCCACCTCCCCATCTACATGCATGAGAATTGCATTGGAGGTTTTTATGTCTCAAGAGAGGCAGCAGCAGGAACCACTCTTCTTCCTATGAGTTTGTACCAAAGTAGTGATAACCTTCACTGGAGAGATTTTTTGCAGGATGACCAGTGTCTCACTTCCTCTGAAGCACCTCTCTATGGACAGTCATTAGCCGTTACAGTCACCAGACCTTACTAGCTAACTCTGAAGTAGTCTCTTGTCTCCTTCTGCAGGTATGTAGACTATTTGCTCTCTTAACTCTTCCTTTATGCTTGATGCTCAGCTGGGCTTTCCTCCAAACCAGTTGCACATTTTGTCCTGTAGTAATCACAGAATCACTAGGTTGGAAAGGACCTTCAAGATCATCAAGTCCAACCATTAATCCAGCACCACCATGTCCCCTAAACCATGTCCTGAAGTGCCACATCCACGCGTTTTTTGAACACTTCCAGAGATGGCGACTCCACCACCTCCCTGGGCAGCCTGTTCCAATGCCTGACCACCCTCTCAGTGAAGAAATTTTTTCCTAATACCCAATCTAAACCTCCCTTGGTGCAACTTGAGGCCATTTCCTCTTGTCCTATTGCTAGTTACTTGGGAGAAGAGACCAACACCCTCGTCGCCACAACCCCCTTTCAGGTAGTTGTAGAGAGCGATAAGGCCTCCCCTCAGCCTCCTCTTCTCCAGACTAAACAATCCCAGTTCCCTCAGCCGCTCCTCATAAGACTTGTGCTCCAGACCCCTCACCAGCTTCATTGCCCTTCTCTGGACACGCTCCAGCACCTCAGCATCCTTCTTGTAGTGAGGGGCCCAAAACTGAACAGAGTATTCAAGGTGCGGCCTCACCAGTGCCGAGTACAGGGGCACGATCACTTCCCTACTCCTGCTGGCCACACTATTTCTGATACAGGCAAGAATGCTGTTGGCCTTCTTGGCCACCTGGGCACACTGCAGGCTCATATTCAGCCGGCTGTCAACCAGCACCTTCAGGTCCCTTTCTGCCAAGCAGCTCTCCAGCCACTCCTCCCCAAGCCTGTAGCGTTGCATGGGGTTGTTGTGGCCAAAGTGCAGGACCCGGCACTTGGCCTTATTAAACCTCATACAGTTGACCTCAGCCTATCGATCCAGCCTGTCCAGGTCCCTCTGCAGAACCCTCCTACCCTCCAGCAGATCAACACTCCCACCCAACTTGATGTCATCTGTAAACTTACTGAGGGAGCACTTGATCCCCTCATCCAGGTCATTGATAAAGATACTGAACAAGACCGGCCCCAGAACCGAGCCCCGGGGAACGCCGCTTGTGACCGGCCACCAGCCGGATTTAACGCCATTCACCACAACTCTCTGAGCTCAGCCATCCAGCCAGTTCTTTACCCAGTGAAGAGTAAACCTGTCTAAGCCATGAACCGACAATTTCTCCAGGAGAATGCTGTGGGAGATGCTGTCAAAGGCTTTACTAAAGTCCAGGTAGACAACGTCCACAGTCTTTCCCTCATCCACTAGGCGGGTCACCTGGTCATAGAAGGAAATCAGGTTGGTCAAGCAGGACCTGCCTTTCATGAACCCATGCTGGCTGGGCCTGATCCCTTGGATGTCCTGCACATGCCCTGTGAGCACTCAAGACGAACCACTCCATGATCTTCCCTGGCACGGAGGTCAGGCTGACAGATAATGTAATAACACATTGTGTGGTGCACCTACATTAAGCTGTATCCCTGATTTCATAGGAGAGTGCTTTTGCTCTCATTTTTAGATATCTACTCCTGAGATAACTCCCCCTTAACAAACTGGTTTGAAAACATGCTAAAAAATTGCCTCTGATGATCAAATTGCACTCAGCCAGAGCTTAAGCTACAACTGTACCTTGTTAAAAAGTTTTCATTCTCTACCTTTTTGGAGCTTCATCTTAGAGTTCCCTTCATACCTTCATCAGACACTATATTGTCACAGAAACATCTGAATGACAGAGTGCTGGGTGGAGCTGCCCTGCAGCCTGTTTTTACATGAGCAGGCAGAGTTCCTCTTTCAGGAGTACTCACGAAGGGCACGGTTTGGCAAAAGGCAGTAGGTGCGGAGGTTCTTAGAGCGCTCAGTGAAGAAGGAGAGAGAGATACTTCAGATTCAATTAACAGGAGTGATCCTACTGAGGTGCTGTAACTCACCTTGCAGAAACTAAAATACATATTTTAGTGCCAGGATGTTATAGGACTACATTTACTTCATGTCCTGCTGAGAGGAGCTAGCAAGAGCTGTTATCAAAGACTCCTTTTCTCCTCAGTCATTTAATAGTAGCAGCTTCTCTTTTATTCTGTGCTCTGAGAGAGCAGAATAGGAAGTGATAATCTCCTTGGAATATAGCAGACACCTGTTTGATAAGTGGTAATTGCATTATTCCTAGAGGATTATCATAGTGGTGCTTGTTTCTTTTGTAATGAAACTCCACTAGATAAGCAGACCAGAGCTTCACTAGAAGATGTATGAAAATCCATTGCAACAGATTGAATGTATTTGGGACTCTGTAAACAGAGTTTCACTTTAAGTAAGTATATAGTAAGTGGGCTTGCCGCGCAATAGCAGAAGAAAGCTATGTAAAATTACAGCATCACTTTTGTTGTTTTATATGTGAGTGAGAACATTTGCTATTGCTAGAACTTCACTTCGTATTTGTTCTAGTTATGTACAGAGCCTGATAGAAGTCTCAAATGCTTCCTTAAAAAAAGTGGTCCTTAAATAATGTTAAATTAGCCCATAGATAACTTTTTAGATGCTTAGAATGGAGCTAATCTGCTTCTCTGTTAGGAACATTTGTTAAAGTCCAATGAACTTTTGATGTGGAACGAAGAAAATATTAGTTGATAAATGTATTTTAGACAGCTAACTTCCTCTACCAAGCAAGAAAAGAGCTGTTTTCAATAGCAATCACTGGATTTAATTCCTTTTCTTAATGTTACTGCCCAGTGGTCAAAACGTAGACCTGAGACAGATTTGTAGCTCTGCAGACTTTGCTTATGGCATTTAATAAAACACTTAAGCAACTCAGGTCTTCTCATTTCTAAGACGAGGCCTGAGATTTAATGCTGAACTTACATAAAAGCCAAAGAAAAATAGCTACATAGCCTCAGCTAGATTTCAGTAGAAACTGTCCCCCTTATTTTTGTTAGATGGCTAAGAAAATCCAGTCTGAAATGTTGGGAATGATTCATGTTTGCCTAGTCCTTAGAGGTCTCTGAATAGAAAGGCCCTTTATAAAATGCTTCATTTTTAGTTATTTGTGTTCTTTTTCTTTTGCATGTCACACTTGAAACTATTATACATCAACCAAGCACATTCAATACGTAGTTATACTGAATGAATGAAATTAATGCATTTTTAGCTGCAACCGCCCCAACTCAACAACTTACCATTTAAGAATACTAAAATATTGTTTAGTATTAATATGATTTTCTAATTTTGAATCTTTTTCCTTTAATTGAGGAGGATACATACGCAGTGCTTCTAATTCTGATGATGTAAAGACTTAAAGGCCTTTTCATATATTCCAGATAAAGGAAACAAAATAAGAAACAATTACCCTTTTTAGAAGCTCATTTTTAGAAGTCACTAACACCATGCTTCCAAAAGGCTAACATTGCAAAAATCCAGTTCCTCGAAAAGTGATATCCAGGAAGAAGAGGCAGCATAAAAAGCCTGTCAGGGTTTGAACCATGTGTTGGAAGCACTGTTGCTAGCACAACTGCATGAGCTCTGCCAAGGAATTATGTAGTGCTGGAAACATATCCAGGCACTCTTCTGTTTGCCATCCAAAGCATTGTACAATGCTGTGAAGTAAATGGCATCCCACCATAGACCAGAAACGTGCCAAGTATTTGGCTGATACTCTTTGTGAATGCAGAGCAGTTCCCAAGATGTATCTGTAAATATCTGTGGGCAATATGTGATTTGGATGAATGAAATTGGTTGTTGGTTTATAGTGTTGCCTATTATTTCACTTACGATTGTTTCTTATCTTAAAAATCTGTTTAATGGTTTTGTATCTCTTAAGAATAGTGAAAAATAGGTGATATATGATCAGACTTAGAAAAAACAATATTATTATACCCTCTTCTATGGCTATTATGTAGTCACTTAACATATCAGAAACCTAACAGACACTGTGTTTCAACACAGAAGCCAGCAAATGAAACAGGACAATGTTAGTACCTTGATTACTTTTCAGCCCTTAGACTGAAGAATTTTGAAGAAAGGAAATATAGGAAGACAGGTTAACTCTGTTTAGTGTTTTTGCAGTTGTTATGAGTCTGAATCCATGTTAAGTGCAGTTGAATTTTTCGCGGTCACCATTAAGAGTATCAAAAGAGTAAGGAGCATCACAAAATAACCATAACCAGACTGCAGAGCATGTGATGGTCCTCAGAGAACTGATGGATGAGTGGACGTTGGTGCTTTCCCACGTCTTCAGGTACTAGAGGGTTTCTCATCATTTTTCTTACAGACTTTTTCTTTCGTTTACCTTGATCCTCCTCTCATTTGGCAACATGAAATGGATAAATGTTTTGACTCCTGGTATTCATTGTCACCCAAAGGCAGTCTCTCTCTAGTTTGGGAAAGGTTTGGGAATTCCAGTTTATCTATGAATAACAGTCTGTTAGTCATATTAGATCTTGTTTTGGTGAGGGAATATTTATTTTTGGTTCCTGGGACATTCAGGAACGTACCGTGAGTTATGACCTTTTCCCGGGCTTATATGTTTCATAGATCAATTCACACAGGTGTGCTTATTAATAAACTCAGTTAACCAATTTACATGCATAAGTTTTAACCACCAAGTAATTAGTGAAAGCATTGCTGAGGAACTGGAAATTTGGGAAATGTGTCATTATTTGCATATCAGTATTAAGCAATTACTAAATTAAAGAGTGCACGTTGTGACAAACATGAAGCTCCTTTACTGTTGCTTTGTCAGTGCACATTAACATCAACTTGATGTGAAAGCCTGGCTTTCTCTGCATGAACTAAAAATCCTAAGGCAGAAGTACACAATGAATCACCCAGAGTTTGGAGGCTAGCACGCTGAATTGCCTTGGGGTTCAGACCGAGGAAAGAAAAAACTGATGTAAAAGACCATTGAGAAAACGTATCAGTGGAAAGTAATTAACTCAAGATCCACAATTAGCCTCCTGGTCTATACTTAACTGTGTTCCAGGTCTTTCAGCGTTTATTTAATTCTGTTACCCTGTGTTTCAAATAGCTGCAAATGGCTTGGCAGATTTTTCATCCTTTTTAATATTTACAGTTTTTGTCTAAGAAGAAGAATGAGCACTGTAAGTGATCATGAGTATTTATTTCAGTCTCTGAAGTATATCTCTGTCTTAGTAGAATCCCTTGTGCAAGGAAATACTATTTCCCTTTTGTTTCCTTTAAATATATTTGTGGTTTGAAGCAACTACAATGTCCTTCTTTGATTCCTAACTTGCCTAACTAGGCTTAATCAAGTGAAAAGTAATCAAAACCAGAGATCATTTTCTCTCTCGTTCAGCTAGCAAACAAGAGTGATAGTTTCACAGTAATGCAGCTGGTGATTAACGGCAACCGTAGCAAAAATTGGCATGCATGTTCAACCGGCGTACCAGAGCTGGGTGTTCCCGGAGGACCAGGCACAACTTTTTCTCAAGCTTATACAGCAACTTGCACTCGCGTTTTGTGAAGCTGGCTTTATCGTGGTTGTCTCGTGGCTCCAGCATCCCTCATCTAGTGTCTGTCTTGAAAGACACAGTGGCCTGCTCGCTGTGCCACGGGCTCTTCTCCAGCCTCCTCCTGCCACCCCATGTGCTGTTTATCGAGCAGTCGACTCCAGAGCATCGTCACCATGCTGCTGCCTTCAGTACGTTATGTAAAGGTCTCCCGAGGTTGTGCCTGTATACTGCAGCAGAAGGAATAAGATACGTATGTATCCAAAAGGCAGCATATTAAAGATGAGTATATAAAAAATGTACGTTTGTTATATATGTATCTTTAACATGCTGCCTTTTGGAATAAACTGCAGAAGAATGTTGGGAGAATTAAGACAAGCCATCTCTTAATCCTAATCTAAAGAATTTATCAATTTTTTTTAAAATTTAGTTGTATTAAAGACACTTTTTTCACTCCAGATCTTTTTTAACTTTTGGGTTCTGCGTTTGAACTCTAGCATTCTTTTGTGATTTTAATCTTCGTTATGGTTCAAAGATCTACCATGGGAACATCACTGAAATCCCTGGAATGAATTTCCTACAACCTGTGTTGACAGGTTTAAATTACGTACTCTGACACTGTTCTTGTGCCTGGATTAGAAACTTTTTTTCAAGTTAAACCTGCGATAAGTAATTGTCACAGCGCGCTGGCACAATGCTAATTTGAAGTGACATGTCCAAACTGGCCCCAGTAACATGAAGAACCCTAACAGGTGTGAGGGGTGGATCTTCCCATGGGCCCTGCTGAACTTCTAACAGGGGAAAAAGAGTAGAAAAAGTGAAATGAACCTTGAATAAAGCTGTCAGCAGTAATTATCTCAACAACACTTTGTGAGGAGTTAAAATAAGCATTGCTGATTTATAACCTGAACACACTCCACCCTAGAGATTTTTTTTTATCCAGTTAGTGTTTAAAATGAAACGTTGAATACCTGTCAAGATTTTTTTTAATTGAAGATGCATAATGAAAATTAAGTTATTTTCCAGAGGAAGTTAATTTCAAGGGCTGTCAAGTTTTTTAAACTCTTCTGTTAATTTTAATATTTGTACAATAGTTTAATACAACAAACAAACCTAGAGCTTACTTGACTGTTTTTCCCAGCTAATGCTATTTGATGTCAAAAGACGAAGTGGCTGATGTAGAATTACCTCCACTTTTTATTGTTGTTCAAGGAGGGATAAGGGCTTACGTGATATTAGATGAGCTTTGGTTGGTTGATTTATTTTTTTTGAACTTGAATAACAATGTCTTATCGACCAGTATGGACTGAAGAGAACCCTTCAGTTCTGTATAGTAGATCTCTCTGAGTCTCGTAATTAATTTCATAGTACGAAAAAAGCCCTTGTTTCAGTAAACTTAAAAAAAATACATTTGATAGACTTTTTTTTTTTAAATTGGAATGTACCTTCCTTTTATAGTGGAATACTTGCTCGTTGCTGCTGTGGTAACACTTGTTTTATGTATACAATGTATTTCACTATGGATAGAGGTAATTTTACAGTCTATTACTAATGAAAGAATACCTGCTAGCTTTGAGAAAAGAGCAATGCAAAAGATAAACATTAATTCACAGAAAACCTTTAATCCCTTGAAGTTTTAAACATTACTTTTAGACATGAACATGTGTGAATTCTTAAATCATGTATCACTTTGACCTTGTGAGATTATACACTGAAAACAAGACAGATTATTTAGTGTATGATTATACAGCGATAAGTGATGGGTTTGGCAGTGTTGAGTATCTATTTTTTCCCAAGAAGTGTAGTGAGGGTTTGTCTGAGCACAACAGGCTGCCCACACATTGTTAATAATGCTTGGTTAAACACTGAGAACTAGAGCTATGGCAAGAACAACCTAATATGAACGATCTCTCATGTCATAGCATCTTTTTTTTTTTTTTTTGAAACGATGAGAATCTGAGTATACTCGAAAACAGTATGAATTGCTTGGGAGTCCACCATCTCCTTTCTGCATGGATTGGGTTCTGTGTGTTTGGGTCTCCAACCAGGAAAGAGCGTGGAGCCGTCTGATATTCTCTGGAGAACAGCAAAAAAATTGCGAGGAGTTCCCATATTCTTATTTCCCCAGCTTCAATACTCATACTCAGGGGCTGTGCTGGATGCATTTAGAAATGACTATTTTCTTCAGCTGTTTTTATAATGGAAAACTTCCCACTCTTACATTTCAAGTGTGGAAGCAAAACTTCCTCTGCCATCATTCACGTGCTCTACCTCTCCTCCCTCCCTTTTACACTTTGATTTTTCCCATGTGCCACATTAACTGCTATCCCCCTTTCACCACACAAATATTCCTTGCTTTATGTTTTGCTTGCTTCTTTAATCTCAAAAAGGATAGGTTACAAAAGAAAAATGGACAATGGAAACTCTAGTGAGCTGGGAGCAGCAGCCTCAGCTGTGGAGCAGCCTGACCAGTCTTGCTCCAACGGTAAGCAGAATAACTTCTTTTCCAGGCATTTCAAATAGATTGGTTTATAATGTGTTTTGTTCTTGTGTCTTTCTGGGGAAAGTCTGCAGTCCTCTAGATCACCCTGAAATTCTGACTTAAAAACCTGGGCTCTGCGTCATAGGTCTGTGCCTTCATCTAGCCCTGCTGAAAAAGTGTTTCTCTCTGATTTTCCATTCTGCACAGTTAGTATGGTAATCTTTTTGAACAGGGAACTTAATTTGTCTTGTGAGGAGAGATAGATGACATCTTGTTAGACTAGGAGAAATTAATTTGTTTGAATTCTTCTGAGATCTGTCCATCAGGAAGAAGGGATTAGCAATGATGAATATGCCTTGCAGACATCTGAACTGAAGTCTGTCTAGACCAAGAAGCAAGAGAATTTCCCTCTTAACACAACGTTGCCTACCCTGGCTGAAAGGGCAGAGAATAGGCTGAACTTGGAGATACAGAAAGGCTCCTTTGCAGGGGCCACACTATTCAGCCAAGATGTAGAAAACTGATTAATTATTTTGTCTTACTACCTTACTACTCTTGATGCGCTTGGGCTATGAAAGCGTTTGATCCCTAATATGCCTCGTACCCAAACTCATCTAGTAGTACCATATGCATATAGAGTATAATAGAAAAACTAGGACAGAAATGTTCCTTCTCAAGCTTCATATAGTTGTCTTCAAAAAAGACCAGATTTTTCCCTATCTTCAAGAAAATACATACATCAGGCATCTGTAGTGTCATTGATATTTATCAAACTCGGGGAATTAGCTTATTCTATAACAAAAAGTCAGATAACAAAATAGTAAGTTTAATATGAAAACTGAAATGCTTGATAAAGCTCCTTCCTCACCCCTCTGTCCTTAATCCTTCTCTTACCTGATGAGGGAAAAAAGACATTGTAGTAATTAATCCAACAAGAAAAAGGGCCAAACTGTATGGAAGTGAAATTTTCACAATGGAGACACCAGCCAGTCATTGAGTATTTTGCTACGGGCACCTCTGTCTTAAGTTATTTTGAATAATTGAGCATGGCGTGTTATGAAAGGTGCTTGGTCATGTTTGTTTCTTTATACCTTAGCCATGTATCAGTGAGTAAACCATTAAATGAAAAAGCTAAGCAACTCCCATTTTGAGCACAGTGAAAGGGCTGTCACATGGCGTATTTGAACCAGGATTAGGTTTCAGTCTGTAGGCAACAGTGCATTCATTTCTGATTAAGAATTTCTTGCATGACTTATATATTTTATAAATCTCCACGTGTACTACAGCCTGATATGCAATCTCTAGAAAGAGCTCTTGTTTAGCTGATGACCTCCTGATTTATAAATATTATTTTGGGATATCATTTCTATGTTTATTAATATAATTGTTTCTAATGTGTAACTGCAGCTAGCTAATATTGACAAGCTAGTTATGGCTAAAGTGCTAAATAGTGGCCACAAATGTCTGTTAGATGTCAGAGTTGGTATATACTGCAATAATAATTATTGAGGGTGATTAGAAGTTTGTAGTTGTGGCAGAATTTACCTTCTTAAAACAGCTCTGATTCAGACTATTCAAGCTTAGCATAAACTTCTATTCCTAATTAATCAGCTAACTTTTTACTCACAATGACTTTACAACGCTTTTAATAATACTCCGTTGCTCACATACTGCTATTGTTTCCAGAGCAAAAGAAATGTTTTTGGGTTTCAAGATGTTTATATAATCTCTATCAAAATTTGACTTCACAGGGTGAGTAATAGTATTTTTGGCATATTTTTCTGGATATAATCTCTTTACCTCTTAAGCAGCACATTGGTTGTACAATGGTAACAGTGAACGTGTAAAACATTCTCAAACTGATACAGATAACAGAGCTGCTGTAGTTACTGACTTGTGGAGGTGGTTTATCCAGCTGCAACTCCGTATTAAAGTACGTGCTAACAACAGGTTTGTCTGCAGCACAGATACTCTGTGGCCTTGATTTTTTCCTCTTGCTCAACAAGGGGAAAACATACATTGCCAGTTTTTACCTGAATTGATATTGATACTCAGAACATTAAGTGTAAATCTGGAATAAGTTGGATGGTTGCTCTAAAGCTATTGCATTACAGAGAGACAAATGGGAAAGGCACTGCAGTGGGTGGAGTGGCTCGTCGTCTTGGGCTAATTATGAGAGCTACAGCAAACAAAAATTAGAGACACCAACCTGAAAGATTTGGGATTAGGTAATCTGAGTGTTCCTTTCACTGCTTTAGACTATAAAAAACAAAAGGCTAAACCAAAAGGCTAGTACTTTGTGTGCTAAACCCACCCACCCCTACATTTGAATATATGCAAGTTTTAATTCTACCTATTAACATTATAGAGTCTGAAAGGATGGATTAGAAAGCATGTACCTTCTTGGCAGTTACACATGGAGTGACATCTTTGTTTCTTTCTGTGGTTTCTTCCATCCAGCTGTGCTAGTGAGTGCAGCTGGAAAGCTGGAACTATAATTTTACCTAACTATTTTTTAGGGTGCTAGAACTGGAGTGCAGGTTATTAAGACTTTACTTGCTTTTGCCTAATGTACTACAAGATGACCTTGAGTAGGACTGGGCATTAGTCTGCTTTTTACGGGAGATTTATGAAGGAGAGTCAAGTATTGGAAAACATTCTTTTTTTTGTACACCAGAATTTTGTTTGCTTACCTTATCTCTGAGTATTAAAGGCAGAAACATGAATTATTTTCCTTTGCCTCAGAAGGAAATCGCACTATGAGAATTCCCCCATTTAGTTTTCTATTGAAGCAGGTTATATACAGCCAAAAGTAATTCTGCATTAGAAGTACAGCTAACTGAATAATTCATAGCAGTCGAGTAATACAGAAATACATTACATTAAGAATCCAGCAGGTACGTCCACTGCAAGGTTTTTGTTCTGGTTTAGGTTTGCCATTGCCAGATAGTGCCTGCTGCTTCACCTGCTGTGCATGAGCAAGTGAAATCTGGCATCATCGATAGACTCCTATCCTTTGCATATGGATCAAGTGTTCTGTGAATTTTTTTTCTGATGCTTTGTAACATTGATAGTTTGACCTTTGAAATTCTGAGAGCAAATGATCAAGAATCTCTAGTTTATGTCCAAAAAACGATACTGCAGAAGAAAATAGTTTGCCATGGAAAAATACCACTCCAGTGAGTTGGAAAAGATGCTTCATTTGAGTAGCAGGAACAATAAAGATCGTTACCCTGTTACAGTGGCTGAAATTGTTTCTTACTTTAAGTGGTCTTTTAAATAGTCAAAAGCTGTTTGTTAAAACTGACAAGTACCAGGTGATACACCTGAAGGGCTACATTTAATAACTTGCCCTGGTTAACAGCAACAGTGGCAAGTGCCCGTGTGTTTAGGTAGATGCATTAATGTACGTTAAAGCAAGTCAAACAAACAGCACTCACACACACTCCAAAACCTCAAAATTCTCATTACTCTCACAGCAATCAGATACTTAACAAAGAGCACAAAATAAATCAATACCCCTACTTTCCTTAAACGTTATCATTTATGCTCGCTTGTTTTCAGTGGTTCTTTTTAAAAAACAACATCCTTTTAGAGAAAAGGGATCCATCCCGTGATGACAAGTAAACTGTGAACAGCACAACCTCTCAAGTCACGCCAGAGCAGGTCTGTTACAGATCTGTGGCTCTCATCTTCTGCGAGGTGGCATGTTTTGCAGACTTGTCTTGCCTACTGCACCCATGAAACTAGAGCTCCTGGGGAAGTGTCTCGCTGTTGATGACTGTGGTAGCGAGTTTGATTTGCTGCAGAGCTAGCTGATATGGAAGCTGTGCTGCTAAAGATTGTTGACTCTCTTGGCAGCAGTTTGGCATGCCATTCTTCATCTCATTCCTCTGGGAAGGCCATACTTTGCAACAATAAGCACTGAGAAGATATTAACAGGCCTAATGGTTTAGTCTGTCAATGCTGTGCTTCAAGAGCCTGCCCATCTTCCTACCATAATTTATTTTCTAAAGTTTGGTTTGACTCAAATACAGGCAGTTTAGTAACAAGAAGAGTTGTTATCAGTGTTTTATTCAGATTACTGGATTGCTAGAGAGACTTGTATTTGCATTTTCATGGAGAAAGAGTGAGCATTTCCAAAATGACTGATGGTTGAGGGTGAGGAAGAAGGTCCAGTTCTTTACAGATTATTGCTTTAAGTTGGCCATTTTGGATGTCCAACTATATTCTGTAAGGTATTAGAAAGCTCTTAGAGCTTGCCTTAATGCTTTCCTCATTAGATATGGTTGCCATTAGAAGCTCTTTTGAAGTGCTGTTTTTGTCCATCAGCGTGAGGCTGAATATGAGGAAAACCAATTTGTCATATCTAATTACTGCTTTCCTGATGCAATACACCGAGCTTGTAATTTTTGTATCAGCGTTTCTCAGCAGAGGAAGTTCTGCAGCTGCAGTTCTCTGCTGGTATTATTCCTTCATGTTCCTGCCACTGTTTATCTTTCTCAGATCTTCAGTGTCTTGATTAAATATCTCGGGACGGGTATAAGAGACTGAGTTTGCACCCTTCCTTTGTAAATTTAGATGTCTGCAAGAGTGGGAATTAAGTCAGCCAACAAACTCTTTCTAGAAGATTGCAAACTCGTGAGATTATGGACTCATTTTTCCTATTATTCTGCGTACGTGACGGCAGCGCTCTGGAGTTACATGCTATTAGTGATTTCTTCCCCTGCTGCAGATGTATTTGTATAATGAAATATTTGAAAAAACAGTCTTTTAGTTTGTTCTAAAGCATATTTCTAGAAGCTTCTACATAAAAATGATACTTTCTAACAGGAAGAATATTGTTTAAAGCACCTGGTCTCACTCCATGTTTGGGAAATATTTTGAGGTTGATATGGAAAGTTCTTGGCAAAGAATCCTGCATGTTTGGATCAGAAAAGATGTTGCTTAACTTTATCCCCCAATTACTAATGTTGGCTATTGAAATACAAATCATCTTACACTGACTGTTTAGAAGCAAATTCAGTGTTTTAGTGTTGGAAAGCACAAGTGAGCATTAGGTTCATTTCTTTTCTCTCTAAATTGTAAAGTTTGGTATCAGTCTTTCTTTTAGTAGTTAAAATGTTATTTCAAGTAGCCTTTGTTCACATTTAGTCCAGGTCGTACCATTACCTGTTTGCATGCCGGCAGCAATCCGTTTGGTTTAATATCTGTCCTGTCTCCTACAAGGATTCTCCTGCTGCCACTCTCCCTGGAATGTTTTGAAGCTTCAATTTTACTCTCCTTCTCCTTAAAAGCTAGAGAAACCCAAATGGAAGGCTTTTTAAACTTCCAGCAAGCATGACCAGTCTATACACAGTGATGGACAAGAGATCCAGCTTTTCAGTCATTGCCTTGAGTGGCTTTTTGCAAGTCGTTTTGCCTATTTCTGATTCTGTTTCACTTTCTACCTCATGTACTTTTCAGCTGTGAGACCTTCTGAGTAGGGACATGCATGTGTGTGGATATACTGCCTAGAAAAATGGAATAACCTTATTTATTTTTGCTTTAATGTATTATTTATTTGATAATCTGTCTAGCTCATTACTGGTACTGCATATGTGTCTTTCAGTGTCTCTTCTTGTGCGTGTGAAAGCCATCCAATTCAAGCTATCGTACTCACATAATGATGATTTTCATGCAGAAAAAATTCTGAAAAGTTAGAGACTTCTGAGTTTTTCCACAATCACGTGGGTTCATGAGTTGAGAATATGGGTAATCAGGTACTCGGGCGACAAACCAGCATTTTCGGTTTTGGAGTTGGTGAAAAGATTTTGTCCAGTCCCATGGGAAGATGGCTGCAACACAGCGATTCATATATCTAATGTACTGCAACCCTGCTTGGGACTAGGCAGCTGAAGTATTTAGGAGAAAAAAAACCTCTCCAAGAACAGCCTGACCTCTAAACAGTTCTTTCCACTGAGACACTTCAGCGGGTGCTCCCATCAGTAAATTAGCCTGCGTTCAAAATATTTGTAAAAGTTGAGGTTTGCTATCCATGGCATCAGACTGAGCTGCCTGGCAAGTGATCTTTTGCTTAGTGTTGATGTTTTTATAATTTCCAAAATAAAAGTTAAACTTTCTGGTGCAAGAGTCTCTCTTGAGAGAGGACTCTCTCCTTTATCTTAGAATGAAGACAACTTAATTGTAAAGAAACGTTCATGCTGTTAAATTATTTTGAAATGAAAAGCAGAGTTTCTATTTGTCCTAGCCTTTCCTCTGAAAAAAAAAATCTCAAAAAAACCAAAGGGGAGGGCAATTTCTCACACAAATGTTCACAAAAAAACAACATTCCAACAACTGTCTGTGGAGTAGGATGAAATGTGCTCTGATGTCGAACCCCTCTGCTATTAGCTCATTTTTGAGAGACGCTTTGACACTATAATATAGGGTTGCAAATTGGAATTGCAACACCCTGCTATTGGGCCAAGTGATGAAGCAGCACAATAACTGCGTGCTTGATCTTACCACTCTTTCTTTAACGTGTATGTAAAAGATAGCGGGAGCCTTTCCAGGCGTCTGTCAGGGTATTTGATGCTGTTAGATAGGGAACTTCAGTCTGTGTGTGGTTAGTGTGTGTGTGTGTGTATGTTTTACCAGTATTTTATAGAGTGTAGTAACTACAGGCCAAAGGTTCAGGTTCTTTAACAGTTGGGTTTTGTTTATTATTAAAAGCTTATAGAAATACTAATTAAACTGGTGGATTATTACAGAGAATACAGTTCTTATGCTCTTGTCACAGGAGTTTCCTAGGTAATTGGTCTTGACCTGCATGTCATCTTTAATATTTCATTTGCTCTAGAGTATTATTACTCACTTCCTTTAAGATGATAGCTAGGCTTTTTATGCAGCTAAACTTCTGTTTAACCTTGCTATGAGAATGTGACAGTAGGCTAGTTCAGACAGGTTAACATTCATTTGGTAACCAGCCTGCTTAATCAGCCTGCTTCAACCTGCAGCAAATTAAATCTTTGTGAGTTCTAGCAGACAAGTGATAAAGTCATTCTGAATTATGTATAAAAATAAATGGGGTATTTTCAGTGCTCATGGCAGTAAATGAAATTTAAGGCTTATGATTTATTCTTGGGTTTTTGTTAAGGATGATTGAAATTTATTTTAACTTAATGTTTTTACAGTCTAATTAGGAGGATGCTGTATTTCTGAAATATATATAATGTAAGTGCTCATTCTGTGCCCCGCAGAAATAGTAGTGGTTTTTATTGGATCTCTGTCCTCTGCTTCTTCTGCAACAACCATTAGAAACAATATTTTCAACATACAGTCAGGACTATCTTTATCCACATTGCTAAGAATTGTACAGCATCAAATATTTTGTCAGGTCCAGATTCTGCAAGAACTGGATTTGTTGCCAAAATAAATTCACCATCTTCATTTAAGAGCTATTCACATTGTAAATTTATCCCACATGTTATTAAGATAGGGCTTTGGTGCTTCTGAAGATTTTAATTGTGGTTATCAACACCTCACTTGCCCAGGACTGATGCACTTTCCAGAAGAGGGCAGAAGGCTGGGTGTATGCTTACGCCATGTAAAGAAGTGCGTGAAGGGTGCTTGAAATGGCAAGGACAGCACAGAGGGTTCTGATCATAGAAGAGTGGATAATTTGCATTTTTAGTCATATTGATTAGTACATTTTAAAAGGCAGTGTAAGATCAGATCTTCAAATATTATTGTTGTGTCTCTGCAGGCATCTAGTAATTTTTTTTTTTCAAATTATGCTACCTTTTTTCCACTTGCAGTCTTACTAATTTTGAAAAGTTGAGGTTTAGGCGTACAGCAGAAATGCTGTTTCTGTTGGGACTGGTAAATGAACATCTCTCCTGTCTGTGCTGACTGCAATTTCATCAGCATCGCTGTGTTTGTGTGTGTCCTTTTCCATATGAGAAATGTGGCATGTGCCTTTGACATTAATAATGACCAAGATGGAAATTAAAAGTATTTTTTAAGTAGCCACTCTGATTATGTCTTTTACAATGTCTGGCAATAAACTGCTCTTTCAAGATTTTTTTTTTCCCAAGATGATTTAACTGTTTTTAACTAGTTGTATGGGTACCTATCATCTTCACTTTAACATTTGCTTATTGATGAGGAAGGAAAAAATTACACTTACTTCATAAAGGCATACCACTGTAAAAGTTATCATGTACAAATAATGGTTTAAAATAACAATTCAAGACAGTTTTGAGTTTCCAATTCCATTTAGTTTGTTTTGATACTCTGTGCATACATACCTGTACAACTCAGTTGTTGTTTCTTTGAATGTTTTTACTTAAGCAATCATTTTAGTTGTTCAGGCTTCTTTCTTTATGTTTGTATAATTAACTTGACCTTCTGCAGTGCAGTCTTCAGTTTGAATCTCAAAGCACCCCTAAAAAACCACAACCCTCAGTTGAGACTATAGCTTTAATAAATGATCGTTGCTTTGTTTGTAGATGACTCTAGCTGTTTCGGGACTGACTTTTCCTTGCCATCGACTTACAGTTGGAAGAAGGTCTTCACCTGTACAAACAAGGGAACAGTCAGAGGAGGTAAGATCATCTTTATTTAACAAGTATACTCTAGGAATAACCAGGGAAAGCTCATTTTGCCGTAGTCACAGTCTCTTCTATTGTCAAATACATCAGTAGAATTGCATTTTAAAAGAATCACTGTACAATTCCTGTAACACATAATTGTGACAAAGTAAGGAACTAGGTAAATGAGTCTTTGAAGAAAAAGAGGAAAAACAAATTAAGCAAGTCACAGTAAGCATTGAAAAATACTCCAAATTAAACAGAAGGCTGTTATATGAAAACATATATTTTTAGGACTAGCAGAAAAGAGATGTTTGCAGACTGTATGAACTCTCATTTTGTTGTTTCTAACTATTAATAGTTTGGGTTAAAATTTCTAATGCCTTTGTCCTTCCTCAAAATGAATTTAATATAATCAGTTTCCCATTTTCCACACACTTTTCTTACCATTTTATTTAGAGAACTTTAGCATATAAGGTTTATCTTGCTGCACAGAAAGGATGTGTTTCAGTCTGTTCAGCTCATTTGAGTTGGCAAGCTGTGAGGTACAGTCAGGATGCAAGCCTGGATACATGCTGTTGGATAGCTGTTAAAAATTAGAGGATGGTGAGACAATATTGTTCTAGCTATACCTGAACCTCTTAGCAGGTTAAATAGGTGGTTATTGTTTTCTCTGGAATACACAGCATAACTGTGTCATTTCTTCTTTACTTCATTCTTTCAAAATTATCTGTTTGTCCAACTTGTAGAATTTTCTTGTAGACTTTTTCATTCAGAAAACATTCTTTATTTGAAGTTCTTAATGTGTAGCTGTTGTAGGGAGAGATCCAGCATGTTTGGAGCTCTTTGCTCCTCTCTTGGTCTCTTGCATGCTCGAGCTGAAGCCTCACATTCCATAATACGCCTTGTTGCACCTTCAGAGTCATGTAAATTTTCTGTAGTGTACTATCACTGTAACTCCTAGGTCAAGCGGAGCTGGAATAGTTGTTCATGAAACAAGTCGGTTTAGAGGCAAGTTAACATGGAATAGTTAAAACCAAAATTTTCTGAGCTGTTTTATGTTTCAGAGGACATTAAATCCAAAAGATCTAACAGTGGGACATGGAGGCACAGGTGGGACCTTAGCTCCTTCCAGAAAAATGTTGATCTTTCTCCTTTATACTGATATGCTAAAGAAATGAGCCTGTTATTCAACACGCAGTAGTCTGGTGTGCCAAGTGAGGACTACAGGTGCTAAATTTGCATGGAAGAGATTGCAATACAATAGATGGGTACCTTTCCAAGGACTGTCCCCCACCGTGCAAGTATTGTTACAGTAGATTTCATCTGGATGTCTAAAATTAGTGACAGATTGTGTCGCTCTTCTCACTTTTTTTCTTATGCAGTTAAACCAGCTGTAGTACCTTTAGATGGAAAACAGCATTAACTTTAGGTACCATTTGCTCAACTATGTGTGCACAGAGCCAGCTCCTTAGTTATTTAATAATGCATTTTGTCACGTAATATTGCCATGTCAACCAAACTTCTGGTAAAAAGTAGATCTTTTTTATCAAAAGCAATCTGGTAATGTTGTATAAAATAGTAAAACAAAATGCAGCATGTCAAGTGTTTTTATAGGAATGCCCAAGTATTTTTCAGTATGTGTGTGTTTCATATTTCACTGAAGATGGTATCTGTAACAGAGGCTTACGGTGGATTTTGGGTTTTGTTTTTGTATAGCAATGCACTGATGTTCATATGGTTAGTGACAGTGACGGAGATGACTTTGAAGATGCTACAGAGTTTGGAGTTGATGATGGAGAAATGTTTGGAGTAGCATCATCTGCCTTGAGGAAATCGCCAATGAGTAAGAGTTGACAGTTATTTACGATTAACTGGCGATTGTACAGCACTAGTGAATGCAGAGGTGTGATGGGTCTGCATAGTAAGAAACAAGAAAGTATCTTTTGACAGGAATGTTAGAATTGAGTCTCATGTCTGATGGATGTATCAAATGAAAATACTGGAAACATAACTGGCAACTATGAAAGCGTCTCCCCATGGAGGAAGTTTCTTAACCTTACGATTTTAGCTTATAGTTGAAGAATATTAATTTAACTCTGAGAAATTAGAATCTCTAACCAAATGTACCTGTAGATAACTAGATTTCCGCTTTCCTGTTTTGAAAAATCTGTAGATTTTTCACTTCAGCATCTTGTAGTGATGAATATTTTTAGTCATTTACATTAAATAAGTTTTTCAGTGATTATTTGCCCTTGATTTATGAAAAGGATTGAGCAGGAGCAGTCAATTACCTCCTATATGCAATTCTATATACTCTTTATTTACTTTAGGCTTGCATTAGTGTTACCTTAGAAGTTTTTTGACAGAAAAATATGTAATAACATGGAAAACTTTTAAATATTATGTATAGGAAGTTAAAAAAAAAAAAAAAAGAAAATATAGTGGATCAAGCCTTTCAAGACAGTCCTTTCATTTTAATATATTAAAGTAAGTCCAGAGTGTTAACTCTGAACATGTGATATATCACATTGCACTGGCCATGAGGATTTTACTGTTTGGAAAGCCTGAATATATTCATGAGAGTGTCTGGAAATTTCATGTCTTACCAAAGGTTCATAGTTGATAGTCTTTCATTAAATTTATATGGTCGCTTGGTAACCACCTCAGTAAGCTGTCAACATTAAAAAAAAAAAATCTATAAGCAAGTGAGTTCGCATATTAAAATCTGTTTCCATAAGGTTGCATTTAACTTGTATTTTTCTTTCTTTTTTTTTTTTTTTTTTTTGAAGTGCCAGAAAATGCTGAAAATGAAGGAGATGCCTTATTACAATTTACGGCTGAGTTTTCTTCAAGGTAAGCTTAGCCTGTTAACTGTGCAATTCTTGAACAAATCAAGTAAAATTTAGTAAATAATGAAAATAAAAATAAACCAAATGGACATATTTTCTTGTGGGTTCATAACATACTTAGACATCTTAATCTAATTTATTTTAAGCTTAACTTTGTTAGAACTATTTCTGAACTAAAATTATTTCTCAGTCCAAGTTAGAGTGACAGATTCTTGCCTCATTTAATTTGTCACTAATTAATATAATTACTTAATTATGTAAGGGTCCAGAAGGATGTTAAAGACTCTGATTACATAGAGTAATTTTAATATGATATACAGGAACAGAAAATCTGAAACTTATTAATATTGAAAAATATATACAGACTTGCAATAAGAGTTTTCACAATAATGAAGTGGTTGGATGAATCTCTACTTTAAAAAATATAAAAATGCTGCTTTTTTTTTTTTAAGCTTTATGCGACCAGATCGTGCATTGTTAAACAGTCACCATGTTTCATCAATAGGTAGAAGCTGCAAACTAGTGTACTGCAAAGTAATGCAAAGTATATATGCCTTCTCTTTTCACTCCTCACTGATGAAATGTTCATTTATATATGTGAGATGTATTAATGTGTAATACAAGGATAGCCTTCGATTAACCTTTAAGAATAAAGAGAGGAAATAAGTTATGACTAAAAAATTATATAGAATGTATACGAAAATTGTAAGGTGTCAGTTAGTTACATTGAGCTTTTGAATGTTGGGAGACAGATGGCTTTTAAAGGACATAAGGGAAATACTTTAGAACTGTAGTAGTTCATCTTTCTAAAGATTTAGCCAATGCATTGTATTTATAGAATATATGAAGAGGTAGAATACTGAAGTTACTTATTTTTGTGATTCTTTTTTAATTAATTTGAAATTTCATCTCAACTAGATATGGTGACTGCCATCCTGTTTATTTTATTGGATCATTAGAGGCTGCTTTTCAAGAAGCCTTCTATGGGAAAGCTAGAGATGTAAGTGTGTACTGAAATTACTTTATTTAATTTGGGGGAAAATGGAAATCACTGTAAATGTTTCATTTTTATTTTAAAAAAGGTAAGCTATATTTTTGAGTTATCTTCGTTTTATTGTTTGCAAAGAGTTATACTCATTTAGCTGACTAACGAACATACTTATCTTGGCTGTTGTTGAAATTACACTAACTCATGCTTTCTAATCATTCACGCTATATTTTTATTGGAGTCCCTTGGTCATGAGAGCTTCTCCCCCGGCTTTTCTTCCTGAAATAATGGTGTCCTAGGACCACATAACACTGGCTGCAAGTCTTGTGGTTAACAAGTTCAACGTTGCATGTTGGTAACTCCTTTGAAGGATGGCTAATGAAATTGTAAATTTAAATTGAAAGGTCTCTGAAATACAGTGCACTTTTTTCCCTTTGTACAGCCTTTATCTGCCAAGTAAATTCCAGTACTAAAGTTTGGTTATTTAGTTTTTCTGTACATCCAACCAGACATCTCAAGTTTCTGTTATTCCATGCACACTTTTAAAATCAGTATTTTAATAAAATTAGAATCGGGATAGTTTGTTTAAGTTTTGGTGACTTGAATTCACTAAGAAGAAACCTAAACCCCTGTGTAATTAAGCTGAAACACAAACAAGAAAATCATGCTGTTTAAATTTACTTTTTGTTGTCTTGGTAGATATTTAATTTTAAAATGAAGAATGTTTTGGCTTCCTGTAGTCATTCATATAACAGCTATGTTATATTAGCGGCTGTTATGATAAGTGTGCAGTGTTATGAATCTACACTGTACAGCTTAAGTTAACACATACTTATTAACATGTTGTGTGCACAGATAGTTTTCTCACATTCTAAGTTTCACGGATATTTTCATGTCTTTGTGCAGATTTCAGAGCATAAATGGGTACAGAATAATTCAGTGGCAAAGTATTAATTCATAATAACTCCTTAAAGTGGAACTTAATGAATGTTTAAAAGAAAATTATTATTTCAAGAAAAGTGTTGGAGTTAGGAAGTTCACTTTGTGTCATTTCATCAGTAATGGTTGACAGTGCATCACTACAATAATGGATGAGAGCCCATTAGGAGCTTCCATAGATATATTTTTATACCTGTAAATGTGATATCAATGTAGTGCAGTTATTTAGGGTTTTTTAATACTCCAAGTACTTCATATGCTACTTACATAGCACATCTGAAATTCATGTCACCTTACACTTCTAATATTTTGCGAGGTAGTCGGGGCAAATCCTCATCAGCATAAAGTTACATGCTTAGGAAAGTATTATTTTTGTGGCTTTTTTCTTTAACTTTTTTTCCTTCAAATATTGCTTTAATTTTTGAAAGCACTTCGCCCCAACTACCCTGTGGAATGACATTATTTTCATTGTACATTCTGATTTAAAACAAAGGTTTGAGAATGTATATATACCATTTATTTTTCCTGTGTTTTTCCTGTTACAAACAAGTTTTTTCAGTACTGCCTCCTGGAATTCATAATTGAGGAAAATGATACATTTTTTTATCTTTTTATAATTGCATTTCATAAAATAATTCAATATGTATATCAGTATAAGAAAAAAAGCTTAGGAGAAATTGCAACCTGTATGTCTTGTCTGCTAATTTGTACTGTGGAGGGCACTTAATTTTACCAGGGCAACAGATGAGCTTCAGGCACCAGCATTCTTCACTTGAAGTGAGAAATTGAGTTCCAAGAGTAAATAAAAACAAGATTGAAGGTTTAAATCCTCTGCTAGGCTTTTTGAACTTATATACTCATTAAATGTTTATTGGAGTGGTGGGATTACGAAGGATTTGGGTAGCTTCATCAACTGGTATATACTTAATCACTAAGTAAAACACTACATTTGATAGAGTGTTTCTCACGATGCCACACTCAATCCATCTTAATGAAAACCGCTTCAAACTGATTTAATTTGAGAGCACTTGGCATCTTGAGTGCTCAGAGATCTTAGCCTTTTCTTGACAAATTCTCAACACTGTCCAGAGCAGAAGGTGCACTCTACAGTTCAGGCCTAGTGCGACAGCCATCAGCTACATTTTTCATCTATATTGTGGATATTTTTTCCCTCCAAAAAATCCCAGTATATATGAACTTGAAGCCTTTTTGCAGAAATATTTTAGTTTGGGTTATTTTAAGAAAAGTAACTTATGTCAGCACATGTGTTTTAAACACAAGTTATAGGTTAAAATTATTTTTAAGAGAATAGAAGTTATTCTGTTAAGTCTTAGTGTCTTTCGGTTTTTTGTGTTGGAAGGGATGATAATTCATAGCTGCTAAGGAAAATGTTACTTGAGAAGGAAATACCTTGTAAAAAAGTTTAGATGTTTGCCTGTTACTTGTGTTTTGTTTAGCTTTTATTATTGTAGTTTTTCAATTCGAGTCTTTAGATAGTCAAGATTAACATGCATGATGTGTATCTTTTTTTCATTTAGAGCAACTGCTACCATGATTGTGCCAGTTCTAAGTAGGAGAGATGGAATGAGGTCAAATGTAGCTCTACTTTAAAACATATATATCTCTTTAGCCCAAAAATACAATAGCCAAGATGTAGAGCTTTCCCTTCAACAACAGGTGTCCTTGGCAATGAAATCCCCAGTTACCTGCTGCAGCCTCATCAGGGCTTTGTGTGTTCATTTCCAAGCCTCACTGTATATACAACACAAGAAAATAATTTCATTATTAATTTGTTTTAATTGGGTCAGAAGAGAAATAGAGACAGGTTTATTAAATTCATACATACGTTCTTCTTTTGTGAAATTCTTCCTCTACTTATTGTGCCAATTGGAAAGAAGCATTTCTCTGTTCTGTTACTTCACGGAGAACAAGCTTACTCTTGCTCAAGTAGCTACACTATCATAGAAAGACCTAAACCAGATGCCATGGAAGAAATCTTGTAATGGACAGTTTTAAAAAAGATGTTTGGGGAGGTTTCTCTGTGACTGAAAGCAGTTTGTGGGTGCCCTGTGTTCTAAAACATCAGGGGATTTATCCTAACTTGCAGTGTTACTGTTATTAATTGCTATATTGAATCTCACTGAGCTACTTACTTGAATAATACTAAAGTATTTTCTTTTATTGGAGCTTGTTTGCCTTTTCATTTTTATAGGTGGTTGCTACTCTTTGATTATGAGAAAGAATAAAGACATCCCCTTTACCTTTTCAGGAGCTCTTATCTTTATATACCTCTGTCAGATCACCTCCTGCTCCTCTCTCAACCTTTCTGTCCATTGACTTTTAATAAATATGTGAAACATCTCTCTTAGCACGGATTGGTATTGTCAACCTCAATATATGTTCCTGCATATTGAAAATGAACCATGTTTTTCTTCTCCTTGAATTCTATCAATTAAATTTAGTGGCAGCAGAATATTCCTTCATACGGGGCTTTCTGTAGAAGCATTTTTATCTGTGTAACTCAGAAAACTGGCCCTCATTATTTTAGTTCATGCTGAACTTACTGCAGAAAAAAGATTCACAGAGATAATTATTCTGATTTCTGTTAGAGAACATTATAGAAACAGCATTGACTGCTCTCCAGTCTTCTTGTCTCAGAAGAGAAATTTGAAGTCTGTCTTTTAGATGCTACCTCGTGTGGAGAGAGGTTCTGAATCCCAGTTGCAGCACAGCTTTTTGGTTTAGTCTGTCATCTTTTTTCCCCCCACTTATTCCCTAAATACTGCAGTGATGTTGAGGAGTACAGCTTCACCATCACCTTTTACTTTGACTCCAGGCACATTTCAAATCGAGTCAAAATGCTGCTCCTACATTTTTAAGGGACTTGATCATATTGTGTATCCTAGGTGTGCTTTGAAAATGCATCTGTAGTTGAGCTGTCTGAGGGTCCTAGATGGAGAAATTACTACTTTATATATTCCAATTAAACATAAATAACCTGAATGCTAATCTACCTGAAAGTTTGGACTTGGTGATCTTAAAGGTCCCTTCCAACCTAGTGATTCTGTGATTCTAATCTAAGCTAATCTACCTGAAAGGTTAGTCCTGAGTTTGGGTCTCTCTTCAGCATCCTCTGTACTTGATATTAAATAATGGAATTTTTTTTAAAATTGTCTGCCACACTCTACATTTCCTCCTCTTTCAAAGCCTATGATTTATAGATCTTATTTGAGTTTGGTTTTAATTACTGGATGTTCTTTGCATTATGTAAGATATCGCTACAAATTCCATTGATTGAAATAGAAATACAACAGGATCAAATAGTTTGAAGATGAATGTAGGCTAAATCAGGCTTGAAATAAAACACTTTTCCTGGGAGAGTGGTTAACCATTTGAACAGCTTAGAATAGTTCATATGGATTCTCTGTCACAGATTATTTTTTGAGGCTAGTTGTTTTACTAAAAGATAAAATTACTGGAAGATTAAATTAGGAATTAGTTTAGGGATGTCTTATGCCATGTATAATACAACAGACCAGATCAGAAGATTACAGGGATCATCTCACTCCCACTTAGGAACCTGTGGAGTACAGTTTAGTTCAGATCCTTTTCTACAAGGCTGGAGGCTGGTTAGTGCTCCTTGTCTCTCTGTCTTTGGTGTCTGTCTCCTTTCTTTCGACTGGTGCAGGGGAATTTAATAATGCTTATCTTCAACAGGTTTTGTTCTGTTGTGCGAAATACACAGACAAGGCTTCTATGAATATCCATCTGCCCTATTCCTGCTTTGATCCTTTTTTGAAGTGGAGTAAATTCAAAGTTGTATTGCCTTGGTGTTAGGGGTTTGCATCCTGTTTAGGGAAAAAAGGATTGTGCGTGGTAGGGTAGCTGTGTCCAAGAAGGCGGCTCATGATCTCCAAGATCAGCTTAGACAGGTGGATCAGATTGTACACTTCAAAGGCTTAAAGATGTGCAAATATGTCCCTTTGTTCATTTGAATTAGCTCTCTCTACATAAAACCTAAAGGAAAAATTAAGATCTTGATTTGTTAGCCTACCAGCTTGAAAGAACATTCATGCCTCTAGCAGATGCTACATTGCGAACATTTTTTGTCTCAGTCATTACTTGGAACTTGTAAACATGAGATTCAAAAATAACCATGCAGGTCTGTGGTTTTGCTGACCCTCGTGACTGCATTGTTAATCTTATTAAAGTTCATATTCTTCTGAGGTGTGAAAGTTGTTCACATTATCAGGAACAGGCTGAGAAGCTTGGCTGTCCCATTACCTAGTGATTATCAATTCAGTCTCTCAATCTCATGAAGATCTATGTTTCTTTCTGCCTCAGTGACATCTTTTCCTTCATTTCTTCTAATTCTGTACAAAGTGCATTAACTTTTCTCAAGCTCCAAAATGCAAAAGTGCCCAAGTGGATGGGGCATAGCCGTTTTGGTACATAGGACACATCTTTAACGTGTTTGTCTTACGTGTGGGCGTGTACATGCATGTTAGATCTCTTGGTCAGGTGCATCAGTTTATGTGGCAGGAGGCTGCTGTGCTTTGGATCATGTGGCAGAGAGGTTTCATGGTACAAGGCTACAGCTGGGAGGACCGTACCTCTCGGGTCTGCCCTGCTGCAGTAGTGTCCGTCTACAGCCCGCGTTTCCTTCCAGGGTGCCATGTGCCAGACATATTCCATCAACAGATCAAAGTCAGGCAAGAGAGGGCTGCAGCGCTTCACTGCGAATACACAGTGGCGGGCGTGAGGCAAGGGAGCAGAGGCATGGCTGGCTGGCTGAGTCTCACGCAGTCCGAATGCAACAGAGGTTGTAGGAAAAAAAGGTTGAGGTCTGGATTTTTTAAGGTATTTAGATGACCAAGATGCTGAAAACAGTTAATGCCTCTTTCTCATGGCCCTTTTCCCTCTGAAATAAAATGAAACCTGGAGCTTAAACTTCAAGCTTTTAGGACCTTATGTCTTACTGACATTGATGAGACTTAGACTCTGTCTTAGAGTCTGTCTGTAAATCCAGGCCCCTACTGAAAATTCCAGTGTATGACTGCCTGATCTTCAGCATCCACATACTCTGAAAACTACACCTCTTGATGACTTAAGTTCCTGAAGTCCTAAGGCTTTTGGAAGTCCAACAGCTATTCAGTATTTAGAACCTTTTCACAGAATCATTAAGGTTGGAAAAGACCTTTAAGATCATCAAGTCCAACCATCAACCCAACACCACCAAGCCCACTAAACCATGTCCCGAAGTGCCATGTCTGCATGTTTTTTTGAACACTTCCAGTGATGGTGACTCCACCACCTCCCTGGGCAGCCTGTTCCAATGCTTGACCACTCTCTCTGTAAAGAAATTTTTCGGAATATCCAATCTAAACCTCCCCTGGCACAATTTGAGGCCATTTCCTCTCGTCCTATCACTAGTTACTTGGGAGAAGAGACCAACACCCTCGTCACCACAACCCCCTTTCAGGTAGTTGTAGAGAGCCATAAGGTCTCCCCTCAGCCTCCTCTTCTCCAGACTGAACAACCCCAGTTCCCTCAGCTGCTCCTCATTAGACTTGTTCTCCAGACCCCTCACCAGCTTCGTTGCCCTTCAGTATCTCATACCTTCATAGGGGCTAGCAAAAGTTCGTCCCCATTGGATCTGTTTTCTTGGTTTAAATTTTATGCTAAGTATATAACCCCCAAGTCATTGTATTTTTGAGAAATCCAACACGCAACGGACTAGTTCTTCATTAGTAGGCTTCTTTTATGGAAGTCAAGACTGTTCAGCAGTTTAGTAGGCCTATTTTATTAGTATTGACTAAAAATTCCCAGTATTAGTCATCATAGAATCCTAGAATTCTGATTTTTTTTCAAAGGCTTGAAATAAAAACAACAAAAACCTGCTTATAAATATATACTACCATGGGGTGGGGGGAGAAGAAAAAAAAAACACACCAAAAAACAAACCAAAAAACAAAACAAAAAACAAAACAAAAAGGAAAAAAAACCAAAAAAACCCAAGCCACACAACAACAGCAACAACGAACTCCAAGCTGTGAGCCTTTTGTAATAATGCATTTTTCTAAGGAAAAAATATCCCTGGCTTCCACTAAGATTTTTCAAACTAATATTTCAGCACTTGAGTTCCTCCTACTACATCTTTTCATTTGTCCTAGCAGTATGCCTATGCCTGACCTTAACATTTTGGATGAATTATCAGACACAAGTACAGTCTTTTATATTTGATGGAGTTTAGTCTTTGCACGGTGAGGTTTGATGCAACAAAAATTACATTCACTTGTAAAGTAGCTCAGTGTAAACATCTATTGTGTATGGGCCTGTTTTGTTTACTAAAATTTGTCCCTAAACCTTTAAGCCTAAAACTGTGCATATTTTGAAACATTCCGTTGTATGGAATCTCATATTTAACAGTTTCATGGGGTTGTTTCTTTGGAAGTAAAAGTGTTTCTCAAGAGCCTTTTTTTCTATCCGCTCCCAGTGAAAAGAGGAGAGCAAAGCCATCCGCTTACCACAAAGCAGTGCCACCACAAAGGAAAGATTAAGGGTTTAGAGAGAGGTCAATGTGGGTTTTTCTCTAACTAAACACTTTCCTAAAGTTTCCTTGTGGAAAAAATAATGAAGTCATCTCAGAGTTTTTAAAGAATTTTTATTTCTTTTTCACCGTCTGCATTCGCTTGTCTTCTCAGCATGGATGTTTAATCTTTCTAGGCTTTGTGAATTGGCCCAAATGAATAAGTGGTGAGCTGTCTCTCTAGGAGCTAGAGGCTTATTCTAAGGCCCTAATCACTGAGTAAACACATCTTTGCCCTCCCTCTCTTACAACTGCTATATAATAGTCGAGATTCTAGCACAGTAACCTGGATATTGCAGGGATCGACGCTTTGAAATGCAGAATGGCTGATCCTCAAAAACAGACAGTGCCTGATCTTCCCCTGCCTCTTTCTTCTTTTTAAATTAAACATCACCACAGAAATGCTGTTTTATTGCTTGATATTGTGCATCAGTGCCCTGGATTTTCAAGTTTAGTTTCAGTCAACACTGTTGGCTGCACTTATATGGATCTCTGCATGTTGGGCTTATTAATGGTCCTTCCTGGTACATATGTATGTGGTTCTGAAAAACATTTAAACCAAATTAGACAAACATTAATGCAAATTACTAATCTTTTTCCCAAAGTCTAATGTTCAAATGTATTCTTCTTTTTATAAACAGTCATTAAGTTATGTCCAAAGCCAGCATATGAGGTGATAGCCATACTGGTTTTTTACAGAGACAGCTTATCTCAGAATTGGGTCCCATGTCTTGTTCTATCAATACACATCAATATCTAGTGTTCAGTGTTACTTCCGATGAAAAGATTTGAAATTACTTTAAATAAAAGTCTGAAAATAGTATTTACCGTATTGTCTCAGCAAATATGTTCAAGTAGGATTTTAAAATGAAGTAAGTGGCGTATATGGGTATGGGGAAATGGAAAGTTGTAATTTTCTGAATGGTATTTATAATTCATTGAATACCAGATATAGGATCATGGTCTTTAACTAGCTCATAGTTCCTTTATGTTTTTTTCAGTCTGCTTTCTATCTTTATGTATACATAGACTCGCTTTCCAAAAGGTGGTCTGAGATTATCATGGGGACACAGCACAGCTCTGTGCTGCTGGCAGTGAAGCTCAAATATTACTTGATAGGGTTTCAGAAGAACATGGCACAGAATATTTTGTTTCAAGAGGCCACAAACACCATCCTCAACATCTTGTCTTTGCTAACATGGTAACTATGATGAGATATATCAGCACTCACAAACTCAGTGTGGGATTTGATCCAGGTCTCCCGTACCCCTTCCCTTGCATCTTACGCATTCGCGGTGCTGGGGTGGCTATCTGGCTCCTCAGCTCTGAGAGATGTAGCCAGCTGGGCTGCCACGTGGCCTTTTGACCAGCAACACATCGACTTACGAAGTAGGCGAGAGGCCAACGTGCTGTGGGCCTCCCCACATCATACGGCTGGATGGAGAGCTGCCAAAACGTCCAGCACGTAGCGTCGCAGGCTTTGGGACTGTAAGCAGCTGTATTGTTACGTACTCATTTTCTTCTTTTTTTGGTTACAGGTGGGGTCATAACAACACACTGTCATTTTTTCAGGTGGTTTATAATTGTTTTGTATTGTAGATGCTGTTGTATCAAGAGCTGTGTTCCTGGCTCGGGGAATTGTTCCAAATGTTATCTTTATTGGGCAGCAAGTCAAAAAAGCTCACTCATTTCTTAAGCTAAGTCTGTTTAATAAGGTTTTTGTTTTCATTCAAATGTTGTAATTTTCGTGTTCTAAGCAAATAACGTATCGCATTTTGGTACCCAGAATAAAATATTAGGAAGCATTGGGAAGATTTACAGACTTGGAAGGATGGACCATTTGGCTTGAAATCCACAGGGTTTTTCCCTGTCTCTGCATGTTGAGATACTCGGCAACCTCAATAAACACCACAGGGCGTACTAGCACACAAATCTGCAACAAGTAATGTTAAATTACTAAAAAGCCTGAGGAAGTTTTCACTGATCTTTTCTCGTGTCCTTTCAGAGAAAGCTTCTTGCTATCTACCTCCACCATGATGAAAGTGTATTAACCAACGTCTTCTGCTCACAAATGCTTTGTGCTGAATCTATTGTCTCTTATCTGAGTCAGAACTTCATAACCTGGGCATGGGACATGACAAAAGAAGCAAACAGAGCAAGGTAAGGACTGTGAGTGGAGCAGCTTCTCTCTCAAGGAAGACCCTTATCTCTGTGTCATCTCTATGTATCGAATCTTTTGTTGCTCGGTATCTATTTGAACTAAAAACTTCATGCTCATTCTTAGCTGATCAACGAAGCTGTGCTGGCTGATGTTCACTGAGAATTGGACCGTCCTTGTTTTCAATACAAAGTGGCTTCTTATTCCTGTGCAGGAAAAAATGGTCAAAGAAATTATTTAATTATTTCCTTTTTGGGGATTGGGGGGATATTTTGCAAACATAGTTCTAGGAAGGTGTCTTCACAGTTTTGCATTGCAGTGCCATAACGTTATGGGAGATTAATTGTGTGTACATAGGTGTAACTGCATTAGAACTGTCTGGGATAATAACTACTGTTAATGAAAATCTTACTTTAAAAATAATATTAATGTGATAAATCAATATTTAAAACATCATGCAAAAAATTAGAAGCTTGCAAATCATATGAACTTTTTTGAACTACAGTTTTCTTACATTACTTTGGTAATGTTCAGATATTTTGGCAGGCTGTAATATAATAAAAGCTATCCTATGTCTTAGGTCATCATTTTGCTAATGAGTAAATAAATTAAAAACCCGTACATTCCACCTCCTTCTACCTATTTTGTGTAATATAAGCATATTTTCTTATGCTTATATTAAGACCTCTCTCTTCTTCAGTTATTTATCAGTTGATAATAATCTGTTGAAAATAATGATTTTATGATTATACTTATATTTAGAAATCAGATGTGTTTGGTTTTCTAACTTCGACCTTATTTCATCACCTTTACGAAAGAAGATGACTGCTTGCCAGGATAATGTCTTGCATATATTATTATAATGAGAGTTATTCTAACTTTTTAACAAAAGATGCAACAGTCATTTAGACTGGGATAAGGTTGCTGCTTTTTTACACAATTCCATTGATTATTGAACAATTAAAAGTACATATTCATGTTTCTTTCTCTTGTGGCTTGCTAGAATAGAGCATTCATGCATTTCTATTCTTAAATATGTAAATTATAGTTAATATTTCTTTACTAAAAGTGGGCATGGAGAACAGAACAATCTGTTTTTCTAATACGCTTTTTAAATGACGCTTGCGTTTCACAGGAATTCCTCACTCAATCTTCTGCACTTCATCAATGGATGAATCAGCAGCTATATTCCTACTTTAAATTATTCTAGAGACGAGTTAAAGATTATGAAAAAAGCAGTCACAAAAACAGATAAAAAGTTTTTTAAAAGGAAGAAAGAGAGGAAAAAGAAACATCTAGATTCTTTCATGGGACCAAATACTGGAAAGTTGCTTAAGTCTTTTGGTATTGCCATTCATCGGCAGTAAGGAGCCTCCTCCTTTTCTTTTATCCCACAAGTTGGTGTAGAAGGAAACACTATTTCCAAACCATCTGTAGTGGCTATGTTCAGTTGACTACCTGCTGTTCTATTGTTCGCTTTTCTATTTAATTCTCTAGTTTCTTTTATTTTACAATGACAAAAAATTGCAGTGTAGTTTCTTTTGAAAAACTGTGTTTGAGGGATTTTTTTTTTTATGACTGATGATCAACAGCCATGTAATTGCTTTGTTGTGTTTTACTAAAGAAATCTATTAAGTAGCACAACTTTGATACACTAGTAATAAGAGTTTGCAGGTTACAGAGACACCTGTGGTGACCAAAGCGACAGAAGCTGCTTATTAGAAAGAGCCTGTACAGCTGTGTCCTATTAACTCCTTATGACACTTCTTAAAACACAAAATAAAGGGCTTGTTTAAGGCTTTACAGCTATTCTCAATGAACATAGTCACCGATTGTGCAGTATGATAGGGATTTTAAGCCTTCATTTTTTGCTTTCTATTAACAACAGCAAAGAAACTGTGATAGTAACAGTGAGGTCAAAAAAAAGTAAGGGGTAAACAAGGCATGCTGGCTTGAATTAGAATAATTTCTCAGTTGTGTTTAGTGTCACATCCTGCTACTTAGACTGTGATTTCTTCAGAGAGGAGCATGGTGCTTCCTTCTTCCTTTGGAAAGTGCCAGTGCACTGGACATACCCATAAATAAATACTCAGTACCTCTGTTTAATGACTGCCCTTCATTATGTGACACAACAACAGCGGTCTTGGAGCCTATTCTTTTCCGCATCCCTATGAATACAGCTGCATGTAGCTTTTTGTTTGAATGGTGAGAAGACAATGGCAACAACAGAAGGAACTGCTTTTTGCATGCTGCTGTAGCCCAAGAGCAACTTACTTGTGGTGTTACAATTGCATTAGTCAAAAACCCAGGGTGGGAAGGCAGAGGAGTCAGTCTCACTTAATTTACAGCAATCAGTAGGGACACCTCAATGGCAGTAGTAAAAGTCAGGTTTTCAGTACTGTAGCATGGCATGAATGAATTCAAACAGCTATAAATACTTTGCTCATATAAGCCAAAAAATCTTGAATATTCTGGTTTTTTTCTTGCTCTTTCCTGTCCTCTTTCTGACATCTATGGATGTCATTCTGTTCCAAAAACAGTCTTAATTATAGTTTCCATCTTTCTCGTTAATGAAATGGAGGTCCCTCCTGAACTCTGTAGAACAAAACCAGTTCCAAAATCTTGTCATTTTTCCTGATTTTTAATATGTTTCTCGGCTGACACTGATGTATACAGGGACATGCTTTGAATCCTGTTACTGTATAGTAGCACTTTTCACTGGAATCTCTCAGTCTTGCTCTTCAACACCCATTGCAACAGAATGAAGAGAGTTCTGTAGGTAGGACTAGAAGTAACGCTGTGTGCACGCGCCAAAGTAACTGTTAGCAGTAGCGCAAGAGCATAAGCATTACGACTTTGGGAGTCAGATTTTTAAAAATTTCTGACTACAGCCACCCAGTACTGTTCCTTTGTCAAGCTGAAGGAGAACTCTAGTTAATACAGTTAAGAAGATGTTTTGTTTTGGCTTCCACAGCTTTTAATTGCCTCTGACATAAGGTTTGCAGGAAAGGGAGCAATTACTTTGGGTAAGTGCTGCAAGTTATGTATTTTTTCATTATCATTACTAAAATTAAAAAATCTTAATAAAAGGCGCAAAATAATATAATAAAATAATTAGCCTTCATTTAGGAAAAGAACATGCTGTTTTTATAATACTGTTAAGGTATTATAAATTTATAATATATATAAATTATAAATTTCAGGTATCTACCTGAAAGCTTTATCACCTATAGTTTAGACTTTAGTGAGCAACTGTTTAGAATATTCTTGTAACTTACATTGTCCATGGTCAAAGGAGGAAAAAAAACCCTACAAATCTACAGGTATATCTTTTACTTTCTTGTTGTATTCCACTCAATTTGGGGTGAATTACGAGCTTAAAAAAAAAATCACTGTTTCCTTTCCATTGTTTGCTATGGAGATTTGCTACCATGCCACTCCACACAGCAGAAATACACTTACAGGAGGTGTCAGGGCAGTAGTAGTGGTGCTTGACAGCAGTGGTGTTGACAATTCTGGCCCCACCTTTTTATTCCAAGCACGCTCACCAGCTGTTTTGGGCTCCCACATGGGCTAAGCAATTCCTCGGGTTTCCAGAGAGGTTATGAGGTACATAAGCAGGAGAGCCAGACATGAGCGGCTCTATTTCTGGCACTTTCTGCCTTTCAAGAGTTGACTAAATACCATTATTCTAATATAATTATGTGTGCGCATATGGGAGGTGTATATATACGTATGCAAGCACATGCCTAACTATTTTTGTTAATTCATTAATACACATTAAGAGAACATATTTGTATCCAGGACAGGTATATGGTGAATATGTATACATACATATATACCTGTACATGCACACATACCCTTAGGTTTGTACACACAGCATTTACAAACATAGATTAAGCATAATATTAACATATTTCCAATATACATAGTGTTTTCCAAGCAAAGCAATGCCAAAACTATGAAACAGTGACTTGAATGTTGGTAGCAGCTTTTTAGCTTTTGATATCGTTGCCCTTTGGCAGTGTATTTCAAGGTGTTGCCAACTTTTCTCAGCTCTGATGACAGGTACTTGTTAGTTGTAATGTTCAAAAGATAGTTTTTCACTTTGCTTAAGCTTAGGAAAGAGTTAATGGACTGGAGCGCTTCTCAGCAGCAGGTTGTCTTCACCTGCAATTTCCGTCATCAAGTAATTAGCCATATTCACAGTTGCTGACCCTTAATACTAACCTACTGAATGATGCATGCCTGGATGAAGACCAGTTGACCATATTACTTCAGCTCCCCAATCCTATTTGATCCTTCAGCAAATATATTGCAGGTGTGGGGTCTGGGAGAGCTGGACTTGGTGAGTTAATTTCTCACTGCCTTTTCAGGAGTGACTGTAGATTCTGTATATGTTGCTTGCAAAACTGTTGGACATGTTCTTCAGGCACTAAATCCTTAACAGGTTTCACGGAACAGTGTGAAAACCTTTTCTATTGTATTTTGCAATATTTTATTTAATTTACTTTAATAGCAATACAGTGCCAGTCAATAAAAACAGGTCAAAAGTCTAATTAATGTTTTAAAAATAAAGGTTCTCAAACACCAGGCGAGTTTGTCATTTTCTCTATGGTTTGTTTTGAGGAGGAAGAGGAAAGAAGGTGAGGAGGGAACCCTTCTGTTCCATGATTACATCCCACCCGCTCATTTTCTCCTTTTCTCCTTTGCTTTTGATTTTAGTGGCGATCTTAACAGAATGTCAAGATCAATTTGCAGCATGGTTTAACTCAAGGTTTGCATTCTGCCAGCAGCAATTGTCCTAACGAACAATACCGTATGTTCTTGTAACTTCAGAAGCTTTTAGAAGGCTCATGGCAAGGGCAACATCTAATGACTTTATTAGTATAGGGTTTCAAAATGGGCTCAGTAATTGTTCACATCTCTTTGTCATCTAGTCATAATTACTGCATCGTATTGTTAGGGGTTGCACTTGTGAATAGTTTCCTAATAGCACTGAAATGAAGAAAAAAGGAAAAGGATAAAAGGTGATTGTCTCTTTAGATGGAGAACAAAACAGCCTGTATATAGATGGTGGTTAAACTGTTTATTATACACCCAGCAGAAAAGGTAAACCATCCCTGCTTAAATATTTATGTGCTTCAAGGTAATTTCATGTTAGTAGTCTAAAAATGTCCAAATTTGGAAAACTAAAAACCAACAGAGAATGCATTTTAGTCTCATCAGGATTAGTAAGATATTGATGTCTCCATAATATTCAACTATAAATAGAAAGTAGTCTCTCTGTTGATGTGATAAAGGTTTTCAGTGCATCATTTTATATGCCTATAGTGATGCTTTAAGGTCATCGGAAAATAAAATTATTAAAACCACAGAAATTAACTGCTACATTTGTAAGCATGTATTTTAGGTCCCCACTATAAAACCAAATGCTAAAGCAAGTTCTATTCCACTGTACTTGCACTACAGCCTAGTTTATTAAGCTTGTTGAACAGAAAAGGTGAAAGAATAAAACTCTGTAGTGTCCTGTGCAAAAGAGGTGAAGGCAGAAGAACAGGTAGCCAAGACAGACTTGTTGGACTGTTTTGAGGAAGGAGAAAGAAGTCATTCACAGGTCCATCTAACTACAGGAGTCCACAACTGCACCAGTGAAGTCTAATGCTGGATGGAATTGAAGCTATAGAGAAATTTATCTGCATCTATGCATCTAAATCAACAATCAGAATAAATTGAGTTGGCAGAGTCAGAATTGTTTGTACCAAAATGCACGGAGTGAATGAATCTCCTTGGTACTTCAGGATGCCTGATCGGGACAAAGAATCCTTGCAGAAGTGCAGATGCCCATCCTCTTCCTTTAGGTTAGGATGATTCTGCTTTGACCTCTCGCCTCTCCTTTTTGTTACTGTTCTGACAGTGGGTCTTGGAGAGTTGCAGATAACAGCGTTCAGTCCGTGCCTGGCCAGGAGGTTCAGCTGTACCTGTGTCATTCCTGACCAGTGGTTATCTAATCTGATCTTTGATGTGAGAGAGGTTTCTCAGCATTTCTCCGTAAACAGTTCCAGTAGTTGACTTTCACTCCCTTTAGGCAGTTAACACGAATATTTAACTGAAGTTTCTCTTCAGCAATCGATGACAGTCATATCTTTGTTCGCTCGTTAGGCAATGAGGTATTCTCTTCCTTTTTGCTGCAGTATTCTTTGGACTTAAATGGTGCTATTACGTTTTCCTGCAATTTTCTTAAACTAAGCAACTGTGATTCCTTCAGCCTTTCCTTGTAGCTTGTCCTTTTGTAGGTATTTGTTATTGCAACCTTCATATGGTCCTGTAGTTGGTCCACATCTTTACTGATGCACTGTGCCTAAAACTGCCTTCTCAGTGATAAATACAGAAAGAGGATTATTTCACGTTGTACAAACCATGCTTCTGTTTACTCGCTCCAACAGGATGCTTGTCATCTTCACATCATGACTTTTCTTCTTCCCTTACTGCTTGAGTCTTAGTCTGTATTTGTGCAATTGTTCCTCCTACTCGGAGACTTTCATTGACCTTGTTGAATTGCATTTTACTGGTCTGGACATTTCTCTGATTTGTGAAGATAAATCTGAATTCTTTTACTGACTTCCAATGTGCTGGTAGCTTCTACCATTTTATTAACATCTGTAAATTAACTAAACATACTCTCTATTCTTTATCTAGGTTATTATTAAATCTACCTGTAGCAAGCCTTGGATATTCCTTAGCAAATCATATATTACATGCCTTTCTAATACGATAAGCAATAATCAAAACTAACATGGTCTCCCATTTTTAGTACAGCGTTTTAGCAAGGAGTCCGGGTATATTTTATTTATACTTTTACCAATGATTTGTCTGGTGTCCTGTGGTATCTGAGAGGATGGATTAATGAGTTTCTAGAGCGATGTGTTTTAGACTAAACGGGGTTATAAAGTATTTACCTAATCTGTTTGAACCTTGCAGGATTAAATTAGATCTTCCATGTTTTATGAAGAGATAGATAACCCACTCATCCTGACTTTCCTCTTGCATAAAGAACAAGTGGATAAAATCATGCCTTTTACATCTGAATCCCTGGATATTTAGCGTGTGGATACTAAAGAGGATAGCCACATCATTTGATTCAGGCTGCTTTATACATCTTTAAACCATGCCTTATATCTGTTGCTCATTCCCCCTTTGTGTTTGAGTCAACAGTTATGACCCTGCCAGTGTGGGTAAGACAATAACTCTGTATTACGGAGACTGTGGATAGCAAGCTTATTTTAATATACCATTTAATGACCTTGGCTTTTACTTTTTTAAAAAAAAGTAAATACCTAATACAAAAATGTTATTTTTACATTAACATTTTAACGAGTCTTATGTTGACTTTGCACACTATATAATTATTATTACAAATAATCAGAAACCTTGCATATTTAATATTTATGATGGTTTTCTTCATGCTCGGGAAAGAAGTTACATTTTTTTCACACCCATTTCTGAAGTTTTAAAGTTTCTTTAAAACCTTCAAATAAGGTTGGTCTTGGGACGTATCTGGCCATAAATAAATCACACTTTTTTTGGCCCAAAATCATCCCAGTTGTGGACTGAACACCAGTTCAGACTGAAAGGGAATAGATATTTTAGAAGAGGTTATCAGATTTTGTGCTGCTGCTGCTTTTTGAGCAGGACTTCAGGCTGAGATTGTATAGCAAAAAACATCTCCAATGTGGTCTTTCTGTTAAGAAGTCCTTTGCAAGAAGAGTATCTTGGCACCATGTACCAAAGGGCCTCACTTTAGGAAGAACTTTTCCAGGAAGTTTTCCCACCAGTGTGTAAAAATTAAAAGTAACTACAGGAATATTTATATGAGTAAGACAAATAACCAGATCTCTGTTATTTATGTTGGTACAGAAAATAAGTAAAAATTGATCTAAAATCCTATATATTTTTTAATATTTATTTTAATACATTTTATCTATACATTTAAGAGCAAAGTCCTCTCTGTGGAAGAGAATTTGCCCTTTAGTGCACTAGACAGCTTTGCTAATACAATTATTAATTTACCTTAGGGTGCTGGGGAGAGTTTAAGAAAAGCAAAAGCAAAGGAGAGATTTCAGTTTGTGTTTGAACATACAAAAAGCATTCAAAATGTAGCATCAGCTGGCCCTCTGCACATTCAGGAGTACACTACAATGTACGACATGCAGCTTGCTCTTCATTAGTTTCCTTTTGCAGGTTTACTTGATTAACAAAAAAGAGCTAGAATTAGAATTTTAGATTTAGTTACTCTTTCTGCAACTATACTGTGCCATGCCTGATTGACATTTTTATTTTATTCATAATGTAGGACAAGAGGAAATGGCCAGGGGAGGTTTAGATTGAATATTAGGAAAATTTTCTTTACTGAAAGAGTGGTCAGGCATTGGAACAGGCTGCCCAGAGAAGTGGTGGAGTCACCGTCACTGGAGGTGTTCAGAAAACGTGTAGACATGGCACTTCGGGACATGGTTTAGTGGGCATGGTGGTGTTGGGTTGACGGTTGGACTTGATCTTAGAGGTCCTTTCCAACCTTAATGATTCTATGTCTTGAGAAGATAAATTAATTTGGGGATGTATGCAGAGCTATTCATCCTATCAGATTGTATCATCAGTTTGATTCCAGTAAGTAACTGAAAATTGATACCACAATGGAGGATGGGCATCGAGTAGTCAATCTTTGGTTTCAGTGATGAGTGGTAGGTGGTGTCCATGTCTCTCAAAGCTATGCCAGTTGCTACTTTTCTGAGTGGAAAGAGAACAGAGACTGAATTCCTCTGGATTCAGTGGGATCAAGGCCAAGGGCGGCAGCAGCAGTGCCGTGTTGCGCTGTGATTTTGAACGAAAATGCAGAGGACTCTTATTGCTCAGAATCATCAATTCTTTGCTAAGTTCTTCCTTTAATTCCTTTTCAGTTCTTCCTCTACTACGTAAGAGTAGGAATCACTTTGAGCCAGTTCACATTGGAAAATACAACATGACAGTTTGGGAGCCAAAGAACACCTCTGCCTTACGTCCCCTTTAGGGACGGGGCACCAGAGATGCTCTTAGCTTACTAAATTGTTTAAATTGAAATACTAAAGGAATATTTACGTTTTTCTAAAGCATTTAGCATCATAGCTTTTTGTTTGTTTGTTCATATTCATGGTGTGTTAAGGAGGGGTCTTGTGTAATTAGGGATCCAAACTTGGCTGCAGTAGATCCTGTGATCACAAAAATGTGAACAACATTAATACATACGTTAAAAAGTAATACAGGAGCAGGAGATACATAAAGAAACAATGAGATAATGCCAGTCATTGTAATGATGAAACACCTCCCGTCGGGAGCAGCTTCTATCTCCCACCTAGGGGCTGGCTTTCTCCTTTGGGCTCTCCCCGCAAAAAGGCAGTACGTATTTTGTGGTGTAAATAGGTAGCGTATAGATTAAAAGCTTTCCAGAAATCAAAAAGTATTGAGCTCAGAGATCAACGCTTTTGATGATCAACACTTTGGCCAGAGGTGGCCAATTTTGTTGTTAAAAATTAAAAGCTGCACGTTCTCACAAAAACGGATTATTGCTGAACCCAAGCGTTTACACAATTCTACATAGCATATCTGAGATCAGGAGCTGTGGTAGACCACAGACTTCAGTTGTAATAAGTATTCCCTTTGGTTTTGAGACTCAGTAATATTTTAAACTTTTTTCCACTAGATTTGTAAAGCAGTTACTTTTTCATAATTGTCTTCTAGGAGCTTTTTTAAAGTAATATTAAATAAATTGCATTTTATGATAAAATACAAAAAAGTTATGCCAAGAGTGTATTTTAATATAACGTGTCACGAGTTAGTTGGTAAGGAATGGTAACATTCTTCTGGGAAGCTAACGTGCTACAAACGTGATAACTCTTTGCACGGGTTATCTCGGAGTGCACGTGGAGGGATAACTGCTGGGCAGCGATCAGCACCCCCCCAAATTAACATCTTCAGTTCGCCAGAATAATTTTTCCTGTGTGCCACTTTTAACTAAGGAGGGGACTGTGTCTAAGAATTAATACCTGTTCAATCTACGTTTAAAAAATTAAGATAAATTTGTACTTTTTTTAGGGTTTGTTTCTGTATTTGTCAGTGTCTGTATTTATTCTGTAGCTTTAATAACTGTTGGTTTTGTTGCTAGCAAGTCATGAAAGAAGTAAAGAAATGATGCTGTCTGCCAAAACTATTACTTTTCTTGATGAATTTTATTCTTGTAACTTTTGAGATATATTTTTAACGGGTTTTTCCTTCATAAAATTATGCTTTTTTGCCTTTCTCATACTTCTTCCTCCTTGAATATTTTTCTAATTTAAAAATAAAAGGACTAGTAGGGTGCCATTTGCCCTCCCTTTCTGGCAGCATTCCTCTATTTCCACTTTTGGTTGGAGATCACAGTAATCCAGCATGTTGTGGAAAACAGTTCTTCCCGGAGGGACATCTGGCTCTTTGATGCACTCCACAGGCAGTTCTCTTGGCAGCTCTGGAGATGCCGCTGAAAGATCTGGCACGCTTCTGTTTAGATGAAAGTAAGAAAATCCCTTGTTAGTGATGTACAGAGTGAGATGCTGGTTATCGCACCAAATTGTTTTGGTCCTACTCACATACTTCTGTCAGTAAATACTAGCATAGAGCATTTTTTTTTTCCTGGATATGAATGTGGAAGAAAGTAAAAAGATCTGCAAATACAGGCTCAGTAAAGCATAAAAGCATATTCTGAGACTCAGTTATGGGTTGACTAAATACAGAATTAATTAAAAAACCCCAAAAAAACAACGCTTTTGACTAGTGCAACTAGTATTGTATTAGTCTCTTAGTTTTGTTCCTCTAGCAGTACTCTCTACAGCACTTTTTCACCTCCAGTTAAATATTTTGTTCCTACATGAAACTTGAGTGCTTTTCTTCCATGGTGTGTTGAAGACTGTTAAACAGTTTTAATACACAAGTTTCAGGAATTCAGTTCAATTGACCCTGTCTTCATTACGCTCAGGAGTGAAACCTTCAACGCACATTAAGTCATTTTGCCGTGAAAGATCACCTTGGCTTCTGTGAGGCCAAGATTTCACTTACCCACCTTGAAAAGCAAAAATAATTTAAAAAACTCACCATTATTTAGCTTAAAAGTTTGTATGTCCAGACTTTATGGGCCCTTTATTTTGTCTTTACCGGGTGGTCTGACTCTCTGTAGCTGTTTCTGATACAGCAGTCCCTCTCTGGCATTTTTGACATTGTCTTTCTGTGTGATAGTTCTGAACTGCAAAAGACAGAGAATCCAGGAGGCGAGGAAAGATATTTGCCGGTAACCTTTATGGCTTCAAAACACTCGCCAGCTACCCCTGCTCATTGCCCTCCATGCAGCCACAGCCATAGTTATACTACAAATTGTCTCTGAGGAGGGGTTGGTTTGTGTTTTTTTTTAATATTTCAAGTGCCTCCGACAAGCCTGATGTTGTACTCATCATGCTTATCAATTTTTAGCCATTTTATTAGATACAATATATATTGGTTTTTTTAAATGACAATTTTGAATCTTTTCAGTATCTTTGAGAAGAAATTACTTGGAGCGGTTGACATTTTAATGCAGTTTGTCTTTTCAAATAGATTTGGCTTCTAATGCATGTGACAACAGGACTTTGCTCTTCAGTTAGAGCATACATTTCAGAGTAGTTGTTACCTAAAATATTATCATAAGGCATAAGAAAACACACGATTTAAGTTGCCTTTCATGAACATAATTAAGAATTAATAAGCCTGTACCAGTGGCTAGTCCTCAGAATTTCCACTGTTTTGCCTTTTGTGACCCGTGTTATTAAAAGTCCATTATTTTTACAGACTTTATTAAATTGGATCTTATTAAAGCGTTCTATATTTGCATTTGGTCTTTCATAATTCATTATTATTATGACATTTACTTTTTACCATCAGATCTGAAAACATATCATAAGCTACCCTTTTCTCTTGAAAGAAATGCTAATTTCAAACAGTCCTCTAATGGAAGAGAAAAGCTTTATCAGTTTTTTCATTTATTCAAGATCGTGTTAAGAATACTAATGCTAGACTTCTGTATGCTAATATCCAAGAGCTTTTTTTGGTCAAAAGCTTAGAATTATTGTTTTTAGACCACACTGCTAAGTGTGTCACTGGCAGGGCACTAGTACAAAAGAAAATACAATTCTGAAGTACCATGGTTTAATTCTATGACTGATAAAAACAATTTCTTGATCTTTCATTATTAAATTTGTATGAAATTATACTATTTTTATGCTTCCTCGTGTTTCCTAGTTTATGGCTCTACTTTGCTTCTCTTTAGAAGTTTTTAACAAATGATTTAGCATGATTATTTAGGGGGCATTAGTTTTGAATTATAGCCTGCAGAATAGTGTAACAGAAAATGGAATTCTCCATCGAATAAATCACTGTCTCAACCAGTTATTAATTGTTTTAATTTAGACAATCTGGCACCTATCATATTTGTAAATATTCTCATAATTTAATTATAAAAAGGGAGAAAGAGCTCTGGAATGGAATGCAGAAGCCTAGATGTTAAACAGTAGATAAACACTCAGCTAAACTGCTGAATTTAATATTTTTTTTTTTAAACTAACTTCAGAAACACTTCTACAATGTTAACTTTTTTTTCCCCACGTAGGTTTCTGACGATGTGCACTAGACACTTCGGGAGTGTTGTAGCCCAAACAATTCGAACTCAGAAGACAGACCAGTTTCCACTTTTCCTTATTATTATGGGAAAACGATCATCTAATGAAGTACTGAATGTAATACAAGGTACGGTTCTCGCTTTATATTAAAAGTAGGTTTTATGGGAGTGTTGAAACTGTTAGAAGATACCTTTGCTAACCGTTTCTTTTTTAAGGTGTTCAGAGTATGAATTTATTTCACACAAGAAACTTTCAGTTGCCATGGTATAAATAGTTCCTATTCATAAATGTGTTAATTAACAGAGAATTAGAGATTGAAGTTGCCATGACTGTAGTAGAACCATAGCCTAAGTTTTTCATTTTTTTTAAAGTAAAAGCCAAATCTCCTAAATAAGGAGCTACACTTAGTTTTCCAAATTTATATCCATTTAAATTATTGATTTCCAAAAGATTTTGGCTGCACTTTTTGTGTAGCGCCAGAATGAGTTTAGTTCTCTCTGTGTAGTTCCTTGTTAATATGTGGACGCCTGCTGCATGTAGCGGGCTAATATTTGAGCATGAGTTGCTTTTTCAGACCTGCCTGCAGTGTTGAGACCCCAAATCAGATCAGAATTTTAAGTTGCTAATACAGTCTCACATAAATGAAGTTTCTGGCTTACCTGGGCAGTTCTTTCTAGCATAACCGTTCCTGTGATTTCACTGACAGCAAGATGACTTAGATGTGGAGTGATGCCCTTTGACTGCTGTTCTCAGTAACTCTTCAAATTAAAATACATCAAAGAATGTATTTTTGCTTTCTCCACAAGTTTACCTTAATGACACTGTGTCCTCATTTACTTATTGCTTATATCTAGCAATCTTTATTTTAATCTCTTTATTTTCCTGAGGAAGCTCAGCCTCAGGAAAGACTGCCTTTTGCAGACAGCATGACTGTTTCTTTCTGCGTATGGCAGTAATAATTTTCTTGAGGAATCTGCAGTGCACCTTTCTGTGGCCAAAATTGTGAATTTTGCATGGATTTTATCTCCTTAGTGCAAGGTACAGCACAACACTAATTCCTGGTACTTCTGTCACTTAGAAAAGTTATTTCATACAAATAATCTTATATATAGATTTTGTTTTTATACTCTGCAGTGTGAACTATGGTTCGGCATGTGTATAACTTAAGCATCTGTGTTATCCCCCAGAAGTCAGTGGTCCTTACTGGCTTAAATTGCTTAACTCTTTTATCAGCCTGGTGACTCAAAGTCATAATATAATGCAGTTTTATATTAAAAAATAATCCAAATTATTTCATTGCATTCATTAAGTTTTAATGATTTTTTTCAGGTTTTCTGCAAACGATCTTTTGAACTAACCTAAACCAAACCGATCGTCTATTGCAGCCTCACTTAAATTTATCTTTTAACAAAAATCAAACGTGCTGTGCTCATTATTTTCCCATGAATTGGGACACTGGTATCTTTTAACAATATGCTCCCAAACGAATGACAGTCTCTGAAGTCACGAGTGTGGTAGCGTGCGGGATAGCATTTTCTGCTAAGGTAGCAAATGCTAGAAATAGGAACAATGAGGGCTTTTCAGGGCTGGGTGAGGAGGCATGTTTACAGAAGAGATACAGCAATATAGAAACTTAAGTCCCAGTGGCGATTATTGAAATGCAGACTGCTTTTGATTTTTATTTTTTCCTGGGGTTGGAAACTATGGGGACAATTTTGGTTTTTTTAGTGGTACTGTGGCTTCTGGTTGTTTTACTTCTTTTAAAATTTTGACCATCATCACCAATATAAATCTAGCTCTTGTTGGTATTATTCTGAAAATGTCCAAAGGCTGTTTACATTTACATAGTTTTAGACCATTTCTCGTGGTCTAAGACCTTTTAACTACTCTGACAAGTGGCTCTAATGGGTATTCTAGTCTTCAGTTTAAGAAGAGAAAACAAAAACTGAGTACAGCTTGGTAGGAAATGAAACTAATCTTTCAGTCTTACTGAAGACTGGAGGCACGCTGGTAGAAAAATGCAAGGAGGTCTCTCTTTTCCTATGCATGTGCTGTATTTCTTGATATATACACGTATGACTTGCTTTTCCGCTATTATTAACTTTGCAAGTTTTATCAGAAGTAAATACACTGAAGAGAATATATTATAGTATTTGAAGTTTTACTACTATTTATATCTGAATAAAAATGTGTGCACACACACGTTCGATCACTGTATTCGGGGGGGGGGGGGGTGGTGGTGTCTGTTTTTTTAAACCAATCCACTTGGATGCTGCTGCCAACATCCTACTTTTGTTACCTGACCAAGCAATTGCTTCAGTCTCCCTGATTATACCTGGGAATTCTAAAACTGGAAAATCAATTTCATGTCAGGGAACCCCAGATATAGGAAAGATTATAAACCTTTTCCTTTAACATCAGTGATTAAAAGAAAAAATAGTTATACCATGCAAGCACAAAAGCGATTGTTCAGATTTGAACCACCTAAAATTTTAGCCTATGATCAACTTTTGTTTGTAAAAACAATTTTGAATTTTCAATAAAAAGGCAAACTAAAAGCATTCTGCTGAGATACTTGCATTTGCTACTCTGTAATTTTTTTTTTTTTTAAGTCTGGTTATTTCTTGTGGATTAATTCTAAAATTCCGTCATTTTTGTTTGATAAGTTTAATGATCTGAAGTTCAGCTGTCTTCCTTTGTTGCTAGGTAACACAACAGTGGATGAGCTAATGATGAGGCTGATGGCTGCAATGGAGATCTTCAGTGCCCAGCAGCAGGAAGACATAAAGGATGAGGTGAGCGTTGAAAGTAACTGCAGATACCTACAGCTTCCACAAATCACTCGGGATGCAAAATTAACCAGGTGTTTCTTTAGCCAATGAAGTTGGGTAATGATGTGTTTTAGTGTCTCTTCCATCATCAGAGGTTAAAAATGTTAAGTGTCCTTTGTGTATTTATTTAGGTGTCTCAAAAAAAACCCTCCTCCTTATCGGTTTACTGTCATTTTCAGTTTGTCTCCTTTTTCTGAATATTAGTCATGAGTAACCGTTTACATTTACAGTGGTATTACAGAGCTTAATATGCTCGTACAAGGAAACGACAATCAGATTTTTTCCCAGTGACCAGTTCCAAGTCATAGGTAGAAAACAAAAATAGATTGATGTATCTTAAATTTATACACCTAAAAGAGGATTGAAAAGCAACCTTAAAAACCAGAGTTACGCCAGTACTGAATCACCATTCAGAACAACACAGAATGGGTAAGCCGTGACAAGAATTTTCAAAAACAGTGTTTCACTTACATGGAAGTAGACACAGTGAGGTATACAGTTGAGATGTGTATTTGTTACTCTATAAATTGAGAGTGACATTTTGAAGTAATGAAGTACTTAGTTAGGAATTTATAATAATAGGTGTGTTGCCATTTTCGAGATTATTCTTATCCTGTTGTATAGACATTGATGGACAATAATTCACTAAACACGCTCTTTGCATTTAAATCTTGTATCTCATTAGTATGAGATTTACCGATTATGGTTATAATAATACGAAGGCACGGTGTCTGCACAATATCTGCCGTTTGTTTTTTCTTCTTTATGCATGCTACCTGTAATTCACTGGTAAAGAAATTTACTTTAATTTTGTTAATACTGAACACAAATTTTAATATGAGGATTACAACAAAAATCCAAGGCACAATATAATTGATTTTTTTATTGCATTTTAACAGGAATATGTTGGGTATGGGGGTTTTTAATGCTTTAATAAGAAGGTAAAATTTGCATCACAGATGAGTTCCAAGAAAGGTTCACAACTGGAAACTATAAAAGCTGATAGAAAGGAAGAACACAGAAGGAAAGAAAAGTACATAAGGACAGAGAGATAAAAGCAAATAAGGGACAGGAGAAGGAACTAGAGGTAAGAGTGGTAGGTGTGGAATAGAGGGAGGAACAGGAGATCAGAACAGTTGTCCAGAGCTGGACACATCAGTCTTTAGGAGAGGAGGTGGGGCAGGTGAGATAGTGATAGACTCATCCTATTAAGATAAAACCATGTGGGTTTGCAACTGAGAAAAATCTGTGTGTGAGAGACAAAGCTTAAAGAGAAGACTCGGTAGCCTTGAGGCCATGATCACAGAACCAGGAACTGGCTTCTGTGCCCTGAGCTGCTGGGTGGCCAAGAACAGTGACAGTCCAGTAAGGTATGTCCCTGCGGTGGTAATACAGATGTCTCCTGCCTTCTTACTCTAAGTGCCCTACCTGTGTAGAGAGAATGGAAAATGCATTTTTATACATTCGTCCAAAATCCAATTTTGTCCAAGTCTTCTGTAGGCTTTTCCCCCGTTTTCTTTTGGTTTTATGTCACTGAGAGCACCAGTGACATTTCTTCCCCAACAAGAGTTTTTTCTAACACACTTTGACATTCAGAAAATTAATGGAAAATTTCATAAACTTTGGGGGCAGGTTTCCAGATGCTCCGAGTTCAATACACAAATAGCATATGTACTTACACCTTGGCTCCACTTGTTACAAGCACACCAACAAGGTGATCTCAGACACTTTTGCCTTTGAAGCAGGAAGTTTAAAAACAAAAAAATAACCTCTCTTTATGAAATTACTATTCCAGAGAGGGAGTATTTGACAAGCAGTCTGTACTCAATAGAGGGCTTCAGCCTGAAAAAAAAATACTGTCTTTTTGTGGTTTGCTACATAACATGTAGCTTTCTTGTAAGTCTTGTACTTGACAACTTCAAGTGTTCAAACATCAACACCTTTTCTTTTTTAAGATCTTATTGCAGTTGGTGCTATTTTTTCCCAAATACTACAATAGCAAACAGGATACAGAGTCCGGTTTCTGGTACTGTCTTCTTAATAGCAACAATAAGTCATCATAAAACCACAAGAAGATAAGCAGAAAATTCTTTTGTGTTTTAAAAAGAGAAGTCATCTATATAGCTTTGCTGTAAACAGGAGCGTGTGAGAGAGAGAAATAGAACTGGAAACACTTGTAAATAACAGCATGAAATCATTAATGAGTCAGTTTATGCGGCTGAACTTCTCCACTTCGGATTTTTAACTTGCATGCACATGAAAGCTTCCAACACAGCTACTACATAATTCTGTTAGCACAGCATGTTTTGCAGTGCCCTCTGATGGTTATTTGGTACGGGATGGCTATTACCACTGCCAGCTAATGGCACGGGTGTTTGCCGTGAGGCTGGCTGTAGCTGTTCGGCTGTAGCTGTACAGTCGGCTCCCTGGCGCTGGTCATCGGCTGATGGTGTAGGCAGGATGCTCAGAACAGTGTCACCGGCTTTCTCACCTGAGCAAAGTCAGTCACTTCATTAGCTGGTGGTAATACTATGGTTAGCTAAATCCTGTGCCTCTCTATCCATGTATTAATAAAATTTAAATTTTAATCAGGCATATTTGGGGCATATTTCTATAATGCCAAGTGCTAAAATACCATCATTTAACCAGCAATTGGATTTAAGTTTTAGATTTGTATATTGTGTTTTAATAAGCTTTTTCTTACGTAATCTCCAAAGAAATACCTTAAAAACATTGAGATGCGTATGTGTACTCCTAATAATCCAAGGTACCTGTCTGGAGGTACAGTGGTGTGTAATTTAGGCACCCGTTTTCCCTTCCAAGCTTTCTTAAAGGGAGCTCAATCTTTTCCCTGCCCCACCAAGGCTTCTGGGTCAATCATGAACCACTGGGCCTGTTGCTTGCTGCCTGTCAGCTGTGTCGACCAGATGACATTTCGGGAACCTCCCGCCTCTTTTGGACCTTACTGTTGATGTGCCGTTGTAGAATCGTGGTCTAGCTGTCGTCCTGTCTGTTTTTATAAGTTTGCTGCTTAAATTGCCATAGTAACAAGCCACAAATAATCAAGTATCATCAAGCGTCTTGACGTTGTGCTCATGTGGGACTTCTGATAAGTGGCTAGTGGAGAATTAAATGGTGGGTTCAGTGGCATCAACAGCAGGAAGGCTGGCTGGCCAGGCTACAGTCCCACCCTTCTCAGCGCAGTCAGGCCGGGGGTCGACGTCCAGCCTCAGGACATGTCTCACACATGCAGAGTTACTCGAGGCTACACTAACGATGTCATACAACTGATGGACGTATTTTCCTTTTCTAAGCAAGTTTGCTCCTCTGGCCCACACGGCAAATGTTGATACCTCAACTCCTGTTCAGGCAGTGGGGTTGGGGGTTTTTGCAAAGGGGAGATAAACACTCCTAAGGAGTTTCTCCTGTAGGTGACAGAGGGTATCTCCGAGCAGGGACAACCGGCCTCTGCCACTGTTGATCAAGGTGTGAACCGAGATTTTTCGGGGACTGACTTTGAAAAGAGCACGTAGTATCGGTTCCTCTTAAGTGTCAGCGCCTGGTGCTGGGCTTAGGAAAACAAATAATAATTGTAAAATATCGTACGCCCTGGAATGTCCATTTTAAAACACCCTGTTAGCTTGCTGGATCCTCGAATAATCATCTCGGAGTGGCATGATGGGCCCAGATAGATCCAAGTTAGTTCCTTTGTGAGATTAATGTGAAGAGATACGTGATTAAATCCTGGCATTACAGCGCAACACACCTGTTCTGGGCTGATCCTGAACATTTTTTCTCCATTGCCTGAGGAGGAGGCTTCTCAAAGGATTACAGTAACACTTTTTGACAAGCTTATACAGGGTGGAGTTTCCATGTAATGACAGGGCTTATTTGATGATGTCTCAGTAATGCATTCTTTTTATTTTTGCTGTCAACATTTATTACTGTAGAAGCATTGACTGTTACACAGCTGGTCCAACTTGTCCACATTTAAGTAACAGTAGGTCTCTCGTCGTGTTTATTTTTGTCGTTACGCAACACTAGCGCTCCTGCTCTCGGATTAGACTTCAAGGTGGAATTGCAATACCCACAGTTGCTTTGAAAAACTTCTTATTTTTTACAAATATCAATTAAAACCTTCATTTCACTTTAAACTATGTCTGCTGACACACTGTTTTCTTTAGTATAAAAGAGAGATACTTAAGAATTTTTAAACTGGAAAAATTGTTGTAAGCAGACTCTGACTGAAGGTAAGCTGTAGAAAAATGCAGCCCTGCAGAGTCACCATCTGTGCTCGCTGAGCTTAGGTGACATCTCTTTTTCCTAGATACTGCTGCATCGTGAGGAAAATGTAGGTCTTTCCTAACCAATATCTGGATGGGGATTTTAAAAATATGTGAAAGAAAACAAAACCTCCAAAACAGCAATATAAATTCACCTCCTTTTCCCTGCCGCAGCTCTTTGTAAAAGTATGCTTGCGTGTCCATCCCAGCACTCTCTTGTATTAGATGGGGCTTTAATGGCCAAGTGTTATTTCCATAACTTTGCAGGAAGAAGCCTGGTATCACCACGTCTTCCTCCTCCTCTACCTCACTGCTGTCAAATATAAGGGATTTCCTTCCTCACCCCCCCCCCCAATATGATGATATAACCATTTTAGCTTCCTTCTCCTCTTTCCTCTTCTGACGATGTCTCTCACAGCCACAAAGAAAGCTAAAGAGGATCAGTCGTCATGCATATTCTTCTCATCTGTGGTCTGTTTGCCTTCTCCTCCTCCAGATCAGTTGCTTTTCTCCACTCCCTACCTGCAGTTTTGTTCTCCAGTTAGAGGATAGTCTAAGTGCTTCCATTAGCCGTGCAGGAGACCTCTGCGATTTCTGTTTAGGCACTGAAGCTCACATTAAAATCAGTAGAAATTAGGCATCTGAATACCTTTGATAATCTGTGTTCCATCTAACGCTGTCATGTGTATCATGGTATATAGTATTTGCACAACGGGAGGTTATGAGAATAAATACATGAAATTCATTAAATTCCAAAGCGCAAAAGCATTATGGTGATGACAGCCATCGAACGAAGATTGTGATTTAACCCCTCAAAAAATCCAATTAGCACATTTACTAATTATTACTAGTTATAACTAATTAAACTACAGTAATCAAAATTTATTTGATTAAATTTTCCAATTTTGTATTTGTAATATGATAGCACCCCAAACGATCGGTTTCCCATTGTGCACTTCACTGCACTGACACACCGGCAGAGACGAGTGCCACCTTCAAGAGTTTATGGCCTATTTTGAACTTTGACAAAATGCAAGGTAATGACAGAGGAAAGAAAGAAGATAAAATATCTTTAGTTCATCTGGCTTTTTGGCTATACATGTCGATGGCTCCGGTCACTGAATATTCGCGTAGTTTCTCTTAAGAAACAGCGGCTTTCCCCGCTGTACAGCCCTGGTGGGTAGATGTTGTAGCAGGACTGGCTGATTCCCCATGGAAAGCCACTGCAGGACTCCGCCTGGCAGGTTCTGGGTGTGTTTTCTTCTTGTCACTTGAGGTAATTCCCAAAAATCAGTATCTGGAACTCAGCTTTCAGCCTTCAATATAGACAGGCAGGATCCTCCAGTGGTTCTCCGTTGTTCTGCCCGCTCACCCTGCCCCGTCCTGCCTTCCCCACCTGTGGCTCTGCCACCACAGAAACTTTCATTTGCTTTGTCTTCATTGTTCTCATGTGCCCAGCACATTCTGTGTACACTTTTTCCTTCCATATATTCCCCATCATGTATGTTTAGTTATACAATGTGCAAGTCTGTCATCTTGGTGAGTCAAATTAATGCTTTTCTTGCGCTGGTTTGTTTGGACAAAGGGGTGTTTCTCTTTAACGCTCCCATGAATAGCCTTAAGCGCTTGCAGATTTTAATTTCAGGAGTGGTTCAGTGAAATGAACTGTCTTTCAGATAAGCATTCAGCATTTTTAAATACATTCTTTTTTTTTGTCTTTCTTGTAACAGCCGTTTAGTCACTGATGCTCAGAGAACTGTCTTCTGCTCGTGGTTATCTTCTGAAGTTCCATCTCATCTGGTTTTACTTCACAGTAAAACTGATCCCAAGGGGCAATGGGGAATAAAGTATAACAGATGTCCCTCAGACAAATTAAGTGTAAAGCTGATTCTTGGGGTTAAATCATTAAATCTTCCCTTCAGAAACAACAACAATAAATTAAAGGAAAAAACAAAAAAAAGGCCCAGAAAGGCCAATGCTGACTTTTCCAGCAAAATATCCCATAGAAAAAGCCAAAATTCTTTTTGGTCCTGTGTATTTTTTCCCTGTATAATCTGCAGGAAAAGGGGGGATTGCTGTCCTAAATTCAGTCAGAAATGCCCCTTTTCAATCATCCTGCATCTGAAAACGCCTGCTGTTAGGTGCTTCAGGAGTTACTTCAAGAAATGCTTTGGGGGAATAATTACTGGAGAGAGTTATCCTAAATGTCTTCTTAACCTTACCTGTAATTTTTTCTTAGTCTTGTAGCTCTGCATATTATTCAAGAGAAGGTTTTATCTCATAAACTGTCTCATCAATATAAATTTTTACCATTTTTTTAATCACTTTACATCTGTAATATGCATGATACCAAAGAAATTCATAGCTGAAGCATACATTCTGTGGATAAATGCGATTTTTTTTTTTTTTTTTTTTGTGGAAGTATCAACTTTTTGTTGAACGAATGTCCCCCCTGTTGTTGCATTGTCAACATGGGAAAGCAGAGATCGGTGACTTTTCCCCTTTAAGGAGCAAAGGAGAGTTGTCTCCTTGACTCATGCCCAAATCCCCTGTGATGTGCATGGTTTGCATTGACACCAGCCTTTGGTCGCTGCTGTGGACTTCAGAGTGTAACCCTGTTTCTGATGAAGGCTTTTTGACTGACGCGGGATAAGCCACTGTCTATTCACACCTTGGTTCCTTGAAAAAGGAAGATGGCACTTTTGCCTTCATTGCAAAAGTATCGTGGAGATGCATTTAGTGATGTTCAGAAGATGCTACGATTTATGTAGGGTTTAATAGGAAAGCTGACAGCTACCTCAGATTTTATTAATGGATAACTTATTACGTTACTTTTTAATTAATTATTAGTGGTATGACTATACTTCTTTTCTTCATGTGTTTTTTCTTAGTGCGATGAAAGATTCTCTGCAAAATATTTTCTTCTGCTTTTTCTGTCACCACTGAATTTTCTTTTGTTGCTTCTGGTAAACTTGAGTCACCCTCATACTTTGTATGGTTTCTCTGGAGGAAGAGATGACTAAAATAACAAACTGCGTTACAAAACGGAGAACTGCAACATCTAATGTTTAAAATTTGTCTAAGGTGTAGCTCTGAACCAGAGAATATTAGAATTTTGCCATAATCTCTGTGGAGGAGGTGGTTCCTGTAGAGTGTCAGCAGTATTAACAAAACACAGAAGTAGGTACAAAGAGACATTTCATAGGATTACATCTGCTTTTTACCTAAAGAAACCTGGATTCTAGATTTGTTTTTAAGGTCTGTTCCAGTAAGAACAGCATTGTTCCAATGTGGTGTAAAGCTCGGTGGCACGGTCATTTACTTTTAGATGTGGCTCACATATTTCTAGGAGGACCAGGCAGTCATGCGTAGTAATTCTTCACATTCCTGACATCTTTTTCATAATCCACTTTTAGGATGATGATAACTGTGATGAATAGGGAGGAAAGAAATATTTTTTAAAGATGCCTGGAATTCATGTTTAGATTCTTCTTGTAGAATCTATAGCATCAGTATTTTTTGCAGTTATCATCCAGATTATATAAATTAAACCAATTTCAGAAATTCCTCAGTGAAGCTCTCTGTAGGTAAATGAATCGTGTGCTCATCACAAGTAACTTCTAATAATTTCTGGAGTTTTCTAGGCTGTGTAAAATGTAAAATAAAAGCCAGTATTCAATTTCTCCTAACTCTGATTAGTATGTATTATTGGAGTGAGTTTTTAACAATTTTTATAAATCTTAAAATTTTTACTTTTTGAGGGTTGGTTTTAGTTTGGATGGGTTTGGGGTATTTTTTTGTAATCTAAAGTAACTATATGGTAATTGCTAGCAATCTTTGATGAAGGAAAGAGCCTGTCGCTGCAATAGTTGCATCTGATCTTTGTGTTTCCTCTCGGGTATTATTGGACTTGTGTGACCTTTGAAATTCAGTTAGTGTGTGAAGTGAGCGCGTGACCTATGAAGTTGCAAAATGTGGAAGCTAAATAGGCTCTCTGCAAAACAATTCCTAATATTTTTTTAAATGCTTGTCCTCTCACAGAATGCCTGAAGTCATCTTCCGTTAGTAAGCTGATTTGGGAAGATAAGTTTTGCTTCTTACCATTCTAAGATAAATTTACGGTATGCTTATGGAAAGTCTCAGTATAGGTAGTACAAAACCTTTTCTTTTACTGTTACATTCCATCTATGAGAAGAGTTGGGAAGACCTCTGTGTATTCAAGAAGCTTTCCTCATTTTTGGATAATGTAAAAATTGGAGCCGTTTAATTATTTATTTCAACACCCTCTCTTCTCAGAAAGGGAATGTTAATGCGGGGTAGCTTCTGCTGTCAGGTTTGAGTTAATTTTTGAAGGCATTCCATGAGCATAGCATGTAAAGCTTGTCAAGGTCCAGAGAAGCCAGGAGGGGAATGGGTTATTCGGTGATTATTGTCCTTTTTACATTTTGCATGATGTACTTCTACTCATGTTTTAGCTTTGCTGAACAAAGCAATGGTTTCTCTATCTTCTGTGAATGAAATTTAGGACACACAGATTGTAGAATAATCTTGTTTCTATAAGGAAGAAGAGTTTCCTCTAAAAAGATCTTGTTACTTTCCAACTGGAGGTTGTATACCTTTTCCTGCAATTTGCCCTTTCTTCTTGCTGTCGCATGCTACTTTAGAGCCTTTTAACCACTAATACGTTAGAGTTTTGTTTGAGGAACATCTTGGCATGTTTGCATGACATAATAGTTATAAAGTATGCTCCTCCCATTTAGAATTGAGTTTTTCCCAAATAGTGACATTTTTGGGAGAAAACTGATCAATTTGCAAAATGATGCCTTTATGTGGAAGAAACCTTGCAGGTGAATGGGAAGATTAACACAATTCTTCACAAAGCAGTAGGTAGGAGATTTTAATTTCTATAAAATACAGGGGACACATCACCCCAGTGCAAGTGCTGTGTTACTGGTAACTACAGGTGATCGTGCTGGAGCCCACCAGCAGTCTCACAGCTAATTCTTATTGATTTTTGTAGGGACCAGTGCAGCCTCTGCAGGGCTCTGGGAGGATTATAAGATGTAAGAGGAGTAAGCGCAGGGGAACAGACGCTGTCTCTGGCTCCAGAGGCAGAGTATGAAGCTATCGATCGTACACTTTGCTTTATCAGACATCACCCCAGTGCAGTTATTCCAGCTTACGGGGATATCCGCTCCTTGATCCTCCACCATATGGATGATGCCTCGCGTTGTCAGTAAACCCTTGTTTTTTTGTGCTGTGATCATTAATAAGATACTTTGCAAAGTTCGCTGGCTTGAAGTTGGCCACATACTAACCACATGTTTCTTGTCTGCCTGCATATGTGCACCTCAGACACTTCAGAGCAGGACTTGCTGCTTTCCCATCTCTGTGTAATATTCAGCACAGCATGAATTGAGGCTTCTGGACGATGTTTAATAGTTATGACCCTGGATAGATCCTACTGAGGGTGTTTTTACCAAAGAAGGACCTGGGAGCAGGCCTTCTCTCCCAGGACAAGCCACTAACTGCTGCCAGTCTGAGCGGAGAGCAAATGAAAATCCAGGCTCATCCTTTAAACCTCAGTCTGTCCTTCCCTCATATAACCATCCAAACTGCAGGAGTGAGATCCCTGCAAGATCCTCCCCAGCACCAGCCCACACGTACCCCTCCAGCAACCTCCTCCCGCCGGCTGCCTTCTCCCCACGTGGCTGTGCGGGAGGAGGCTGCACCGTTCCCGGCGTCTGCGCCAGCTACGGCCCTGATGAAGATGGCAGGGCAGAGAGCCTTGCGGCCAGATCCAGCGCTCAGGCCGGGGCTTGGACATGCCAATCCGTAACACAGCAGCTGAAACATAGCTTTAGGTAAGTCATAACTTTTAAAGCCAAGGTCGCCCTTGAGGCGTTTCTGAAGTCATTTCTCCTAGTGGTGGTTAGATGAGAAAGGCAGTCAAATATTTTTAAGTCACTGCCGTGATTTTTAAGTGCTGGTGAACATAAAGACATATATTGGTCCACTGTTTGCTCATATTGTTCATTTTCTTTTCTTTTCTTTTTTAGGATGAACGTGAAGCCAGAGAAAATGTGAAAAGAGAGCAGGATGAGGCGTACCGCATATCACTGGAGGCTGACAGAGCGAAGGTGTGTGCGGGGTGAAGTGATCGCGTGAATGTCGGGACGTGAATGTCGGGACGGGAATCTCTCCACAGCTGGAGAAATCTCCCTGGTGCAGGGAACTGCCCACCTCCAGTTCTGCTTTTCAGATGAGGCGGTTGCTGTAGGAGCTGTAATTGCCCTTAGTAGTTAGAAAATGGCGCTAGATGCCGTCACCAAGAGTAGACTTGCCTCTTTTTGCTAAAGCAGTCCTGGCCCCGCTTAATAGTGGTTGGGAAAGGAATGATAGAAGATCACCTAATAAATACCCTATTTCTTATATCAATTTCTACAGAAAAATTGAGGCATTTGTTTGCTTTCATATAGCTAATGCACATCATTAAACACAGCTGTGGAAAGCGGGGCGATACATGTGTGATTACTGTTTGTGTTTATTAGAGGGAAGCGCAAGAGAGGGAAATGGCAGAGCAGTTTCGCTTGGAACAAATTCGGAAAGAACAGGAGGAAGAACGTGAGGTGGGACGTTTTACCTTTTCTGACAACTTTTTGGATTCATGAAGCTTATGGATATTGCAACTTTTGTTCACCACACGTTGCAAGTTTAATTCAAAGTATACTTTTTATGTGAACAACAAATTATTTTTTAATTAATTTCTTACCGTGTATATATAAAAATATAGTGCAGCTAAATAATTTTCTTCTACTGCTTAATAGCTTTTCTGTTCCATCATCTGGGTCACAGTTACATCAGATGGGTCTAATTTTGCAGCCAGATATCAAATAGGCCTGCTAACAGGAGGTCCATGAAATGAGCTCTGTAAATGGTGGCATCTTTGGGAACCTCTAGCCTTGTTTCTGCAGGCACTCCTTTTAAAAATATAATACCATGGAGCCCTTTAATTTCTTCCAGGAAGTAGCACAAAGCTTAGCTTCAATTCTGATCAGACAAACTGCCAAATTTAATTTGGGGGACAAAACACTTTTTAAAAAAATCTTCAGAAAAGAAATTCCAAAATCTAGAAAATTGGTTTTATGGTACATTTTTAAATTTCTAAGCAGTCTTCTATAGAATCTTCCTTAGAATGAAAATTGTATTTAAAGAAACACTTTATGTCTCTAGGCCCATATAAGAAAATAGAAACCATGTGCTGTGAAGAGTAGTGTTTCTCAAACTCTGTTATTTTGTAGATTCTTTCAATTTTGTAGATTGTGCGGGCACCAGTACCTGTCAGAGATGGCTCCTGTAGCCTCCTTCGGGGTCTAGAGTAGCTCCTGGCCTAGCTGTGTGGCTGTGTAGGCATTTTCATAAAGCAGCATGTGCACGAATTTACTTACTTCAGTGCCTTCCTCTTTTTCACCTCCTGGCAAATACAGAACATGGCAAAAAGGCTGGGATACAGGCATGTCTCTTCCCCTGAAGTCCCACACATTTCAAAGGATAGGTGAAATAGAATAGTCATTAAAATATTTCCATCTGTTCTCTGAAGTTCTTGAAATATAAGTCCTAACAGAACTGCTGAGAAACACCGCTGATACTTGAAAAGGACTTTGAAACTCTTGAATAAGATTTTCAAAATAAAAGTGATATTCACATATAAATGGATTGATTGAAATCAGAGTTGATCGGGGGTTGTCCTTTGACTTCTAGGCATATAAGATTCTGTGAGCAAGTTGCTAATGAATACAAAGCTGTATCGGTATCCCTGTTGAACACATGTAAATGTATACTTGACATTTCAGTCTTGTGTACTTTGCTGACTTATGAAAAAATTGCATTATACAACTGCAAAAAAGTTGGCTATGAACACATTTATTATTCCCCAAGATAAACCCGATAAACAAACTGTATGAGCAACGCATTTGCATTTATGTATTTTGACCAAGGTAATTGCATTAAAAAACTTGAACCATTTAAGCATTCAAGAACCTTTTAAACGGTACTGCATTGTAATAGTAGATTCAGTTCAAACAGAAGTATTCGATGGTTTGGGAAAGATGCAGTCCACTTCTTTATTATCCTGCAGTATCTGATGACTTTTTTTAGCTCCTGTTGTCAACATAAACCAAGAACAAGCTAAATCACAACTGCAGGAGCAGTGCACAAAACTGGACTGAGAACTGTGTCAAGAATAATCGTAAAATGGCAATTCTGTGAGGTTAATAGGAATCAAACATAAATCAGTACTGCAGCAGTGACAGAGTGTTGAGCAATCAGCTCACACTCCAATTCAAGAAAGTAGTATGTTTTTCTTTTTGAAGTAATTTTGCACACATAAAAACATTAATTAATGGTGCTTTATTATATCTGCTCCTGAACCCTTGCTGATACCTTGGCCTTTTCGAAATCGTTTTCTTAGGCAAAGGCTGCAAGACTGGTCCATGTTATCAAAATATACCTGGGCTTCCCTGTTTAATTTAGAGTGCAGCAATGAAAATAATAGGATCTGTTTGCTTAATAGAACAAAAGGGATTTTAACAATAATGTTTACTAACACTCCCCATTTTCAAGTATACAGATTACTTATGCTGAATTGTTCTGCAACAGTGTTTACTTACAGAAGTGGCTTTATGTTCAGTTTGTACATTTAAAATCTGACTATTGAGCTATTCGCATACTGAACATCTTTTTATCAACAAACTGAAATTGCTTGTTCAGGTCCAAGAGTTATTAATGTGATCCGTCTCATCATTGTTTTCTGCCTTGGTTCACTGGTAGAGAATATCCATTGTAAATTGCCATTTTATGTTGAAGCCTTGGAGACTACTCACTTTGGGGAGCGACGCACTCTTTGCACAAAGAAAAGAGCTCTAATGAGCTACTGTTGTTTATTTTTCTATAATATAATTGATTGGGCTCAGTAAATAATGTAGCATCTGTTGTTATACTGTGTGGGGAAATGTCAAAACAGAAAGATAGTAAGCAGGTGGCTGAGAACGGAGAGAGAGAAAATTAAAATAGAATCTATTTAAAAATATAATCTCATAGTAGATGAGCAAAAATGAACTCAAGTTCTATGTATAAATATTTATACTAAGCTGTAATTTGCTCAGAGGTTCATGTGTAAGAAGCAGACTATTTAAAAGCCGTCATAATCTTGCTTCTGCCCATTCCTTTCTCTTCAATGTAATCATCCTCCATTGGTTTCTGTTACTAAATGACCTTTGGAGGTTTAACAGCAACTGTGTATCTTGAAAGTTCCTTGAAAAATCTAGGTAAATCCGTGCCTGACTGCCTCTCCAGTTTGAAAAGTTGTCTTTTAGGTGTATCATGCTGCTGCTTCTATTCACGGACATTCTCATGAACTGCTGCCTCACGTGAGCTGATCCTGTAACAAGGCTGCTTTCTATGTACGATCTCATTTTTAGAAGATGCCACTGCCTGCCCATGAGTACTGCCAGCACTCAGTACCCTTGCAAATCAAGCCCACCTCGTTCAGCAGTCTAATATTAGGCATCAATTAAAAAAAAAAAAACCAAAAACTTCTGATCAAAGTATTAGTGTTGTAGTAGCTCCTGGAGGCAGAGAACAGAGAACACAGACTTAGTTCCTGCCCTTAAAATCTTGACATCAGCAGTACACACAACGTTAGCAGGAAGACAATCATACGCATTTTCAGACGTGTAATATCATTGCAATTTTGGGGTTGATTTCATGGAAGCTGTTGCAGAAAATATGCACACCTGTGCTTGGAACCATCTTCCTGAAAATAGTAGTAATAATAATTGCTTGCTTTAAATCTTAAAGCTCCCACTTCTGTCCTCCCACTTTTCTTCTTTGACCATTCCTACTTTTAGATGTACTCTATGTATCTAATGTACCTTCATGATATTTCTGTCTTTTAAGAGTGTTTTAGTTTATTTATAGTAATATGTGTCTTTTTACTGTGAACTGCCACTAAGAGTCTTGTCTTTGCTGCAAATGGTCAATTACTGTGTGCAAAAGCGAGGCAATTTGATAAGTGCATTTGAAGAAATACTTCTACTGCCTTTTAATTTATACCCTTCAAGGAAGCAACTGGCCACTTGACAATAATTGTCTCATTCAAATTTTTTCCAAGGCTTTCTGCCAAATGATTAAATTACTTATCCCCATCATGCATTAACTGTAGACCTAATAATATGTGTTATAAAGAAGGATTTATTTTAATTAGTTGTCTGGTGGGCTGTTATTAGGGAACGAATAAAAATGATTTTGTCACTGAGATATAAAGCACAGCTATGGCTCTGGAGAACTGTGGCATATCTTGGAGTTCTGGAAGAAATAAAAAGAAAAGCGTTCTGTCCTTTTCTTCTGTTGCTAGCATTGCAACCTAAATGGTTATTTTTCCTTCCTCAGGCTATCAGGCTCTCTCTTGAGCAATCTTTGCCTCCTGAACCGAAAGAGGAGAGCACCGAGTCTGTCAGTAAACTGCGTATTCGGACACCCAGTGGAGAATTCTTTGAGCGACGTTTCCTGGCCAGCAGCAAGCTGCAGGTTGTCTTTGATTTTGTAGCTTCCAAGGGATATCCTTGGGAGGAGTACAAGCTGCTGGGCACCTTTCCGAGGAGAGATGTGAGTAAATGTACCTTTTATGAATAAATACCACTGCTTCTCACTTCTGTATGTTACATGACCAATGCTATAGCATAGAAGGTAAAAGATCTGCCTGAATACGTTAGAGTGCTGCCAAGCTCTGTGGCTGTAAGCAAGCCAGGCGCTAACCTGACAATGCTGTCATATGTTACATACACAATTGCGTTGCAAAATCTGTTTCCAGTGACATTGTAAAAAAGCCTCCGTTTCCGAAACAAACAAGTTGTGGACCATTTTCAATGAAAACTGACCAAATATGCTAAGCTAGCATCGCTCACATCCTGTTTTGAAGGAAGCCGCATCAATATTGGTACACTGTTTAGGTCTGGCTAATACTTCTGATCTTTCTGGTTTTGCCATTTTGATGCCATTTTATGTCATGAGCAAGGAAGGCTCCGTGTCAGATAGCATACAGTTATGAGCTAATCAGTACATTCTAATAAATTATTCATCCACCTGTTATATAATACCAGTAAATAATCATTTATATCTCCTACCTCAAAATTCTAATGATGTACCTGCTGTGACCAATTTTCAAAAGCATCAATACTGCTTACAAAAGCCAATAAAATTCTGTTGCTTTATCAGCAGATACTTATGTGCTGGTTACTAAGTTTCTTTGAAAACAGACCTATATATTTTCTGCTCTATTACAAATTAACCTTCATTTCTTATTTAGCTGTTGTTAGAGCAGAGGTGAAAGTCAGTGGGTCCAGCTGTGCAGTAATTACCTGGGGCCCTGCATAAAAGGCGAAGGTAACAGGCACTACAGAGATGACAGTACAGAGCCAAGCAGTGATGGGTGAAGTTCAGCAGCTTTTTGGCCGTGCTGCCTCAGGACTGCAAACGAGTGGGGGCAGCTCTGGATCAGGCGGGGTTTTGTTTGCTGGGGGCATCTCCAGGTGGCTGGTTAAGCCCTTTTTCATCAAAGGAGCTCAGTAACTTGGGTTGCTTTTCCATTTTTTGTTTCCTGTCACTGCCCCTGGAGGAAGTTCACTAGGAATAAGGCTCTGATTAGGGTGTTTACAGTACTGTTTTGTAACAGATACCTCTTGCTTTATCATTGTACTTGTAAGTACTCCAGAGGGTTACAAGTACTCCAACGGGGACAAAAATAATGTCCTTAGCAAGCATAGGACCTTGAGAGTGGATGTGATTTCTAAACAGTTTTTGGCATAACTCTGTGAACAGGATTGTAGTGCTTACAGCTTTTAGTCCACCTTGTCTTATATTGAGAATCCTAATCAGTCAGACTGGAAAGCAGTATTTAAGGAATCTCATTAATCACTAATTAACTTTACTCCTTAAGCATGTAATATCATTTCCAACAGAACCAAAGACTAGAAGTCATCTATGTTTCCAGGATTACTGATCATTCAGTTTACTTGATAGAAGAAAAACAATCTTTTGTGCAGTCTAAACAATGCTTTTGTGTATTTTCAATATTCTGCAAGTCATACCTCCCTACCTGTAACATATCTGTGTCTTAGTACATATTTAATATAAAAAAATCTACAAGTATATTATTCCAACTTTTTACATTCGTTTTGTACTTTAGACTGGCTGTTTCTGACTTAATTGCATCATGATCATTATTAATTTCAGTTCTCTGTTACAAACTTAAAAATTGATCAGACAACTCGCATAAGAACAAATAAAAAAAGGAGTAGAAAGTAAAAAAGACCACTAAATTAGAACAGGCTGGTATTTTCAGTACATCTGTGAAACTGCCAGGGAGAAAACGCTGAGGCAAAGAAAGGAGAATTTAATGGCAGGATACAGAGCAGTTCATCTGTTGTGTGGGAAGCAAAGGCCCTGTCATCTTTTTTCTATGATTTCAATCTAATAATGCCATCTATGAGGAGTCACATAAATGATTCATGCCGATTGACTCAGTGGCCGTGTATGAATCCGGTTGCCATTGTGACCACCAGAGCTACAACAGACAAAAAATAATTCCCAGGGGTTTGCTAACCATTGAGAACTATAAATGACATCTGCCATGTTCCCCAGGTTTGGAAAGTTGGAAGTGTGCAACTCCATAAACAGATTTAAAAAAAAAAAAAAAAGTAATTTTTTTTTACCTTGAAGTACAGTAAAAGTATATATTCATTGTCTTAGACTTTGTGGTATATAGTCTTTTAAAAATACACTAAAAGATGTCAAGACCCTTCTGCTATATGATACACATATAAGTCACAAACATCCACTGAAACCTGTGCAACAAGAACAGAGCATTTGGGATGCCTGTGCTCCAGAAAACAATAGCATTTAAAATGTATGTTTGTATTTAAACTACACATAGCATTTTTGAAAAAAAAATGTTTGGAAGTATCAGAATTACTTTGGTGGTGTTTTTGCTGCAATAAGATGAAAACATGTCTTCTCGAGTTAGTATTTTTCCTTCTATCCTAATCTGTATTACAATAACATACACACCCTGAAAAGTGTTTCTGTCTTATCAAAACGAGGGGATTATCTTCAACCAAATCAGCATTTTCTTGTAATAAACTTGTTAGAGTGTTTTTACCGGTCCTGATACAGTGTTGCTGAAGTATTTTTACTTCTTTGGTAAATAAAAATTCATTAGTTCTTAGTTCTATGTTCCAGTTGCTTACACAGATATCCTTAGCTAACTTAAAGTTGGTATCATAACCCTACTGTAAATACAAACTTTTACACATGAGTAAATACACAGACTAACCTTTTCCAGGCACTACTTGTAGATTTTAAAGCAGCAGTGACATTCCAAAGCAGTTAAGCACATGCAGTGACTTGTTATTGGGTCTTTGTCACCGACCGTGTTGTTCTTTCTACTAGCGCTGAAATTAGGTATTAACCACCTCCTCTCTTACCAAGGCAGTACCTTACCCAAGGCAGCACTACATACCGTACCGACAAGTGTGTAACACACGGGTGAACCTGGGTCAGCAGGTAGCTCGTACCTCTAACTTTGAAAACGTTTGGCAAGCACATCTTTCAGAGTGAAAAGCTGTATTGTAAGTTCTTTGCATTATTCTTAAATGCACCTGCAAAGGCTTTATGGCAGCAAATGTGCACGCTATTTAAATATATGTGCTGATTTTAGAATTATAGTTCCTTTTCTTCCAAGAATTGCTCTAAACTTCAAAATGCATTTAACTATAACAAAAAGAGCTTAACCTAAGCATATTAGCATGCTCAGTCAACCTTCTCATTCAGTATTTCTCCTAAATCACTTTCTCTTAAAAGCCTTCCCAAACACTAATTCCAGTAGTCCTTTCAGGCTGCCAGCTGCAAGATCCACCTTCTCCCAGTACCCTGGAGACTTCCCAGGTGATCAGTTCCTCACTTCCTTCTGTGGTGGAGGTCTGCAGAAGCCTTCCTAAAACTCTTTAATATCTTATGGACTGGGCATTTCACCACACTTCAGGCAAGAAGCTGAAGATGTACCATGTCTAGCTGAAACTACAGGAGGAATGTCCAGAATAAATTTACCCAAACTGGGCTTCAGCCACCCTACTAAGGTCATCGATATGTTTGTGAACGTTTTATGATATCTGACAGAAAGGGAGGTCCTGGCACGCACTCTCTTTTGAAAGACTGTTTTTGAAAGACTGAATTTATTAATTTCTTCTGAAGAATCAAAATTGCAATCTACAATTTCTTTTGCTCATTTCTCCTTAAGGTGGAGCATTAGCTATGTATTTGGGAGTATGCCTTTTGCAGACTCGGTATTAGAGACTTAAGCTCTTTATTTACTGTATCTGGAAGCCCTGGTAAGCCAAGACTTCTACAGTATTTCACATTTTATTTTTCTGAGCCACAGCGTAGGATCAGGTGGCAGTTAAGTCACTTAAGGTTATTTAAATGCATCTAAAATGTTGCTTAATAATTCAGAACCAGTTTGCTCTGTTTAGAGTATTAAGATTTTTTAAATCCTTTTAATTAACCAATTTCAACAGCAGTTTAAATAAACAGAAATTTAAAAATCTGCCTCCCTTGAAAGGACAGAAAATAAATTTAACTCAAATTGCATGTCAATTTAAATTAGATATGATCAGGATTTCAGTAAATTTAGGGCCAGAAAATTTTTAATATTACATGGGAGTATAGAGTAAGATATTCCGCTAAACCTAAATGTGATCATTCATTCCTGTGCTCTGGCAGGAGTAACCCTCTTCGATACCCACAGGGGTGAAAATAACACCACCAGGTAATAAGTTTAGCTGCAGCACTCAGCACACGTAGTCATCTGAGCAGGTAAGTATCCTCTGGTGTTCTCAGAAAGGTAATGTTAGGGCATGATCTCTATATTGCTATGCCAGGTAGTTTGGCAATTTTTGTGTATCTGTTCTAGAAGCCATTCTTTGTAAGGATTATTCTGCATTTCACTTGCTGCAAAGTACTTCCTTCAAATAACCTCCTTTTAAGCTCATTAGGTGGTGTTTAAACTCTTTAAAATAGATCATGAAAGAGTTATATGTCCAGGACCACCTCTGGTTTTTAACATTCTTTCCCCTAATCATCACCTTGATAGAAAGGTGGAAGAGAGATGTTATTGTGAGAAAGAATTCATGCGGTTACATGGTTAAACCAAAAAGCACTTTCAGTAACTTCATATAAATCAGGAAAGTAGCTTGAATATCTGTCTTACAGCAAAGGAGAATTTCAGATGAATGAAGTATTTTTCTGATATGTTAAAAAAAATCTGAGAACATTTTTGTAAGCTCAGGGAAAACTTAACATGTGATCCACGTAATTTTTCATCACTTCAGTTACTGATGTTTATATTTCCTACTACATAAAATAGTACTCATCTGTTTTAATTCACATAATTTAAAAATTTTCAGGTCAATATGCACAAGGCCACAGCCACCTGCAAAGGTAGACATTCCTCGTCTTGTCATTTACAACTGTCCTTAAGTCAATACTACCTGCCCTTGTCTTTCCTCTCTTTTCAGGATACGTTGTTATTTTATTTATTCAAACAGTTATGTTTAGTTTAGTTAAGACACTGAGAAGTTGCCTAAACAAACTGGCCATACCAGACTAGCATATTCTCATGCCTCTTTTAGAAGCATGATTTCTGATTGTTCTTCCTGACGGCTTGCAACAGTAGAACGATTGGACTGATTAATTTGGAGTGCAAGAGGAATGGACCACGTATCATTGCAGACAGAACACTGAAGCATTTGGAACCCCTAGGTTTTACTGCTTTTAGCAAGTTTGTTGCTTACAAAGAATAGTATCAGTGTCACCTACAAAAGGAGTAGGTGATAGTCTTGCCCTACTGAAGTCAATGGCAGTACTTTAGAGAATGTTTTGGTTCTTGAAATATGATGTTTACTTTTGAGGAAATATAATTTCCATATAGATAGTCAAAAATTCTGTTGGTATTACGGAAAGATTTTTTTCATGTTTTCTTCCAAGAAAGACAGACTTGATCTGTCTTTTCAGAACTGATGTTGTTGCATAAGTATGATATCCAAAGAGAAAGATTAAAGCCCTTCATGTATCAAGTCACTGAAAGGAGATGGGAGGAATGTCTTCCTCATCTGATAGATGTAAGCTTCTTCTAAAGAGAAATAGAATTACATTCTATAGTTCAATATAGTTTCTGATCTCTTACAACAACTATTTGAATATGGGGAATTTTTAACCAATTTCAGGAAATAGGTGTGCACTTCAATGAGCTGTTTTACTTAAGACTTACTAAAGTAAGCAAGCATTCACCACAACACTGAATACTCAATGTGGTATGTGAACTCTCAGTTGAGTCATCCTCATTAGTTAACCCAATGACTAATGCCAACCATGTGATTAATATATTCTACCCAAGCACAACCCTCAGACCAAAAGTGTTCTTTTATTCAGCATTGACCCATTTTACAAAACATTTATTTCGGGGTAGGCGCGTTATTGTTCACAGGAAGATGCCTTAGTTAAGCCGTAGAGTTTTGCTGTTGCATATGGCATTATCCAGCGTAAACTGGGCCTAAGATACTTTGTACTTTTTCCACAGAATTCAAGCTTAATGTCAATTTTGTGGGCTTTTTTCTCCTCGTAGGAAGAAAATGTAATGATAAAATACTGATCAAGAGCCTTTGTAATAGTATGATACTAAGAATGCTGCGTCTGGTTACCAGAAAATTTAATGATCTCCTGCTGTTTTGGTAATTGCATAAGTAATACATCAGACTAAATCACCAAAGCTGTCTTAGGTGTGCTTTTTATTTTCTTTACCTATCTACCAATCACAATGTTATACTGTAGATATCATTGTGGTATCTGAACATCTTAATCCTTTGAACTTGTGATAAAAATCCTTTTGGATTCTTTTTCCATGCAGTTATAATTAAGTGCACATGAATCCAGTCCTGGCTCATTCTCCTGTGAGTGACTGTGTTCACATCCATTCCCCTTTGGGATGTATGTATGCAAAGCAAAGTTCCTGCAGTTCATTTGGAGCACTAAATGTATTTAGATGTTTTCAAACTTCCAGAAGATGTGGCTGTTGGCCTCCTTTCAGCTCTTTATCAATATCCACAGTGAAAGCTATAGTATTTCTGGGGCCATGATCTTTCTTCTCTGTAGCTAGCACATTTTAAAATAATTAAATGCATTAATAATTGTTAGTTCCATGTGAGCACACTGGCAGCAGCGCCCACAAGTAACGGACAGTTTTGCTCCTTGGCACAGCAGAAAGGATGCTTAACATACAAATGCTCTGATCTGTAAATGCCAGTACGTAGACCTTTTCTCTACTCAGCAAGAAAACTGAAAGTAAATAGTGTGGAGGAGCAGGTGATGAAGCTCTTCTGCCCACAGGTCCTTTGTCAGGAAGAAACCCGTTCCAGAGTATTCTGTCAGCTCCTCTTTTTTCCCAAGAAACCACACAAAGAATTCCTAAATAGATCAAATATTTCAAACCAGAAAGAAGGAAGGGAGGAAAGCAGAAAGTCTGAGATCTTTACAGCACTTTCCTCACCCCTCAAAATCTGAAGTCTTGCAGTCTCAGAGTTGTTGGCACTGTGGAGACCAGCATTGTCTTGGGCAGTACGTGCAGACAACTCCTCTGACTGACACTAACTTCGAGTTCTTGCTGTCAGTGTACAAGGCAACTTGTGTAATATTTTAATGCCATCAATACCACATCAACAAAAGTGATATTATTGAAAGAGACTCTAATTGAAATACTTTTGTGTTTTTACTACTGCCAAAATGAAAAATTGTATTTGTTATTTTGTCATTGAAAATGAGCTTTGTTTGAAAGGCAAGAGGAAGATGCAGCCTTTTTGTAGTGATTTTTTTCACTGAGATTAATTCTTAGAAATAAAAACAAAACAGATATTCAGTCATGTTAGTAACTGCATGTATTTTGGGGGAGTACTGATTACTAAATAAAATTTCTGATTTTGCACTAAAAAGAAGCACAGAACTACCTCAGAGCTACCCAAGTGGAACTGCTGTACACAGTGTTTCCTAATGTCTTTTACTGGAAGGTAAATAAAGTATAGTTATCTATTTCTTTTACTACCCACTGTTAAAAAAGTCATAGGATTTGGGTGAAAATCTGTTATTTTTTTAAACATCATTAACATCTGGACTTCATTTATTTTTGGTGCAAGAACAACTAGTGTTTGTGGGTTTTTTAAGCTTTGCCCTACAAACATGAGGTATTTTTCCCCATTACAAAATCAAATTTTCATGTAGAATAGTGAATTAATAATGTTGAACTTTTAAAAGGCACCACTATAAAAATACAGCAACTCTGGGTTTGGGCTTATCCTTATTTACACTGCCCTGTCGTTATGCTTAGTATTTTAAAAAACAGAGGAGAACACAATTTCTATCTTAATTTACTGTCTAAAAAGTCAAGTAATGCAAGTCAGGTTTATAAGCCTCCACTGATTAAAATCTATGCAGCAAATTCTTTTCTGATATAAATTATGTTAAGGCAATGAAAATTTACACTATGTAAAGATTGGCGGCATGTCAGGTATCTCAGAGCTGCATGGCTTTTCTAAGAAAGAGTGGAAAGCATGCTTGAAGTAGAGGATCACAATTTTCTGTTTTATCAACATCTGTTACTTTGCTTAGTAAATGTATTTTTAAAATATGCTTAATCTAAAATACTGTTTTGAGAAAATCTCTTCAGAGAAATAAGAAAGTAAAATTGTGACGTATCTGGGTTAAAGCTTTGTACTTAGAATGAGACTAGAAGTCTTTTACTATGACATATTTTTCCTTGTTTGTGACGGCTTTCTTCAATTCAGATGTAAATTATCTCCAAGTTTATTCAACTAAACCAGATCTAATTGCATATATTTCTATAAGGTAACCCTACTTTTGTTTGTTGCTCAAGTTGAGCATATTATCTGTGTAAACCATAGATATTGCAGTAGGTAGAAAGGATTCACTGTATTTGTCATTCTGAAAAAATATTTTTTTAAACAGACCTAGTACTTTACCAGGTGTGCCTTTAAGTAATTTCTATTGCATTTATACTTTAGGAGGATTAGGAAAGAGAGTAAAAGAACTCTTTGTCCATTAGATTCATTAAATGTATTCATGCATGTGTAAGTGGTATAGAGGCTGTGCTACTCAGGAATTGGATCCTTGTCCTAGGGTGTAGAGAAAGGTGAAGGGTGTGATATTTACTGCTTGTCTAAGTGTCGTAATAATTGTGTATTCGATTCTTTATTTTCAAATGACCTTCCTGGGCCTTAAGCCATTTTTTTTTTTTTTAATTTATCTTTTCCCTGCAGAGTTAGGGAGGGTAAGGAACCACACCTTTGAAGTGGTAAAAGTACAGCTGTTCAGGATGTGAATGTGTAATAGAACAGATAAGTCAGCAAAGGTGAAAATAGAAATAATACAAAAAATGTCCTAGAAGGAAAAAGACTTTGTTACAAAAATGTATTAAAATATTGTTTAGACTAGTATTAATTTTCATTATTGGGTCATTAAAAACCCAAGGAATTTATGCTGAATAAAGTGTAAGTAGCTTCTACATTGTTACAGGAGAAGTATAAGCATTAACATTACCATCTTTTGGTTGTGTGCAGTCTTAAATCATTCAAACTTCAAAGTGCCAGAGAAGTACTTCAAACCAGCTAGCTAGTGCTTCGTTGAAATTACCACTTAATTAATTTAAACAAATACCTGTTAAAATAACAAATTTTCTGTACACCAAACCAACACTGGTTTTATAACAAAGCTCTTTAAAAGATAAAGGCTTAGCTCCAGTGGACCAAAGCGTAAGGTCCTGTAAAATTGTATCTGTAGTTGGAAGAAAAGTGTTGGTTTACCAGCTTAAACCTATTTCAGTGAAAGTGAAACATTTCATAGCTCAGTGGCAAGATCTCTCACTGATAGAAATGAGGTCCTGTTACCACCCTCTGGTCATGTTGCTAGAAAGAGTCTTCCGTGAAGAGAGGGAGTGTTAAAGTTTTCATAGAAGGTCATTTGCCTGAAGATGAAAACTCTCAGGACACTGTCTGCTTTGGCTTTGCCACAGCCCTGAATGCGCATGCGTGTTAGTCTACGGAATACCGTGTGCGTGAATATCAGCAATTTTGCTGTCACTTGAGTTATACTCTCTTAGCATCTGAACATTGTGTCCTTCCTCTGCCACCCTCCTCACTGTGTAAATTTGGAACAGCTTAGAATCTGTTTTTAAGGGGTGTTAGTTTACATTTCATTATAATATATTATAATATAAAGTACTTACCTTAGCAAAACTATAAAATATATTTAAAAAATACATTCACCTCATCAGCTGGTATCACCATGTGTGACTGGACTTTTAGAATGCAAGCATGCGACTGGTGGAAAGTCAGATATTGTAGCACTTGAAAATATAGAGAAACACTATGCTTTTAGCATTTGTTTAGCCCTTTAACAAATGCTGAATGCTTAATTTGGTTAATTTTGCAATCTTAATCAAGAAAGCATTGATTTCACCACATGGGTACCTATGTAATCTCATTGAGTTCAACAGGATCAAATCAGATTCAGTATATTAATACATGCTTAAATGATTTCCAACAATATACAAAATATGTTTAGGTAATAAAGGTATAGGGGCTTTGGACAATGTAACTTAACGTAATGCACAGGGCTGTTTTGAAAAGAGCACCATGCAATGACATTAGAGCAAAGGATTGTCAGCACTGAAATGGACTCCAGAATTTATCCTAATGGTAATGAAACAAGGTACACAGATTTCAATATGAAGGCATTTCAATACTTTGCATTATGAAATAATCCACATAAATTTACTTAAGTGAATAAAATTCATTACAACACCACATTGGACACACCTTTGGGCTACAGCTCTTCCAGGGTCCTTTGATCTCTATTGTATCTCATTCTTTGGTTTCTAATTCTGTTTTAAAATACTGTAAGTTACAAAGCATCTTAGGTCTTATTTCATGTATTTACAAGAGAAACCATTTCTTTTGGTAGGAGTTATGTTCACTAATAAGGCTTCCATTCTTCATAGTAAACAACATATTTACAAACCACAGATAACAAAGTAGAAGCTGCAGAAGGGTTATGGTGTGATAATTAAGTACAATGGCGACCCATATGAACAGAAAATGCCAAGGAGCTAAAACAAAGCAACAACAGCTTTGTTTGTTGACAGATGTAGGAGCCATATTGTTAGTTAATTGGGTAATGGTGTAAACATTTGCAAACTCTGCTGTCCCTCAGTGAATTAAGCAGCACACTGAAATTATGGTGAAAAGCTGCACAATCCTTTTGCTGCAGGTACTACACAATGCTTTTAGCTAAACTTCTAAGAATGAAGACATTGAGGAAGGGGCATCAGGCATTGTTGTTCTTTAAAGTACTTGAAGTTTGCAAACCTTAATGTTTAGACTAGGATATGTATCTTGAATTACACTCAAGTGAATAATAGGTTTCCATATGATTACAGCCTAGAAGATTGTGTTCATTGCCTAGGCTTGCTTTTCAGATTTTTTTTTTTTCCCAAATGCAGAAGAGACTTATTCTGTCTTTCCTAGCTTTTCTTGAAAAAAAAGGTTGCAGGGTTTGAAAATAGAGAGATTTAATTAGATACTGGCTTGATTTGAAAAGAAGGAAAATTGCTTCTCTCAGGTGCACAATACCTCATATGCTGTGAATTGCAGAGACCCCCATTTACCTCGCTTTCTGTGCCTATGTGCAATAATGGACTGTAGCAGATACCAAAACATTAAAAAATGCAACAAGATACTTATTAGCATACTTCTGTAATCACAAACTTAAATGCACTACTTTGAATGTTTTTTACGTAACAGGTTTGCTTTCTTAGATAATAACCTTTCAATAATTTAAGCAGCATCTGTGCAGGAATGCGTAATTGGACTGTAGATAATAGCAATCTAAAATTGAGTCTGTTTTCTATAAATGATTTTTCTCTACAGATATTTAGCGAGAGCTCACTGTGGTACGTGAAGTTTAAGGAATGTGTTCCTGCTTTGGGAATAAAAATAATGCATCTCTTTGGGTTTTTTTTAATTCTGGTTTGTTTGTGGGTTTTTTTAATTCTGTTGCAGATAGTGGAAGTGATAAGCTTTTAATACTTGTTTAAATAATTTATTTAAATACAGTTTAAATAAAACTAATTATCCAATAAAACAATGGAAATACAAAAATACTTTAAGTTTGCCTGATTTAGTTGGGGAGGGAGAGAAAGGGGAGCAATACTGTTCTTGTTAATTGGTAACAGGATTAGCAAGTTACACTTTTAAGAAAAAAATAAATTTAGCATTTCTTACTAATTCATAGTATTTGGTGTGCTTGACACTTCATGTTTTTAGCGTAAGACTAATAATCTATTATTCACAAGCAAACTTCTGATAACTAGTGTGCTCACACAGCAAAATGAACTAAAACAGAATTACCAGGGAAAGTAAGTTTACAAATGGAAATGAAGTATTTCAGAAAATGGTAAGATTAAAAGAAATAACATTCATCTTTCTATATGAGGTTTTGCGGTAGTCTTCTGAAGGATGTCACAGCATTGGCATGTAAATCTGAATGTCTGAAGGACACTAGGACCCTTGTCATCATTACTTTGCGTATATAATTGGAAATATTACACAATATAATTATTTAAATGTTATTTTCATAGAAGAGATTTATCCTATAGGCAGCAGTCTAGCTTCTAAACAGAATCCTCAACACAAAAGTTTCTTGCTGACTATAAACTGAGAATTGCTTATGTACCTTAAGTGAAAGTCGGTAACAGGATAGTCAGGATGTTGAGCAGCTTGCAGGGTTTGGTGCCAAGATCCAAATGCTGAATAATTTTAGCAATAATGGTGCAGATAGTGCCTGAATCATTATTTTCCAAATTGCATGGCATTTAACTTTCACTGGAATTCTCCTGTATGCCCACCTGCACAAGTGATTGCCTAAATACCTTTACAAATCCAACAAGGAGTCAGGATTCCAGGGAAAAATCTTGTAATACAAATGTCCACACCTAAGTGTCTACATAAATGATATACAGACACACAGTACTTACTATACGTGTGTATATATAAATACATGTATTATAAGTATACACTTCGATAGTTGGGTTGAGAGCAGTTTCACCATATGGTGAGCTGATTTTGCATCTCGCTCCAAATGAAAGGAGGGTGGCCCCGCTTCCTCCCTTCTAATTACTGCTTAGTGCTTTTGCTACTTACCTTGCACTGGATTTGGTGTTGACTGGAATTGTGTTTTCTGTGTTAAGAATTGTGTTAAGCTCACTAGCATGACAGAAAAATAACCACACACATGAAAGTGGACAGTTTTCTCCCAGCTTAAGTTTATTGAAGTGGCTGATGAACATCAAAGTGAGTGAAAGTTAGGTGCGTCACCATGTGACTTGCAGCCAGAAAAGGAGTAAGAAAATAAAGGTAGAATAAGTTTCCCCTTTCAATGGAGAGATCATGTTGGATTGGCTATGCTGCTTGCACCATCAGTTTGATTGAAATTTTAGGATACTTATCTGTGACTACAGTTTTATTTATCATCTTAACTCAGGTGTTTCAATAATCCTTCCAAAAGATCTTAACTTTGACAAAACCAGATATATTCATGCATTGGTTTATGCTGGAAAACCATTAAGTCTTGGAATTAATGTTGTGGATTCCATTTATGATTATTCTGCTTATTGTTATTACAAAATAATAATAATAGTAATACAAAAAATACAATATATATTTCTTAATCTGCATCCTGGGAATTCACGCTCACAACTTCAGTTATCACTGACGGAGGGACTCAAAAGTCTACCCAGTGAAAATCTGCCCTGTGAAGATAAACAGTTCAAAGAAGTCTACTTACACATATCTTCTTGTTCTTATCTGTACAGGTGACCCAGCTGGACCCAAATAAATCATTACTGGAGATAAAACTGTATCCTCAAGAAACCCTTTTCCTAGAGGCAAAAGAATAGATCAAATAAGATTGTAGGACTAATCATCCTTTGACAAGCCAGAGGCACAGCATCGAAAGGAAGACTTCTATCAACGCCACCTTGTACTATCATCCAACTCAACTCAATGTCACAACTTTGCCTCTTGCAAGAATCCTGAAAAATTGAAAAAGCATAGCTACTTAAAGTTTCACATACATGAGTATATGTTTCCAACCTCATTTAAATGAGCAGAGGATAAAATTCTGCTACGAACACTGAACATTATGACTCTGTTGCTCACTTATCATCCAGCTTTTGTTATAATTAATGCACTGTTAAAATGTGAGTGATTGTTAAGTAGAATTTTTACTCCTCAGATGACCCCTTTTCACCAAGAAATCTTGGACATTTCTGCCTGTACTTTTGACACTAGAATGCTGTATATTTGATATCTCGCTGAGCCAGTGCTCTCATATATATGCATTTGATTTCTGTGTTTGAATTTCTACTTTGTCAACTAATTTAAAAAGGCAGAAAAAATTAACGGGACATTCTCAGCCATTGGAAATTTAACAGTATTATAGTAGAAAGCATATAATTTTTGTTAGTACTTTCTGACTTCTTTGATAAGATGTAAGGTTTTGTTTGAAGAATATAGTTTGACATATATGCGAGATATTTATTTACTGGTTCTGCTTTGGGTCTCAGTTCTGATTCAGTTTAGGAAGTATTTTCCATTACATTGCAGTGTGTGAAACTGCTTATTGCATGATGTGAATATTTAAATAACCTTAGAAATGGCCAGTACCAGAAACTTGGTATCTCGCCAACACTTCAGGAATCAGCTGATATTGAGTATCAGCTGTTAAAAACCTTTCAAATACCAGATACAAAAGTTCTTTTATTTCTCATTGTGAAAGAAAGGGCAGTTCCCGTTTTAGCAGTTTTCCTTCATTCTGGCACTTGTTTGTATCCTATTACTCTGCTGTTTTAAAGCACCTTGTTTGTTTCATCAAACAATGAGTATCTTAAGAGGTGGTGTAATAAGAAATCTGCCTTATATTGCACACTTTGGACATTTTAACAATAGATTACTGATCCCGTCTCAAATTAAAGAAATCCTAGTTCTCTTGTCTGAAATGTATGCACCAGCTACCTGCTATCTTGATGTGGAAAAATCTGGTACTTTAATTTTCTCAACCACAGAATGAGCATACTGAGTCTAAGACCATAATGTACGCTTGATGCCAAACCTGCATCAAAACTGGTTTGGTTAACTTTTTTTTTTTTTTTAATATCTCTGGGCTTACAGGATAGTGTACAATAGCACTACGGAATCGTCATCTGCTAATCAAACTCTTTTTTTATAAAGCCTGGCATGTTGTTTTCCATATATGTTTATATGTAATTCATAGTGTTTATCGTAGCAAAATGAGTTCTGATCTGAAAACTTTATACTAAGCAAAAAACAACTGCACACATCTCTTTCTTTTTTCTTTGGAAGGATGGTGATATAAAATTTAAAGTATGCCTATTATTAGGGTGTTAGTGAAGCTGATATATTGTTACCTTTACCAAAAATGCAAATTTCTGAGCAGGGAAAGCCTTATTCTACCTTTTGTAATTCTGTAATTAGTGAGTGCTACATCAGACACTTTAGAAGTGAAGTATCTATGACAAACAAAAGGTTTGGAAGTGTAAGCAAATTCTAGTCATTTGCAGTTCACAAATAAAAGGATTCATAGCCAATAGAAAGATAAATGTATGTGTAATGGAAAGCTGAATGCAGACACTTCATTCTGAACTTTTCTTTAAAAAAAAAAATCCACTATGTTTATTAAATAAGAAATTAACATAGGTTGCGAATTGGGGTGATGCTGTTTCTACAAACAATCACAGTAACACATACAGCAGGATTTTAAAGTGATGCATATCTTTTTTTTTTTCAGATTAGCTCTTCCTTCTAAGCTGGCTATTGAGGAAAGGAATTGCTGAAATACTGCTACGCAAAGCGACCTTTCAGCTAACTTGTTTATATTAATCTGTTCTGTTTAACTTTTGTTTGATCTCATCAGGCTGTTTTCTCTCACTCAACTTTATTTCTGTATTTTGACTATATATTCTTTACTTTGATACTAGTTTCATAAAATTATTAAATGTGGCTTGAATATTTGTTGAACTTGTTGAAGTCAGTGCTCCCAGGGTTTGTTTGGCCTTTTTTTTTTCCTAAACTCTTTTTTTCTCCCCTCATTTTGTTCATATTGCAAAATACACTGTCATTATCAAAATGTTCTAGTGATAATTAACTGGAAGTGTTCAAAGTGGTGGCATTACTGCCCTCTGATACAAAGATATCGAGATCAGTATATAGGGATCATTCTGCCACAACGTAAACAAGTGTATCACTCATTTAAATAAAACATTTACAATTTTGGTCCTCAAATACTTTGGGCCTGATTTCAAGAAGCAACCATCTACAGCCACCTTTCCAAATTACACCCTCAATGCAAACCAACCCCTGTGTAGAAACATTAATATTCTATGCCATCTTTTTCTGCTCTCCTAAACCATGGTATTCACTTCATACACTCTGCTCACATGGTTAATCCCCTAGTCAGCCTACAAGCTAATTTTGTAATTCAGTATTACCCTAAAACTGCAACACTGTTGCTACAGAGCATATCCCTGATTCTACCTTTTTATCTTCAGGTTCTTCACATTAACGGATTATCATTAACGTGATTAATGCATTAGTTTTAAGTCTTAAGGAATTACTGTTAATGAATGGAATCCTGTATGATGTGTTGGCTTTCATTATTGGCCTTCAGAGCATTACGGTGAAGGTGGGTGGGCTCTCTGGCTTTTGAAGAAACTTCCTGACTATTGACATTGGTGTTCAAAGTCATTACTGGAGAATATACACAAGTGTACTCTCTGCATATGCGCTCTTAAACTTAGTGAGAGTGCTGAGGGTGTTTCTAAGGGAGCTATGTTGGGGGTTTTGTTTATTCTTTTTAATGTAGCAGAAAAAGACTTTCGCTTTCGTAAACTGTACCTACTCAGTGACATTAGAAACTTAAAATAAATTTTCAATTACAGTAATATTTCTACTAAAAAGTTATATGATTTCACTCTTCCATATGTGGGGAAAAACAAGATTGCCATGACCCTGATTCACAGGAGGACTGAAGCACTTCATTATCCAACCCTTATGTCCAGACTCCCTAAACAATGCACACGAAGATTTAGGTGCCTTAAAAAGGGATCCACAACAAGCAAAAAATACGTAAGTAGGTCTCCACACAAATCAAAGCAAAAACCACACAGGATACATGTGAAGTGTCACTACCAGGCACAACCCAGAAACTGGTTAGAGCAGTCAGTCGGAAATGCTAAAGATGAAGGTATCTTGTGTGTACTGTTCCTCACGGGAGGGAACCGAGGCTTCCTATGCTCCCGTGGGCCCAGGGTGCCTCCCTCCACCCAGGGTTCCCAGCACTGAGACTGTGCATCAAGGTAAGCACCAGAAGTCCTTTCTTCCAACATTTGACAAAGCACAGGACACTCTTTAAATTTCAAAACAATGATGGTGGCCTTCTCCTGAGTCTCCTCTGCAGTTTTCACTGAATTTTACTTTATACTGGAGTTTTCCCATATTGTGAGTGATACGGGCCTGAAAAGAAACAAGCCCCTACCTCAGACATTTCAGAAACTACCTTAACACCACTACAGTACAGGCTACTCTTAATGTGTGTACTCACTGTGTGCTGTCAAGGATGTTTGACTGCCAAAGTATAGGACACTCTTAAGCTCACTGAGGGAGACCATGCAAGCAGGAGCATCAGTCTTCGGGCTAGCAGCTGGGACGCTTGCCTGGGATGTGTTATGCAGCCCTTCCCAGTGACTCTTCATTGCAGCCATTGGTCTTTTCAGACAAATGCCTGAGGAGGAGAGACTGAATGTCAATTCTGCACCCTAGTTAAATTTTCTTATTCTACTTGCTTATAAAAAAGTAAAAGCAGTAGCCTTAATTATTTTTTTTTCTGGACAGATCGTGAAAGCACACAGAAATTACTGTGTATTGTACATAGCGTGACCCATTGTTCACAACCTGAAACCATTTCCTCACAGATGCCAGAGATAGAGGAATGCCACACTTAGCACTAAACTTGTCAGGATCCAGGCAGCTTTATACTTGGCTTAATCTGGTATAGGTCTGCAGTGCTGCCAGAAAAGCCACCTCTGCCCCCATCTTGCACTGGGACTAGACAAACTAATCTAGTTAAAAACTAAAAACTAACCATTTTCTTCCTGGAGTAGTTTTCAGACTGATCCAGCTTGCTGAGTGGCTGTATGTACACCAGCACCAACAAAAAGCAGAAGAAAGTGAAGCATGCAGGGGGTGAGTAACTGAAGATGAGAGGGAGAGGAAGGCAGGGCTGCTCCTTCTGACAGCAGTGAAAATTTATGTGAGATTATATTGATCATGGTTCTTGAAATATTTTGTTGAATGCCCAGTTATTACCTTTAAATTTTACATTCACTTTTTAATTTCAAGCAAATTAAACAAGTTGTATTAAACAAGTGTTGCTATCTAAAGTTTCCATAAGTTTTGTGAAAGCTGGCAGCCCAGAACTGAAGAAATGGGAAGCCAGACAAAGAGGTATCGTGACTGTGCAATGAGGGCACTGCTCACTCTAGATCTAGCTCTTACTAGTCACTGCAGACCTGAGTGAGCAGCCCGAGTACCCTCTGTGCAGGAAAAAAGTTTCAACGAGATGTAATGTCTCATTAGATACTACAGAATTCAGCTCCTTAGTCAGGGCTTTCCTCTGTGGACTCTTTTATGTGTAAAGAAGTCACACTGCAGCCTTAATATAATTCAATTAAAATGTCACTCAACTGCTGGTTATAGCAGTAGCCTTCATTAGTTCCTGTGCTCACAAAACTACTGGTTAACATGATCGTTATTTTGTACTTACTACCAATGAGTTTCATTTACTATTTTTCCAACGCTGCGTTGTGACAGTCTTCCACAGTTCATTGCTGTTCACTTTTAATCCGGTCTTGAATGAGTTTTTATCATTCATTAAGATCATCTCGCTATTGATAGCTTTTTCCAGATCACGTACGAGCACCTTGAATAACACAGGTTCCCAGACAGGTCCTTGGGGACACGGCTGGTATCTTTTCTCACTGTGAAAACCGTTGCTTATTGCTTCCAGCAATACCTGAGTAATACCCCCTTTTTTTCCTCAAGAAAAGACGTTTCCACTGTAGTAAACATCACTGCAAATGACTAGCTGAGTTTTCCTGCCATTGCCCTACTTTCATTAAGTATTCCTTTTACACCCTGAAAAATGTATTAGTCCAATTATCTTTCTGGCAGGCTTCCTGTTTTGGATATTTTTAATGATCTTTTACACCTCTGGCAATTGTTCCTCAAGGTCTGTCAGTTGTTTAGTTTTGGGTTTGTGTCTTCCAAAAGTTAACTTTCCACAGTCATGTTTTCTGTTCTCCTCCGTCATCTCAGTCTGTCTTTCAGTTGCATCCTTTAATGTGCTGGCTCACATGGCTCAACTACTTCTGGTGGGTCTTCTGGACCCTTTTTAAAATGAGAGAGATGTGTACTCTGAGGATCTAAGACAGTGTCTTCAAATAGTTTTTCTTACAATCTTAGTCTTTTACCTGTGACTTAATTTATCTTTATTATCTTCCTCTTTATGCAGTTTTCTTCTTAAAGATAAGTGCTACTCTGGTGATTTTATTTTTTTTAGTAAAACAGTGAATATAAATATATTTTCATTTATCTCTAAATGTGTTCTCTATCATTTTATTTGCCTCTATGCTTTATTTAACCTATAGTCACACTCCCCACTGGCATGAGTTACTATCATTCACAGGTATTTTATACCTTGTAACTACAGCATCCTATTCGTGATCTTGCCTTTTCTAAATTTAGTGAGATACCCAATTTGTTGTCATTTGAAACCACCCATTCTGTTTCATACATTGTAGGAGTTTACTCTAATATGTACGTAGAAACATTTATCATTTTGTCTAGGTCTATCTGCCTGTTTTCTATGCCCTGATTAATTAGGACTTTCACTGTGTAAGGAAAAGGAACCACTTCCAAAATGTGTTGGCAATTGAGAAAGGATTTTTTTTTTTTTTTTTTAATGACAATTACACACTCGCATCTACAGAGAAACTTAATAAATTATTTTGTGGATCTAATTTTTTAAAAAATCTTTTTAAAATAGGGTTTTTTTTAGAACTCAGTGAATTGCATAGAACACTGAGTTGATGAAAAATACTTCAACTTTTTCAAGGTTTAGATGAAGGGGAATAAGACATTGTGTGACTGTTGCAGTGTCCTCTAATGTAGGGGGAAAAAAAAAATTAACTGAGGCTTTCAACATTACAATTCCTTGTAAAGTTTGTTCAATCCATTTTAAGTTTTAGTTTACTAATTTTCCCTAGTCATATGAAAAGTGGTTTTATGCCCATGTATTAAAAGCATTAAAGTACTCTCAACGGGGAAGTCTTAGTAGATACAAAACATTGCTTTCATTTTATATGCAATTTCAAGACAAATGTGCAGTTTAGTCCTTTGACGATTATATTTTGGCACCTACAGCATTCTTTCATCGTTCCCTATATTTTCAATGTTTTCAAGTGTATTTTTTCCTTCAGATAATGCTTATTATCATACTCGCCTTTTTGTCATCAAGTAACCACTACACACAAGCAGTATTTCTTATCAAAAAATGACAGATTCAACAACACACATGATAACCAGTTAACCCTTTGGGAATTCTTAATGTTGCTTTACAAACACCCTCATAGTTTTAGTAGCATTTATCCAGCTGCTGTTACAGTGTAGTTCTGGAATCAAACCAATTCCTTGTGAAATTATCATAGTTTTCCAAAATGAATCAAAGTGGTGATCCGATAACTCTTTTTTATTGAAACAAAAATGCTGCTAAATAGCAGAATTAATTAAGCAAAGTTAGATTAACACCACTGGATTCCATAATCTAGTGCCTGCTTGATGCCGCCTTTAAGATTCACTGAGGTCAAAGAAAAAATACTGTAAGATGTACTCAGCTACTATGGTTCTTAAGAAATGGCACAGTAAAACCGATTGCACTATGCTCAAGTCACACTTTCTGCGCTGAAAAAGGCAATAGTACTAAGAGTCACCATGTTGCCTTTATACCATCCTGTAGTAAAATAATTTCTCATAAACAGACTGAATCCTTAGGAGACCAATTAAACTAACTTTATGGCAGTTATGCACTACTGGGCTGGTGAAAAGGGGCTGGTCACAGCAGGGTAAGAATCGAGCTTGTAAATGAAGAGCAGCCAAAGCAAAGTAGTATAAAAGAAGGAGAACGGAAATTATAGTCAAAAAAGCTGTTGAAGACTAAAGTGTTGTTTCAGAAATACCAACTTAGGTTTCATCTTTGATGTAAAATTCCAGCTTCTAATGGATTGTTTCTTCAAATAAACAGTTATTCCCATTCATTTGAAAACATTAATTTTTAAATTAACATTTTTTTATAATTACTTGCTTATGAGAATCTTACAGCAAGGAATTTATCTTCCAAGAGAAAGTGGAATTGGTTGCCCTCAAAGTGTAATGTGGATTTTCAGTCACCATAATCTAATGCCAGTCTTTCAGTTGCCATAATCACAGATATATTTAATTACAGCTGATCCACTTATCTCAAACAGAAAAATGGATTTTCAGGTTATTTATATGCCACTAGGAAAAAGGGATAATAATTATTAATAAATTAGGTAAGGCTCATATGATTTTTAAGCACAGAGTAAGGCTGAACAACGTGACAGTATACTACTTTGTTTTAAGCACTGCAGCAAAATGTTGCCTCCTCCCAACTAAAAAAGGAAATATATGATTTTAGGGGGGGACATAATAATAATGAAAAAAGAGACTCAGTTCTTAAACAAAACTATTATAGAGACTTGGAATTACATGAAGAAAATAAACATAGACCCACAGTAATATTAGTCTCAAAATGAATGATAAATTCTAATCACGTTATCTCAGGGAAAAAAAAGCACTAACCACCAAAAAAGATGGAGTCCTCTTGCCGGAGGATTTCTTGGCAACCATTTTGTCCTGTCTGAAGTAATTAAAACCTCCACAGTTGGAATGAAAAAGCACAACCGTTCTCCATCTCAAAGAAAATAACGGAAAAAAATTTGCAAGACTTCTTCAAGTCCAACTTTGGTCCCCCTGTGGTGGTAATATTGTTCCACATCCCATAAATTCAACCTTTTCGAGCAACCATTAGGTAGTATCATGTGCTTAGCGGGAGAGCGTTAACTTGTACCTGAAAACTAGCCATTCCCTGTCTTCTCATCCCATGGTTTCAACCCCCTTCGAACGCCACCTTCCCTGTCCCTCCTCGTCTGCAGAACCTCCCGTGTGGCCGTCCCTCTTTGGGGCTCCGCTCCGGTTGCTGTTAGCAGAACTACGGACGTGGCCAGCAGCCCCTTTCGCTTGCCGTCGCACCTTCGCTCGCCACCACTACTCCCAAAGCCTGATGCCCCAAATACGAGATTCACAAGCGTCTCAGGGCGTTTTCTCCTCCGGGTTTTTGGAGGCCAGTACCTGGCCGCGGTGCCGGGAGCTACCTAGAAGCGCTGGGTGCAGGCCGCACCTGAGGAGCAGCTCCCTCAGGGAGCCGAAGGCCGCCGCCGCCTCGCCGCCCCGCTGGGGCGTTCTTCACCTCCAGGGCCCTTGCTGGCGCGCGGGGAGGTGCCCCGAAAAGAGCGGGAGAAGGGCCCGCTTCTCTCCTAGCCACCAGGGCCGGCGGTTCCTCCGCTAATGGCGGGAGGCGCCGCCATCGAGGTCTTCCCGCCGCTCAGGGCTCGCGCGGGGCTGGGCGGCGGGAAGGCGGCAGCGCCTCGAGCAGGGCAGGGGCCGCGCGGGGACTCGCCTGTGCGCGCGGGACCCCGGGGCTGGACGGCGCGCGGCGCGGGGGCGGCAACCGGCCCCGCTACCGGCTCCTGCCTCCGCGGAGGAAATGGCGGCCGCGGAAACGGTGTCCCGCGTCACCCCTGTCACCGTCCCGGCGCGGGCCGGGCTCGAGTCGCAGCGCCAGGCCGCGAGCCGGAGGCGCCGTAGCAAACCGCGCCTTCGCACCTCGGGGCCGGCGAGCTCCCCCGTGGAAACGCCGGCGCGGGAGAACTGGGTGGGGAGAGAAAACACCGCCCACGCCCGAGCGGGCGCCGTGCCCTCAGGCAGCCGCGCCTCGGCCCCGCCTGGCCTGGGGAGAGGCCTTCTGCGGAAAAATCCCCATCGGGCACCGGAGCGCCGGCGGCGGGCGGGCGCCCCAAGGGCGGTGGAGCGGGCGGGGGCGAAGCCGCGCACCGATCGGCGCGTCTCCGGCACCGCCTGGCCGGGGCCGCCCGCAGCGGGGCGAGGCCGCTCCCCGCCGCCTCTCTTTCCTCCCCCGCTGCCGCGGACTCTCCGCGGCCGCCGTGGCTGCGCGATGCGAGCGTGGGGCCGGCGCGGCGGCGTGTGCCCTTCCCCACGAGCGTGGGCGGAGAGAGGGCCGCTCAGCCCCGCGAGGGGCAGGGAAAAATTGGGTATTACTGGGGAAAAAAATAATAAAAAAAAACAATCCAAACCAACGACGCAAACACCCAACCCTCAAACACATGGAGCCGAAAGCCCCGGCAGTGCCGCAGCCCGGCCCCGGTGCCGTGGTAGGTTGCGGACGATCCGTCATTAACTTAAGAGTAGCCCGTGTTTGCAGAAAGGCCTCGTTAAATGGCGTGTTAACTGTAAAAAGAATACAAAAAATATTTTTTCTCCTCCCTTAGTGCGTGTGGTTTTCGATTATGCTGTTAAAGCGGTTCCCTTCTCCCGCCCCTCCCCAAACACCCTCAATATGTGTCTTTAACGATATAGGTTGTATTTATCTATCGCATTCCGGCAGGATTGTTAAGCTCCTGAGCTCCTAGGGCAACAAACGTGGAGGGGGGAGATCCTCCGGCAAATCCGACTGGGGCTGTCATGATCATGAATAAAAATAAAAGGCTTAATCTTCTGCTTTTGGCTAATGAAACAATTTAGCCTCCAAAATATGGAAGCGCTCCGCGACGCGCGGAGCCGGGCTGGGGCAGGGCAGGTGCGGGAGCGGCGCAGGACGGGAGCTGCCCCGCACCTCGGGGTGCCTGTCACGCTGTCACGGGTGGGGGCACCTCCCCGGCCACCCCCGCCCCGAGCGGGCCGCCGCGCCCCCGCAGGCGCGAGGGAGCGCGAGGGTTTTTAATTACGCCCCTTCCCTTTGCTCCCTTCATTTTCCTGCACCCTTTGCAGCGAGACACACTTGGAATCAGAGTGGTTGTGACATTTTGGTGGCAGCTTATTGTGCCGAACACTTAAAGTTTAAAAAACAAGCCCCATAGAAGTTGAGGGGCTTAAAGCAGCCCCCTTTGTGGGGCAAGACATAGAGTTTTGATTCTGGACAATGGTGTTTCTCAAATTTCTTCCAAAAACCTGCACCCCATCTGTGATCTCAATGAAATCGCTTTTCTCTCTCCCTTCAATTCATTTGGCAAAGGCGAAGCAGATGCATGGGACGGGGTCTGAATTTTAATTATTAGGTTTTACCTGAAACAAAACAGCAAATCCTTTTTACCATGTGTTTGAAGTTAGGAGACGGGTAGGGGAATATAAAATATAATTAAAAAGCTCTCGGATCGTTAGGGAGCTGACAAGAGCCTTTTTAATGAACCTCTCGGAGCGCCCTGTAGTAAATTAGCAGCGCGGAGCTTTCCCGAGTCATTCTGGTCTGAACTGCTGCCTCCTCTTTACCTGCCTGTGCGTCCGTGAGTGTGAGCGCCTGTTTCCACGCCCCAGGCCCACGGCCGCAGGAAAGGCTGCGGCACACGCGTGTTTTCCTTTGCCACGGAAAGCTTCCCGGCGGAGCCCTCGCTGCCACCTGCGAGGTGCTGGAGGGGAGCGGAGGGCAGCCTGTGCCCAGCCGCCCCACGGCCCGCTCCACCGTCCCGCGAGGGTTCGCGGCTCCGGCAAAGGCTCCACTCCCTCGGGTCCCCCCCGCCGCCGCCCTCCGCGCATTGTCTCGAAGCGCATTTAACCATCAATAAGGTGCGAAGGGAAAATTGTCTGTCACTTTAATCCATGCCCGAGGGGCTGGGAAATAAAAAGGGAGCGGGAGAAGGAGGGAGAGGGAGAGAGAGAAAAGGAAAGGTCGTAAAGAGCCTAAAATCCGTCCAAGAGCTGTGGGAAATGCGGGAGCCAGGGTCTGCTCCCGCCGGCTCCCCCGGCCGCCCCTCGGTGCGCGATACGCGCCCCGCACAGGCGTGGGCGGCAGCGTTGCCCTCGAAGGTGAGCCGGGCCCCTCAGGGAGACGATCCGCTCCGTGGAGTCGCGGGGCGCGGGCTCTCCCCGCGGGAAAGGGAAATTCCTGCCCGCCCCCTCCTCCTCCTCCTCTTCCTCTGTGAATCCGCTCCGCTCGGCTCTCGGGGGCGCGTGGGAGAAGGGGAGAGCAGCAGGGTGTGTGGGGGGGTCGGCATCGGCACCCCGCAGCCCCCCCCCCCCCGCGCGCAGAGGGCTGCCCCACGGCTGGGGGCGCCTGGCTTCCCCCCCGCCCGCTCCAACGATGCAGACTGCTTTCCCCTCCCCGGGGAAGACCCATCCCGAGCCTCGGCCAAACCCGGGCGGCATCAGCCAGCGCCAAAGGCCCGGGGGTCGGAACCCGGATTTTTAAGTTTTAGCTCCAGCGCACGGGGGGGGGGGGCGTTGTGCGTGCGTGCGCGCGCTTTTTTCCCCTCTTTCTGTGTGTCTGTATGCGTGTGTGTGGATGGGCACAAACTCTCAGAGAAAAGAAATTTTAGAGTAACAACTAAAGGCTTTCTTCTGCAGTTATTTTAAGGGCTTTGTTCAGTGCCTGAAGGGGGATGCGCCCATTTGTTCGGGAGGGGATTCATCACATGCCCCTTTCATGTGAACCAGAGGTTAACAACCTAATGAGCACTTGGTGAAGAGATGAAGCGTGTAAAGAGCCCGATTTTCCCAAATCCCGGGCTGCTGTCTTGGGGATGTGCTACTCTAACCTCTTGCCGGGCTAATAGTCCCCGCACTTCCAGCGGGGAGGCCCCGGGAGGCGAGCGGCTCCAGCAGCGCTCAGGCAGGGCAGCAGCAGCGAGACAGCCCGCTTCCAATGCCCCATCGGGGAGCCGGGGGGGCCCGGTCCCACCGCTACATATGTTGGGTCAAGTCTCCCCATTGTGAGCGTGTAAAAAGGTGTAAAAACTCAATCATCTGTAGCTTTTTTAAAGGGAGGGCTTACCCTGGATTTGTTGCATAATGGATTGTTAAAAAAGTAGAGGGTTGAATAAAAACTGTTCCCTAGTCACTTTTAATTAGAGCACTCTATTTAATTAGCAAAGTTGAAACATGCAATTAAAATTAGCTCAGTTTAGCACATATTAAAGGAAACGAGGGACGCGGCTCCGGCTCATATTAAAGCCAGTCGAAGGAGGAGAAATGGCGGAGAAGTTTGAGTCTGAAATGACTCCGCAGAGGTGATTCAGCAAGCGCCCATCTGTTAGAGGACCCGCCGCCCTCCCCTTCATTACCAGCCCGCTCCTCACGTCTCTGTAATGACCGTCCCCTCCACTCCACCGCGCCACACAAGGCCCGGGCCGCCGGACGGTGCAAAAGCACTGCGAGAGGTTGCGATATGTGCCCGTTTACGACAGGCTGTTTCCTAAAAGCCCGATGCTGGGACCTGTGCCAGGGCCGGCGGGTGCCCCGGTGGGGCCGGGCAGCCCCGGGTGCAGAGCCCGGACGGTCCCTGCCCCGCAGCCGCTGGGCTGCGGGGCGGAAAGAAGCCCAGGCAGGAATATCCGGAGCCCCGATTTTCCCTTATTTCCTTCTGCAAATCTCTCTCCCTTGTCAATCTTTCCTCTCCCACTGGGAGCCGGGAAATCGAGTTAATAATGTTTCAAATACTTGAGAAGTCCGGGCTAACGGGAGCTCCGTCTACCTTTCCCCGCTCCGGGATCTGAAGAGGTTGCCTGGACTAGGAGGAATGTGCCTTTTTCTTGGGGGGAGACGGGGGGGAAGAGGGTAATTTTCATTCTTGTAATATTGGTTTGGGGATAATTACTTTTAATGTCAAAAAGATTTAGTTTAATATCATCTCTATTAGGCTGCTGGGCGGATAATTAAAAGTGAAGATGATAGCAGCAGGGAAACAGATGGCATTTGCTTACTTTGATTCAGTAGGTAAATAATGAAAAAGTCAATGGCAAACCCCCTAGAACAATTGAAACCTTAAAGAGCACCAACATTAGCAGGTACTTACAAACTGTCTTCCGCTAAGAACGAGATGAAAATACACTAATCAAGAACTATATTTCTCTGGGATGCTTGCGGGCGCTGCGCTGCCTCCGGGCGTGCGTGTCTGCCTTCCGCTACATGGCAGCCAATAGACGGGCTCTTTTTAATTAAGATTTTACTACTGTAATTGGGGGAAGATGCAGCAGCATCGCTGCATGCAGCCCTCTCACACTTTTGCACGGGAGCAGCGATACGTGGGAAGCCTTTAGGTGAACCAGTGAGGGTGAGGAGAGAAATCAGCACCGGGAGGATCGGGTCTTCTTTAAAATAAATATAAATACATATTTAAAAAAACCTCCCGTGTTCTATCGGGCTGACCCAGACATGAGCACAGAGGGGTGGGCGCCGACTTCGTGGGCTGCCGGAGTCAAACACGTAACGGGGACAGCCAAGCAGCCGCCGGGCACCGCGCAACGGAACGCGGCGTTCCTTCTCCTTCGTGGGACGGAGGCACGCCGCTTGGCACGCGGCGGGGCCACGCCGTGCCCCGCACGCTCTCGCCCTGCCCCCTCCCCACCTGGGGGAAGCCCACGCCGTGGGGGGACCCACTCCACGGGCCCTGGGGCCACAGACGGGGGTGGCTGCTCCGGGCCCGGCGAGCCCCCGCGGGGGGAGCAAGGAGCCGGGCCCACGTCTCGGCTCTCCGGGTGGCTTGGGCGGTGGCGGAGGGCGCTCCCGGGGCCACGCGGGGAGCGGGGCGGCTCTCGGGCCCTTACGGCTGCGTTTCGCTCGGTCCGGAGGAATGAGTTTCTCTTTCCTCGTAACCTCGCGGCGTCCCGCTCCCGTTGCCCAGCACACCCGCCCGCGCAAGCGGGAGCACCGGCCACTCTGTGGGTCCTAAAACAAACACCCCTCTCCCCGAGAAAGACATCAGAGCAGAGATGTACATGAAGATTTTATTGTGCCTGTCGAACAGAAATGGACTGCAGCAGGAGAGGCGGGGGGGAGCAGCAGCAGCACCCCTCCCACTGCCGCCCGTCCACGCCGGCACACACAGCGAATTCCGGCAGCCCGGGACAGAGCTGGAGAAAGCCCTTACCCACGGCAAGCCCTGGCCGCGGCTTTGCTGATCCGGGCTAACTCACAGCCAAGTTGTGTTTCGTTCGATTAAAAATCTGTGAAATGTGCGCAGTTTGTCTAGGTTCACAGCGAAAGCTTCCAAGGGAAAACAAGGAGAGGGAAGAAATTATTATTATTATTAACATATCAAAACAGCGAGAAGTGAGACTCGGGGCTCCGAGACTCTCCTTCCCTAAAGGCACTTCGTAAGAAAACAAAAAAATTCAAAAAAAGAGTTGGCTCGCGTTTGAAGGTGCCCCCTTCGAGCTGGCAAGAGGGAAGAGCAGCGTTTCCCTTGTCCCGGAGGAGTGTGCCGAGCCCGGAGGGGGGGCCCCGGCGCTGGGGTCGGGAGTGACCCGGGGAAGAGCGGCGCTTTCCCGGGAGCTGCCGCGGGCCCCTGCGGGGCCGGTCGAGCAGAACCGGGGCGTGGGAAACCGTTAAACGCCCGTGAGATATCGGGGGAGCTTTTGACAAATGCCCTTGCTGAACCTTGGGGCTGCGGTACATGTTTTTGCAATAAACGTTTGTTGGACAAAACCCGTCTGTTTTGATGTGGGATTGATACTGAGCGTAATGTTTAAAAAGCGATCTATATGGGTCAGTGTTTTGGGCGAGGGGATGTCCGTAGTGCTGACTTGGGATAAACATCAGGAACAGGCACTGGGCGTTCATGTGCTCGGTGCTAGGACGTTGTATCCTCGCTCTGTCTATATAGTCACCGGGGGACGCGCTGCGTGAGCCTACGGAAACTATAGGTAACGCCTTGAGATAGAGATGCTGCACACTATGTGTCCAAACTTCCACGCCGCCGTTTGCAACGTTACTAAAGGCATGAGGCTCTGAACAGAAATCACCGCGTTTCACTGGCTGGTTAATTACCCACTGGCGGGGTTTTTTATTTTTTTGTTATTGTTTGTTTGCCATGGCTGTTTCCAAAATACCTCGTTTTAAACCGCCGTAAACGGAAAGGATAACCCGGCCCTTTAATCTAAATCAAAGCTGAAAGCAAAGGGAACGGGGGAAATCAGCGGAACACGGGTCCTGTGCTGTTGGTGGTGGCAGGCTGCCTCGGGGGGGGAAAGGGGAAGCTATCTGGAGAAAGAAAAAACCCACCGCAAAACCAAAGAACACTGCCAGGAAGAAGGGAGAACATTTTCTCCATGGTAAGCCAACATGAAGCAATACTTTAAATGTTTCACATTCAGTTTGATCGAGTTCTACGAATTCTCAATTAAATCAGATGATCTGAGTAATTCTCCCCGGAGAGTAAAATTAGTGCTAGCGAATAAAATTAAATCGGATATTTTTACTTCGCGGCTGTATTAAATAAAGGTGTTGTAACACCTAAAACACGAGGAGTGGGTGGCAGCTGCACACACAGAAAGTGATGTGAGGAAGCATTCATTTCGTAAAAAAAAAAAAAGAGAAAGAAGGATGTGAGTGTAACAAAAACATTGAAAGTTTGAGGGCTCTGCCACTGGACTTCTTGCAACCGCAGAAGGAGTGAGGAAGAGGGAAGAGGCAGCGGAGCATCAGCGAGCGCGGCTTGTCCTGCGGCTTGTCCTGGGGCTGCCCCGCGGCCCTCCGCGGTCCTGCGCGCTTCTCCGGCAGCGGAGGGAGCGACGGGCAGGTCCGGAAGATTTAGAAGCAAAGGCCGGGCTTGCTGTCCTGCCCGCTGGGCTGCCCGGGGCCGCGGGGCAGGCAGCGCTCCCGGGGGCACCACCCCGCAGCCCACGCGGAGGGGAGATCACGCAGCGTGTGCCCGCGCAGGTGGGGATGCTGAGGCGACGGAGAGGGGGCCCTCCGCGGGTACCGCTGCGGGGGAAGGAGTTACCCACAGGTGTAACGAAGGACTTTAAAAAGTGCCGAGGAGGATCGAGATCCCTCGTGGGAAACAGGGGACAGCCGCGGGGAAAGGCGACGGCGTTATTTCCCGCCGCAGCGCTACCTCCGCCCCGCTACCGGGCAAGGTGACGTCAAACCCGGGCGGTTAATGCTAAAACAAAAGTCTCGGGGTTAATATACAGCCCGACAGCCGCCTCCTCAAAAATCAGCCCCTCGGGTGTGCCGTCCCCGCGGGGAAGGCGCCTGTTGAACATGTAGTCACGCAGCCAGGGGAACTTGGACTCACCTCGGGCTTCTGCGGCGGCGCCGGTCGCGTTCCCCTGCGGGTGTGGGGCGAGAGGGAGGGGGCAGGGAAAGAGAAGAGGGGAGCGAAGGAAGGAAGGAAGTGGAAGGAAGGAAGGAAGAAAGGAAGGAAAGAGGCAGCGTTATGTGCTATTACAACACAAAGTCTCCAAGGGAGTGGGGGGGATCATAAATTGAATTGTCACCTTCTACAGTATATTCCGTGTCCCCCCGCCCCGCCTTTGGACAAGTGACACCCAGGAAATACCAGCCCCCTCCCAGCAGCTGGCAAGGCAAATACCGGTCCCACTGGATTAAAAAATAAAATAAAAGCCAAACTCGCAGGTAGCGAGAAACCGGCCGGAGGTTCGCACGCGCGGACACGCGGGCACACGCACACGCGCGGGCACCGCGGGTCCCCCCCGGGCCCTCCCGGCTCTCCGCGGGCGCGGCGCGCTCGGGCAGCCGCCGGGCGGACGCGGCGGGCCGTGGGGCGGCCAATCAGAGTGGCGCTTCCCGCCCCTGGCCAATAGCAGGCGCCACATTGTTGTCAAATGTTGCCTAATGGCAACGCGGGGCGCAACAATAGCGCGAGTGGCGGCGGGCGGCGCGGCGGCCAGCGCGCTCTGCCTGCAGCTCCAGCCGCGCGGGCCGCACGCGCCAGGCGGCGCGGGGCGGCGGCGTCTCCCGGGGGGCGCGGGGGCGTGCAGCGCTCCGGCCCTGCCTGCTGCGGCCCTGCCTGCTCCCGCCCCGACGCCGGCTCTGCCTGCCCCGAAGCTCGGGGCTCGCCGCGGCGGGTGAGCCCGGCCGAGCCGGGCCGCGGGCGGGGGTTCCCCTGGCCGCGGGCTGCCGGCCCCTCCGCCCGGCTGCGGTGCTGCTGCTCGGGAGACGGGGTGATTTTTTTTTTTTTTTTTAAATTCTCTGCTGGATTTTAGCCTCCGCGGCCGGTGGCGAGGGATCCTGTCGTTGAAGGCGCCGGATTGCTCTTTGAAGGGACGCTTTTAATCTGTGATGGTAGTTGAAGGGGCAAGGGGGAGCTGGGCGTAGGGAGCAGCTCGAGTTTCCAGCGGGGCACCGTGGGGAGCGGCGATCCCCCAAGCGCGGACGGGGAGAGCTCGGCTTTGAGCGCGGCGCGATGGACTTGGTGCTGCCCTGCCAGATGCGCACGGAGAGCAAGGAAGCGAGAGAGATCTAAGTTTTCTTGGATTTTCTTGTCTTAGACTCGCTTTTCGGGAGCGGAGCGGAGGGGAGGAGGGCGCAGAAAGGCTCCCGACGGCCCCTTCCTCACTTGGACCTCACTCCGGGGCTGTGTGCCGGTGCAGGGGGACAGGGGCTGCCGGCGAGGCGAGGGGGTAGGCGCTGGGATTTGCATGCCCGCACCCGGGGCTCCGTGTGCCCCCCACCCGTGATCGCGCCTGAAGGCGCCGGGAGATCCTCCGCGTCCGGGCGCGGGTGCGCCGCGGGGGCTTCCCCCGCCCCGCATTGCTTTGGGGGAGACCAGGGAGGGAGGGTCTCTCTTTCGGGGCGGACTCGCCAGGATGGAGCTGCGGTCGGAGCTGCCCAGCGTGCCCTCCGCGCCCCCACCGGTGCCCCCCAGCTCGGTGGCGGCGGCAGCTGCGGCGGCGGCGGCCACGCTGCCGGTGAGCGTAGCCGGGAGCTTGCTGCGGGCCCCGCCGCTGCTGCTGCGGGCGGCCGAGAAGTACCCGCGGACCCCCAAGTGCGCCCGGTGCCGCAATCACGGGGTGGTGTCGGCGCTGAAGGGCCATAAGCGGTACTGCCGCTGGAAGGACTGCATGTGCGCCAAGTGCACCCTCATCGCCGAGCGCCAGCGCGTCATGGCGGCCCAGGTGGCGCTGCGCCGCCAGCAGGCGCAGGAGGAGAACGAGGCCCGCGAGCTCCAGCTGCTGTACGGCACGGCCGAGGGGCTGGCCCTGGCGGCCGCCAACGGCATCATCCCACCCCGGCCCGCGTACGAGGTCTTCGGCTCCGTCTGCGCCGGGGGCGGCGGCGAGGGAGGCGCCGGCGCCTCAGGTAAGGCCGCGCTGTGCGCCCTCGGGGGGAGCCCAGGACCGGCGGGGAGAGGGGAGGGAAGGAGCCGGGAGAGGCGGCGGGGAGGGTGCGGGGGGGCGCGGGCCTGCAGGCGGCATCCCCCGGTGGAGCGGGCGCGGCGGGGGCAGCCGCACTGACGGGCTCTCTACTTCCCCCCCTCCCCGCCCCGCAGAGTCCAAGATGCAGAAGTTCGAGCTGTTCCCCAAGACGCTGCTGCCGAGCCGCGCCGTCACCCCGCAGCAGGCGGGCGGGAAGCCCCTCTCCCCGGACGGGGAGTCCGTGCCCGGCACCTCCTCCCCAGAAGGTCGCCACGGCTCGGGCTCGGAGAACGGGGACGGCGAGTCCTTCCTCAGCTCGCCCGTCTCCAAGGGCCCGAAGGAGGGGGAGGAGAGCCCGGGCTCCATCAGCCCGCTGGGCTCGGACTCGGGCTCGGAGGCGGACAAGGACGAGCAGGACCCTACGCCCGCGGCCGGCGGCCGGCAGCGGACTCCCATCGACATCCTGACGCGCGTCTTCCCGGCGCACAAGCGCAGCGTGCTGGAGCTGGTGCTGCAGGGCTGCGGCGGGGACGTAGTACAGGCCATCGAGCAGATCCTCAACAACCGCGGCCAGGAGAAGGGCCCCGAGGAGGGCTGGGCTCGGGACGGCGCCTTGCAAGGCCTTCCACCCACCCCCGCCGCCGCCCACCACCGGCCCTTGATAGCCGGCGCCATGGCCCCCGCCATCGGCACGCTGGGCAGCCGCTCCGCCTTCTCCCCGCTGCAGCCCAACGCCACGCACTTCGGGGCCGAGGCCGGCGCCTACCCGCTGGGCACCCACCTGGGACTCAACCCCTTGCGCCTCGCCTACTCGGCGCACAGCCGGGGACTGGCCTTCATGACCCCCTACTCCACGGCCGGGCTGATGCCCACCCTCGGGTTCCGGCCGCCCGTGGACTACGCCTTCAGCGACCTCATGCGGGACCGCTCCGCCGTGCACAAGGAGCAGGTCTACTCCGGCGGGCTCTACGGGCCCATGGTCAACAACACTCCCGAGAAGCAATAGCGGGGGCGGCTTCCTAAAGCGCTCATCCGTGTAGAAGTAGCTAGGTAGGCACGGGTGGACGGACAGAGTGGCTTTCTCCCCCGCTTCCCCCGAACAGGCGACGATTGCGTGCGGAGCCCGGCGCGGACAGACGTAGGTGTCTTAAAACGGTGATAAAGGTGCACTTTCATTGTCCAGACATGAGTCACTCCTTGCTGCTTATGGCCATAAGCATGGATATCCCTGGTGCGTCGTGGGGTGTGTACACACACACACACACTCTCTCTTTCCACACACATACATATATATATGTATACTAGCAAGTGTATAATGTTATAAAATGGAAATCTAAGTTATTAATGTAACGCGTAGGTGAACTTGGTATTAACGTTAAGCTAAAGGTTAGACAGCTCATTGTAATACTTACCAGGCGTATAGATTAAACATATTGTCAAATTGAAAGCCTTTTCCTTCCCGCCCCCGAAAATGTTATGATCTGTATATAACATTGGAAAGTAGATATATTTGTAACTGTCCGTAGGACCCTGGCGCCAATGGTGTGTGACGGTTGAATAAGCCTCCTTCATTTGTGATCTGCAAGAAAACTGCTTTCTTGTTCCGATGTAGCAAACTTCTTGCTGTTTCTAACAGGTAATTCTGTGTTTCCATTTCATAGAAATAAATGTTATTTTCTATTAAAAGAAAAAAATCGGTCTTATAAATGGCAAGTGGTATTTTATGAGGCAGTGGAACGTGTGCTTTGGGAAATTCATTTGACAAGTACAGTCAATATTTAAAGCAGTTTATGCAATTAGTACAAATATATTTACTAAATTTTTATCATGGTCAAATCGGATATTCTTTGGAAAATTTATAAATAAAAACGAAGCATACAAACCAGAGTAATCTCCTTAACTGAAATTGTCAAATACGTTTATTTCTGGTTCTGGTCTTTTTATTATTTACACTAGGAAAAAAAAAAAATCCGAGGTGTAAATTTAAGCAGGATTGTTGTTTTCCTTCGATATCTCGCCTATTTTTGTCATGTTTAGGAAACCCGGCATTGTTGCAGAGAAGCAAAGCACGGTTAAAGCAAACGCCCGCCTTGCCGACTGCGGGTTCTGTAGCAACGGAGAGGTACTTTCCCCTCGTATCTGAAATTCGAATGTGCGTTTTAATTGTTTCTATGTCAAGATAAGCAAAGGGATATATAATAATGACGAGTTTTCAGAACGTAAGACAGACGTGAAGGAGTTAAGACACCACAAGCTCGGGGCAGGGGTGCGCGCAGGGCAGACTTGGCTAGTTTGCTTTTGGAGCTGTGTGTCCTTTCCAAATCTCCCCCCTCATTTCAAGAGTAAAGGCTACACGCATGGGTTGTTTTTTGTTGTTGTTATTGGTTTTTTGGGTTTTTTTGGGTTTTTTTTTGCGATGGTGTCCGACTGCTCTTCAAGACCAAAAAGTACGCGTTCCGCCCTCTATTTACTTATTTGTTGCGATGAGGCGGGCGTGCCCCCGTGCATCCCTCCCAAGACCGAAGAGCCACTTTCTTACCAGTCCTGGGCGTGTTTGGCCCCGGAAAACTATCACTCACAAAGAACATGTTCAGTGCGTGGTTGAATTAAGACTGTAAACGCTCCTAAAGTTGGTTGGTATGGAAACCTAATCCCACCGAGCCGCTCCGTGGCACAGCTGGACTGTTTACTTTCTCACTTCAAATAAACCCGTGTAAACAGTGGCTGGGAGCTGGCAGCGCGGCTTCTACCAACCAGTTAATATACTGGTGGGTCTGGGAGGAGACGCGTCCCGCCGCAGCCATTGAAGGAAGCCACGGCGTAAAATCAAAAGACGGTAGCAAGTAAAATGCAATTCTTCCTTCTCTCGCCCGATTGATCAAGTTGGATACAATTTTAAGGTTTTCTTTAAAAAAGAAAAAAAAGTAAGTAAATATTGCAGATTGCACCTAGGTAAACATTTTTGACCCTTATCCATCCTGGGAGCAGCCAAATCAATATCGCAAGGGAAACTTTTAAAAGTCTCGTGTTCCAAGAGTGGGTGAAACTTAATATTACTACAATAAAACGGTTTAATAAAGAAGGGCTTTAATAGTGAGCTAAATTGATTGAGTTTCCTAATTCCACTTTAATTGGAAAGGAGTTGTCTGTTTGGTTATAAAGTGCCAGGGTTATGCTAGACTGGGAAAAAAAAGATGGACTTTGAGCATCTGAATAAACTTTTTTCCTTTTTTTTTTTTTTTTTTTTTTGGTTGGCAGCTGACTTTGTGCAGGATGAGTTTCCATATCTAGGATTATGAATGGGCTACAAAGAGCTGCTACTTAAAGAAATCAGGTCGCCACATTTCTTCCATTCTAGCCCTGTTGAGAAGGGCTTAAGAGCTGTTGATTTAACTCAGCTCCCCTTTTAATTACGAAAGCCATTCTTGTGTAGTTAGCCGAGCAGGACGATTTATCAAGATTGTTGCCGTGTCTTGGAGGTTGGCTTGAGCTTGGTTTTATGCAATCGACAATGGGGATCACGACGATTAACTTTCATATGGGTAGTTTAGGCTGTTAAATTGGGAGGAGTAGGAGGAGGGGGTAAGAGAATCCGATACATTGTCCCTATTGAGGTAACTCCCGTAGATTAAAAAAATAAATAAAATAAAATCCCCTGGGTTCGAAGCCGCCTCGGAGAGGTTCTTACACAGAAGCTTCCGACAGAACATAAAATATTCAGGTTTCTTTTAGAGTAAAATAAAATGCTGTCACTTGAATAAAAATCCGCGGAACCGAGTATAAATTATTGGTAAAGCAGAGAGGCTGCCGGCGAGCGCCAGCAAACTTCCCTGTTAATTAAATCTTAATCCACGGGTCGCAGGAAGCGGCGGGGCTGTCACGGCGGCCGCTGTACATACAGGGGGACACGTTCCGGAGTTATATTAACTGCGCTAGTGTTTAATATGAATCAGCCCTAATCCACAGCATAATAAAGATCAAATTAGACTAACCATTTAGTAGCGAAATGACATTCCTTCACCTAAAATGAACCTCTCCGCGCCCTGCCCGCTGCGGGGCCGCCTCTGCAGCCCGGTGAGGCGTGCCGGCGCCGGGGGCAGCGCCTCGGGTCTCCTTTCCCTTCCTTTCCCTTTCCCTTCCCCTTCCTCTTCCTTTCTTTCCCCTTCCCCGCTGACCCCAGCCCCGGGGGCAGCCATGGCCTGTGTCGCTGGAGGCCGAGGAGTGCGTCCCGACTCGCTGCCCCGGCTCTCCCGCAAATCCGGGCGGGGTCTCCCGGCCTGTAAGCCGCCCCACAGCCCGGCGCTGCCTCTGAGAGGCGAGAAAGGACGGGCCGGAGCCGGCGGGGCGACGGCGGGTGCCCCTCACCGGGGCATCGCTTCGGGTGAAAGCGGCTTTTTGCCGTCCCGCCGCTCTGCCCTCGCCCTGGCTCCTCGACATCGCCTCTTCCGCTGTCCCCAGCGGCCTCCCCTCCGGGGCCAGGCGTTCCCAGGCCACTCGTGTCAGGCACACAAACTTCCCACGTCCCCCCGGCGAGGGGACACCTCTGCCTCTCCGCAGCGCGCGGGCACCCCCCTCTGCTGTCATAACATCCCCATGGCAACGGCAGCAGCTACTCCTCTGCCAGAACAACAACAGCGAAGCATTTAATATATTTAAATGTAGTTAAGCAGGTGGAAAAAAAAAAAAAAAACAAACCACCGAGGAGGAGCAGCTCCACAGGACGAACCGGCAAAGCCCGGCCGCGGGCGGCGAGCCCGCCGGGGCCGGTACCGGCACCCCGCCGGGGAGAGCGGCAGGCTCAGGGCTCAACGGATGGAACCGAGCGGGTACAAATCGTTACGGGGGGAACGGAACCGGCTCTTCCACTGTTTCCTGCCGCTTTTAGCGTCAGCTAAGGCCCGTGAAAATCCATTCCGCTTTCCGTCTCCCGGGTTTCAACAGAAATGCTAAAACTCCGTTGCAGAAAATATTTTTGCCCTGTTACCGTCCCTTTCCCGTTCCCCCCTTTATTTCTCTCTACCTTTTCATTAAGGGGAAAAAAAACAACCCAAAAAAGAAAACCCGCCGTTGGGCGCAAGTTCGAAAAATAAGAAATAAAAACCACAATCCCTTCCCCCTCCCGAAATTGCATCAATGCTGTTTGGCATTTTATCTCCAAAATGAGCTTCTTCAGAACAAACAAACAAATAAACAAGGCAAAAAAGAGAAAATTAATTTCAACAAATGTTTTAATGTAAAACCTGTTCCTTCTCAGCCAGTACCCCTCATTTCTGTGTTACTAGGGAACCTGAGGGTCAGTGGAAGGGATGCTCCTGAGCCAAGACGCCGAGTGAGCTGCCGGGGGATGCCCGCTGCGACCTGCAGCCGCCGCCCCCCCGGGAGCTGGGCAGCCCCCGCGGCCCTGAATTCGCCCTCGCATCACCCAGCCGCGGCTGGGTTCGGTGGAAATGACGGAGGGCGAGGGGCAAGGAGGGTGGGATACTGATGCGGGGGTGGTCGTGCTAATGCGAGGGACGTGGCCGGGGGTGGGAAGAGGTTAAAGGCTGGGGGATGAACGGGCTGGCCCTGGGTGATACGGGTGCGGGGGGATGTAGCTGGAGGAGGTAGGTGTGCGGGGATAGTCTGGTGTTGGGTAGCGCCAAAGGTGAAAGAAGCGGGGAGAAGAGGGAAGGGGTGAATTCCAGCACAGAATAGCAGTGTGAGAGACTGACAGAGAGCTTGGGTACAGTCGTAAGGGCTGTGGAAATACTTAGGAATGACTAAAACAAGGTCTTGGTGCCCGTGTTACAAGAGTGTAATGAAAATGTTGCGTCACTTGCTGGGCGTTGAGTTTGAAGGACAGCCATATTCATGAAAAGTGTAAGGCAGTTCCTTGGACTGTATTAAAAGTCTGTTATAACCGTACCTTTCCTGAGGCAGCCTTTAAACTTTGACTATACTCCCCTCAGGCTGAGTGAGGAGGTACTATATGGCAGCATTTGCATCTTCAAGGAAACTACAAGAAACTCTTAATTTCAGATGTAGTAATGCTGGGTGCTGTACAGAGGTTAGGAGCTTCAATTACATGCGTGCTGGTAGTACAGGCCAAGGGCTGAACGAGTGGCCATCAGTGTAAAATGGTGATGGGTGTTTTTACAGTGACTCATTGATTGTTCATGTGGAAGAGAGCACATCAAGAGAGATCAAAACGCTTAAAGACAAGAAGACATTACTAATAGTTCTAACAGGCCATTTGCTAACTATTTCTAACCATCACAAAGTCTGGGGCCTGCTCTATCCAAATGCTAGCGTAAACGTGTGTTCGTCTTCACCCCAGGTGTGATTTTTGGCAGATGTGGACAAGGGCATGATGAGACACCCACCTGGGGGATAATTCTGTTTGGAATGTTGTTTTGTGCAGTATTGGATTTACCTGTATGCGGGAGCTAAAATCTTATCTTAGACTTTATCTTAACTCCCTGCAAACGCTAAACTACAGGGTGGAAAAACATTGTTTTCTGACAACCTTGTTCTGATGTTCTGGAAGTGCAAAATGTTGTCATATACTGATTTGTGGATTAATTTTCTGTAAGAGGTGGTGATATGTGGGATATGTTTTGATTCCTGACTTTTCACAGAAGCTCTGCCTAAATGAACTCTGTAATGCAGATCTGCGAGGGGTAAGGATGGATCCTTTGGCATGTTCTCAATTTGGATATACTTGTAGCTAGTATGGATTTAGAGAGGTTTTTTTCCTGTCTTATATTCCCTCCTGTCTTGTTTTTGATTTTATTAATGTGCTGTAAAGCTTGTAAGAGTTATGCTAAAGGTTGTTTCTGTGTAGTTACTTTTTTTTCCCCAATACATGAATGGATGAAAAATGACTGGATAAAGACATAGAGGAATTTCAGAAAAAGATGTGGAAATCCATTGAAAGCAGGTTACCCAAAGTCTTATTGCCCATCAATAATTACAAATCTGCTATGCAGATTTCTTCAGAAAGTAGTTGACCATTTAACTGGGCAAATAAATATAATAGATGTGCAGGATCTGTGCAAATTTGAGTAGTGTGTGATCGCAGGGCAGGTTCCTGGGGGGAAGAAGGAAATGGAAGGGAAAACAGAAACAGAGTGGATCTTTCCATGTGGCCTGACAGGCAGATGGGAAGCATGAATTACAAAGGCTTTTAAAAAGATCTGCTCGGGGTTTGTGTTTACAGAGAGTTTTAACAAGACTGGCTGGCTGGCCTTAAAGTGCTGAGGTCGTTGCTAAAATCAGATATTTGGAAGTGAAATGGGGTACTAGCCCTGGACCAGAATACAGGAGAGTTTCACAGAGATTCAAAAAGACAGGAGCAGAGCCAGCAAGGCAGGGCCCCTATAAAACGTTCATCAGATCCAGAAAAGTGCTTAAAGGTCAGCAGGACCTGGAATTGGGAGGGAGGAGGGTATGACCCCTGCTAAGGGGAGCTGGATCCTGAGACCGTGAGCTTCTAACCAAGAGTAGCAATGGCAGCATGAGATGACAGTCAGAATGAGCTTGGATTTTTGCAGCAGGGCCTTAAGGACAAAACGGCTTTATGGGGAACAAAGGTATCAAAATGTTACCTCGTTTCTTGTAAGTGGGATACGGGATATTGATTTCGTCTCATGGCTTGGGGAAGCCCATCGTTTACCTTGGGTGGAACCTATGGATTTCCTCAGTTTTCTAAATCTCCTGCTTGAAAGGTTAGCCAAATGAATGGGGCAAATAGTGGAGATTATAATTTAAAGAGCCTTTGCTTTCTAAGGTGAGAGTCAGATATCTTACACTGGTTAGCAGAATCTAATTAAGGACCTGTTCAATAGGAGTAAATGGCAAATGATCAGGCAAAACAAAGATGGATGAAAATTGCAGTGCTCAGTCCAGTGTGCTAGAATGAAGTTATGAGATGCTTGGCTTTTTCCTGCTTAGAGGGATGAATTACATTTAATTTCTCTAATCGTTCTTTTTACCCACATTCTGAAGCTTTACTTTGACACAGAGAAAAATCATCCTAATGCAGTGGGGCCAAGAATGGGAAAACGCTCCAGTAGATTTGGCAGGCAAAACACAGCCCCAGCCTTAGCTAAAATCCATACCCTTCTTCATGAAACCGTTGGCTTGACCAGTAGTGGTTAGGGAGGTGTTTTCAGGTTCTCTTTTCTACAAGAATTATGTTATAGCCGCCTTCCCATTCAAGGGGTGAAAAGGATCCCAAAACAATACTTAAATTTCTTTTTTTGGATCCACTGGAAAATATCTTAGAAATAAGTCTAAATAGTAGCATAAGACTTGCTGGATTTTGGGGAAAATTCATCCATCGTGGTTTACAAGCATAATGCCCAAAGTACACCAGAGTTAACCCAATTGTAATTAACTGGGAGTGTAATGGTATCAAAATATTCAGGAGGTACCCCACACCCATGGGGTGGGGAAGCTGCAGAAGCTGGCAGAGGCATTATGGCATGTTTCACCATTATTTATTTCCCAAGTGTTATGTGAAAGTGCCTTCTGATGCCAGGCTGAAGTGTGTGTTAACTGGCCCACTGGGATCCCATGCATCTTTCACTTTGGCTTCCTAATTTCCCTCCTGGGAGAGGACTCAGCTATTTTTCCGTGTTTAGTACCTTCGTCACTGAAAGAAGAACTTGCTTTATCTTGGCAAGCAAGGATACGTACATCTTTGATCTGGAAAGAGCTTCAAACCTGTGTGAGATGAAGATGTCAACATGCTTGCCTAGCAGGATTGTTTCTAACTGTAGAGCAGGGCTGGAAAAACGGTGTACTTGGCTCTCAAGTGGGAAATGGCTCTATTAAGCTAGAAGTCTGTGGCGATGCAGGCGATGAGCAATAGGTGTGCTCTTAAAAGCAGGGCCAACTGGGGGGCTAAGGCTATCCTAGGAGCCTTATCTCCTGTGTTATCTTGTTCCTCATCACTGAAATGTCTGAGGAAAGTTAGTCCTGATTAGATGGGCTGAACTGAACAACAGTAAATGATGTTCCATAAGCTGTAAAAAGCTAAGACTGACCTGGTGAAGTCATTGGTAGAATGTCTTGGATGCCTCAGCAGGCTAGATGCTGCATATGATGGATGTCGATATTGGGCAGAGGCACTCTCATTAAGAAATTGCCTGCTGGAACTCCCTCCAGCCATCTGGCATCCAAAATGCAACAGCAAAAAGGATCCTGTTGGAGATTTTCAGTGAATGTTTTGCACAGAGCCATCTTTGTTGACTGTCTATTGTTTTGCCGATGTTTATGGTATCATGAATCTTTTTTCAACCTCAATTGAAACTCATGCTCCTCCAATCCAAGTATTAACTTTGTTATAACGAAAATAAAATCTATAAGAAATTTTTCCTTAAGAGCGTATCTTTTTAGACAGATCCTCAGATCATATGTTAAATTTGAAATACTTGCAATTTTAACCCCCTGGACTACTGTTGTGATTTTTTTTTTTAATTCTGCATACAGATGACCTTTTTGACTGTTTTTTTCTTTAGTTTCTGAGTGTTACTCCTCATTTTTTTAAAAAATAGGTTGTAACTATTAAAGCTTTTGAGGGCTTTATGAGCAACAGTAACAAATACAATATTTCATTAGTGTATATCACCCTGGCTGGTGGTGGTCGGGTTTTATTTTGCCACAAATGACAATGATTTAGTTTCTTTTACTCTCAGTTTTATTTCTGGTGTAAGTGGGGATCTCAGATGTTACACCCATAGATTCTGGACTCACTTGGACTTGTCCTTTGCGTCTTCATAGACCTAAGCACAGAATATTGTCATGAAGCAGGAAGCACAGCACCATAGTGCTTCCTTTGATAGCAACATGCTGCTGGTGCTCAGTGGGTGTGAGCTCCTGATCGGTTCCGAGATTAATCTAAAAGTGAAATGATTCTTGAAAGAGGTAAAATGATGCTTCAGCTGCCTGCGGTACACTTAAAGTAAAGCGTATGAACTTCTTACCTCAAGTCTTTTGAAAGGTACAATTATCCCTTATCTTTGCAGTTTGGTTTGTTTAACTTTCACTGGGTTATTCTCATGGAATAAGAATGAGATATTGCTGTTGCAGAGGAGCACTGGGATCTTGTAAATGAAGGAAGCTGTGAGGTTTTGTAGTGAAAACTGCACATGGGTCTTGGAAGATTTGGTTTGTGTACTGAGCTCTGCTGCTGATTTGCCAACATTGTGTGACCTTGAGCTACTCAAAACAATTTATAATTTTTTTTTCAAGTGACTACTAATATTGACTGTCTCCAGTTTCAGTATGAGGCACAAGGCTTGAATTGCAGACTTTTGTACTACTTGAGTATTTATTTTTAATAAGGGTCCTAATTAAGCGTGCAATCTCTGTTGCAGGCAAGCTCTCCTGGACTCTGTCTTCATTCATTAAAATGTGTCAAATTCCTCGGAGTTTAGAGCAGAGCTCTAACAATGGCAAAACAGAACCTATGTCCTGAATATATGCTAACATGTGCCAAAGCATATGCTTGTTGATAAGTACTTGTTCAGTGATAAAGAATAGCAACAAGGGGTTATGTATTTCCTCACTTCCAGCTACAAGAGCAGAGCCCCTGACTTCACTCAGGAAGCTATACCGTTGTGAGACATGGAAAAGTAAAATACCCTCTGCTTTATAATAAGTCATTCCAGCTCTAATTAACACTTCTTAGTGTTAATTGTAACCCCCTGTTCTGTGTTTTTCAGGGACAATATTTCCCAAGTACTGCTGATGAAATGTCAGGCAGAGGTAATAATTTTGTTTTCCTTGCTATTATAACACTGTGCCATAGATATAGTTATATACAGAGATACATGCCAATCAACCAACAGAGCAAACAAGATGAAGAAGTAAAAATCTTCTCCTTAGAGAGCTCCTTAGGCAGACAATGAATTATGAGTTCTTCTCTGCCTAGAGAACTTGCAGTGAAAATGACTATTCCTACTGGCATACCGCGCTGTGATTAAAAACAATGAATAATTTTAGGTGGTTTGTTTTATTAAATCAATAGACTTAGGATGGCGTGGTGGAGTACAAAAATACAAAATTTTTTTTTACATAATCTGTAGAATCCTACAGGCTTCTAATATTAATGCTACAGAAATACCATTGGACAGTATTTGCAGAAAGGCATTTAATGAACAATGGAGATATTCATGTTGCTGGAAGCGGGAAAATTCTGTTGGCAATCCAGCAAACCTACTTGTCTTGGTTTTGTAGTCTGAAGGAAATGAGAGAGTGCTCAAAGAAAGTGGGAACATGAGATTCACTGTTAAAACGTCACTCCGGTGCTGGCAACACTACAGAACTATCACAAAAGACAAGTAAGAAAATAAAGATATGGGGCCATTGTGTGTCACTGATATTTAAGTAGGATTTTTCTTTTGTAATGTGACTTAAAAATTGAAGGTGGTCTGTGGCAAGAAAATGTAGAGTAATTGCTGTCTCATCCAAACAATCCTGTCTGTGACAGTAGAAAAGGGGGAAAAGTATCTGTGGTGGCTCAATATTTTATGAGAAGGTGAAAGGAAGAGAGAGACCTGACCAAAGATTAAAAAAAACAAACAAACAATCCCCCATGATGAAATATGGGGAGAAAAAGGCAATTATGTGAATGTCAGCTGTAAGATGAAAATACAATGTGCAATAATTTCAGTCGCATACTGTACAACTAAATGAACAAGCATTTTACCTTTTTTTTAAAATGGGAACAGGGTATTAAGTTTAGGCCTAACCCTAGTCTTTTAAGTATTACAAATTTCTCCATGCCACCTAATGTAACACTTGAACTTGCAGAAGACTTGATGGCCCAGTGAAATGTCTAGAAATGCTTGTGAAATGTCAAGAAGACGACTTGTTACTCCTAGGAGACCACCCATGTTTATAGTCTGGTGGCTATTTTGTAGAGTTTTATGCTATATTCCCAAACATTGGGGAGGAGGGAAGAGAAAGGCTGAAGTTCTCTTACCCTGGGCTGAGACTGATAAAACTGAAGGGAAAATTTCAACACAGTATTTCCTACCTTCATTGAAATGCACTGAGTTGCTTGTGAAGTACAGACTGCTTTGGAGGGCGGCAAAAGAACCTCACCGCATTTGTTTGTTTTTGAATAGTCCACGTGATTGTTGCTTTATCATTATAAGCTTTTGCTTTATCTCTGCAAAACATCACTCTTTTGATTCTTTCTGGCCTGCCAGCTCAGCTTCTGAGGATTGTGATTATTCTATGGCCATGCTAGCAGGTAATGAAATTGCTCATCAAAAAGTTTACCTACAAGTGGGGAACAACAAGTGTCCTCTGAAAGAGGAAAGCACTATTTAAATGCTCATATGTTACAGAAGAAGAATGTATTCTTCTACACTTTTAATAATATCAGGTCTAGGCACTTTCTTATTGGTGTTTTTTTTACCTTTGTGTGAAATACTGATGGCAAATTTGACTCAGTTGCTTCTCAGTGCTTCAAATACTTGACTGGCGGCTTCTTTGTCAGAAAGAATGATGATTCCTACATTCTGAATTTCTCACTGAGTATTTTGAGGTTGTTTAATCATCTTCCTGGAACAAAAAGGAAACGTGAAGCACAAATATGAGGCACTAGAAGTGTGAAGCTGAGGTGCAGCAGCAGCTGCTTGCCTAAGCTGGAGTGCCTGCTGCTGGAGAAAGGGCTGGAGGGAGAAGGGAAAATGGCAGCAAGTCGTTCACTGCAGGTGTGGGTGTTAGCTGGGCTGTGGACAGCCCCTCTGCAGGCACTTGCTTTGCCAGAGGACGCAGCTTGGCCCAGCCGTGCCGAGGGCCCGTTTGCGCCTGTGTGCTGGGAGGTGGGGTGGTGGCGCGTGGGCAGTCAGTATGGCTCTTGGGAGGTGCCATGTTTCTTGGGAAAGATGAAGGCCAAGCCTTGAACCCCTGCCAGCCTTTAAAAATCCCGTGGCACTCCCCATGAGAACGGGCGGCAAAGCCCACCCGCGAGCAGGCCTGTGGCTATGGCCTCGGCAGGCTGCTGTGTTGGGCAGTGCTGTGGGGCGCTGGGCGGGCTCCTGCCTCCCCTCGGCACACGGTGGGGCAGCGGGGGTGGCTGGGGGGCCAGGCGCAGCCAGCAGCCCCCATGACAGGACCGTTCAAACACGCGGATGACAGGTTTGTCTCCATCTGCCTCTGAGGGAGATTTTCTTGGGGAATGGTGCCTGCTTCTCTTCCCTGCCTTGGTTGTCTGCTGGAAGAAACAACCAGCTTGGCTGCACCTGACTGGTGTCCCCTTTGGATGAGGGGCAGCCATAGTGTCCCCCTGCCTCCTTCGTGATCCGGCAACTCATCCCCCAGTCGCAAGGCTGAGCTATACCCGCACCTCCTGCTCAGCCTTTTGCAGGACTGACTGCAGTGCCACAGCTGAGGTAGTGGCTCCATTTGGCCTCTCCCCGTGTGAGTGTTTCACTCTCTGAGTGAAACAAGATGGCGGTGAGGAGGCCCTAGGCCTCCTCCCTCAGAGCCTCTTGCCCCCAAGAGAAGTTTCCACTGGGATTAAACTAGTCCTTGCAGCCCAAAGAACCCACTCCCTCCCCTCACATGACCTATGTTCATCTGTGTGGCTTTGCTTCTAGCTTTTGTTAAGTGACTTCAGTTAAACACATGCATGGTTTCTTTGCAGTGTTGTAGAAGAGCACTGAGGGTGTTTGATGGCAGCCGGGGCAGGAGGCATTGCCTGGACCAGACACAGAAGAGCTGGTGAAAGCAAGGTATGAGGATCGTTTTACTTGAGTTTTTGGGATGCCATTGGCATACTATTGACTTAATGCTTTCAAGCATCATCAGAAACACCTATTGAATCTGAGATAAGGCAAACCTGGTAGCATACGCTGCCTCTTACCACGGTAAATTACATTGCTAATTTTATTTTCATTTTCATGTTCTTTTGTGAAAACTGAAATCATCATGGGATATTGTCCATTTCTTTATGCAACATATTTTCAAAAGACTAATCAGTAGATCCTTGCAACCAAGTGATAGCTGAATTCAGTGACAGTAGTCTTTGTGTGTGTATACGTTTATGTACATATTTCTATATATCTACCTTACCTTTGAATTCATTTACCATTTGTAGTTTCTTAACCAATTAACTTTTCTAATGTAGTAGCTCACTCAGCATCATGTCCCACATGCTGACCATGTGTTGATTTAAAGTTGAGGATAATTTAGCAGAGGTGCTGATTATGGCAGACTTATTATCAGGAGACCAATAAGAAACTGATGCTTTGTGATGAAGTTTGTTTTGTGTCGATTAGGAAGATAACGATACATATGAGAGATTAGAATGTGACATTAAAACATGACAACTAGCTCTGTGAAATCCACGCTGCAAAGGTAAGACATGAAATTGTGTAGTAGACCACATGGCTCTGTATCTGAGATCCAATTTTAAACTCTAAATACCAAAGGCAGTATTTTAGACCTGAGCTTGTGAACTGTTATCTGTGTTATTTCATGCATATGAATGGTCTCAGTGACTTTCATACTGACTCATTTCCCATAGCTTTGAAGACTGCAGTCTTTACAGTACAGGACTGCTTTTTCTGTGTGCTTTGGACAGCTCTAAGCATTCACCAAAAATACAGTTATAACACGTTATTAACATATTATTAACATTATTCATTTGAAATTTGTTTCATATTGATGTGGAAAAGCAGATGAGTACTATCCTAGTAAATATGCTGCTCGGACATGGAAAGACTGATACTATAGTCATTTCAGCACAGTATAATTGCTAGTCAAGAGGAAAGTAATTATAGTTAGGAAAAATATAGCTGAGAAATTGTGGGCTTTTTTAAGCTCTCTTGAGACATCTCGTGTTATTTTACCGACCTCAGTGAAGGCCTGAGTACCATACAATAAAAGTCACTAGTCTCACTTTTCTTGCATCCTTCATCCGTCTCTTTCTTGATAATCAAGCATGTTTATATGACTATAAACCAATGGGTTCCTTACCCTTCCAGAAGTGCACCCCAGTATATAAACAAGGAATTGCAAAAGGGATGCACGACATACATATTGAATTTCACCTTATTAATTGGAACTCTGCCAAAATGAAAGCTGACTTATTTAGGGGAAATAATTCCTCACAGAGGAAAAAGAACAGTTTTGGCAGGCCACGTAATATGTGTCTCAGTGTTATCTATTAATAACTTGAAAAAGTCACGTGGCCATGAACAGTATAAAAGTAAGTTACTGGGCATATCTGATACCCATAAGTAAGTTATCTATCCTGAACTAGGTCAAAGTTGAAAGTAATCTCAAATCTTGTGTTTGTCCCCATCTTTCCCTTTAAAAGTAATATTCCATATTGTTTTTACAAATATTTTTCTCTTTTTCTCCCTTTATGAAAGAATTGCAAAAATAGGAAACTGCATTCCCAGAAAATACCATCTAAAAAAGAAGACTGAAAAATTAAAGATTTTCTTCAGATATATCACAGTTCCATAGGAGTGAGGCCAAGGGAACCAAAACCCCAGAACTTTTGAGGAGTTTGGATCTGAGCATTATAGTTCAGGCCTTTCTTCTTTTTTTTTTTTGTGTTAATATTATAGTTGTTATCCAGTGTTTAGTATTTTTTAAATATCATTGTCATGAAAATACTCTAGGCCAGAGAACAACATGCCATGTTTTAGACAGAAATCTTTTAATGAACAGCTCATAATCTGACCAAAAGAAGGTATTTCTTTTTTTGTCCTTCTGTAGCAATACTATTTTCTCGTCCACCTAGTTTGTACTTTAATTAACACATCTGTCTTTAAGACAATCTCTTCAGTAACTCTGTCCCTTGCTCTGGTTCTTATACCTTCAGCCCTTCTCTCTAGGTTAGGTAGCAGATTCCTGGGACTGCATGTGATATAGTTTTCAAAGTGTCTTCTACCTAATTGCTGTTAAAATCCCTTTGAAAAAAATCTCACTAGGCACTGTGTTTCTTCAGCATGTTTTTTTTTCCTGAGATTTAGTTAGCAAGTAGCAGTGCAGGATGCTTGAAAGGGCTCAGGAAGCTGCCTTTCTCTTAAGAGCAACTCAAAGGGATGATTAGGAGAATGCAGGAGATTGGGTTTGTAATAGTGGTAGTTTCTCCTAATCCTCTTTGTTTTAACAATCTTGTATAAAACTTTAAAGGTGCCTGCCATGCATGCTGAGCTCTTGTTCAGATGTTGGTAGTGAAAGTGCAGAGGTTAAGGTGTCCCTCTTGCAAGCAAATGCAGAAGAAAATGGTGCTGTGGTCTGGGCACCTGACTGCAATTCAGAAGGCTTTGGTTAAACTTCCTGCTCTACGGAAGAGCTCCTGTGGGCTCAAGGGGGTTACCTGGGGCTCAGGTGAAGTACCATGTCCTTCTCAGCCCAAACGTTCCTCATGTACAGCAGCTAGTTAGCGTTTGAAAGAGAGAAACAAGAACAATTACTGCATCTAGCAAACAGGGACTATGAGTACTGGCCAAGGTTAGTGACTCTCTGAATATCTTGCAGTACTGAAAGGATTTTTGTAAGGTCTGACTCTTGGAGCCCTGGTATTCCATGAGAACCTCAGATTTTGCTTTTAAGCACACTTTTAGCCATCTGTCTGAGGAGGAAAAAATGAAGCCATCAACCATAAAGGCCTGATAAAATGAAGGGAATTACACAGGTATTAAAATGTTATGTTTAAAGCAGTCCAAGACCAGATCTGATGTGTTGTTTAGGAGTCCAGGCTGGCAGTACCAGAAGACAAGCTCTTGCCAACTATCAGAAACTGAAAGCAGCCAGTGTCTCACACTGGCTTCCAGGATCTGTAGTTTTAGATTTAAATAATTTATGTGGTTAATGAATAATAAATATAATAGTAATGATTAAGGCAGATGACTCCTTGTTCAGTTAAATGGCCATAGCCAACTGAAAAATGTGCATGGTGCATACATGCTTCTTTCCTCCTCGAAGTTTGTATGCATTCATCCTCTGACAAGCTTGTTTAATGCTGTGGATGATTCACTTTGCCCATAGACAGCGCTTCACCATTTCCTGCCTCATACCTGGCTGCAGCAACGTGCTTGCTTTAGAGGAGGGCAGCTAATTAATTTACAGTGTTTTGCTCTCTTGTGCAGTGAAGCTCCAGAAACCACAGTTTTCCTTCCTAACTGCTGCGGAAGCTGATGTGCTCTTCCCGGTTGGCTCGTGTGCAGCGCTGCTCTGTGGTAGCTTCCTAGGCCAGGCTCTTCTGATCCCTCCAAGCTGTTACCCTGAAGTCTGTCCCACTAGGAGTTAGAAAAGCTCAGCAGGGGTGTGCAGAGTTGGGCAGCGCTGGCTTTGGAACAGGATCTCTGCAGGGCTCTAGAGCAAGAGGGGAAAATTCCCTATCTCTTACCTTGCCCCTCCTTCCCACCCCTACCATTCAGTCCATTCCCTCAAAGAGGCTTTGTGGAGTCTGCAGACCACAGAGCTTTTTTCTTCCCCACCCTGCTCCTCCATTCCATCTGGCATTTGTTTTCCCATGTTGCCTCTTGTTTGCTCCATTTGAATACTGTAAGAGTCTTGCACTGGATGTTTTGACACGTGGATGCTGTGTAGCATGGACCATGCAGCCTGGATGAGGGGCCTGCAGGCTCTAAGCTATGTTAACTTTTGCTGTTGTACAACAGCTGAGATGTGCTGCTGCCTTGGGTTAAGACCTTTGCACAAAAGGACCCCAGACTGTCATGGGATATCACAGAATCTTTGAGGTTGGAAAAGACCTTTAAGATCATCAGGTCCAACCATATCGCTCCATTGTGGAGGACTGACTATCTGATGGTAGGGAGGAGGTCCTGTGCTTGCTTTCTTCTGATGACAGCCAGGAATGAGACAGGGCTGACCTTGCACCTTTGTGGTTCCAAGCTAGTTTGTTTGTCCCACTGGCTGTGGGTGGCATAAATAGAAACATTTGGACATGGAGACAGTTGTTCCTGAATTACTCATGCAAATGGGAAGCAGATCAAGCCCTCTGCTTGTGCTTATTGTTATTAATTAATTTAGTAATTATTTTACTTTTGACTGAGCAAAACTCCCATTGAACTGCAAGAGCCTTGTGCAACTAACTGGATTGGAACCATTTGCTCCAGAATGTTTCTTGAAGGCTTCCAGTACAATGCTGATGGGATTTGCCTCTTCCTGTGTTTACAGTAGTTTGTCAGGTAAGGAACTTAATTTTATTTTCTTCACCATTTCCCTGGAGCTCTTAGGAGGCAGTCAGTGGTGGAGCTTGTTCTTTGGCACAGCTTTCAGCCAGGCTCAAAACATACAAAATGAGTTGTCTCCAAGTCACGTGTCTCAGGCTGGAACTGGTGATTTGACGGCTTAAATTTTGGGAAGTTTCCTACAGCTATCAGTTATACATCTCATTTGATGTGTTTTTATACGAGTATTTCCCTCTTTCTCCAAAGAAGAGCTCGTGGAACTTTGCTCCTATAACACGCTTGTTGCAGGACTTGTTTAAGCAGCGTCTTGATTCTGCTGCCACTGTGTGGTCAAAACCGGTCTGGTGCTTCAGATATTCCTGTTTCTTACCGTGATTTGTGTGGAGCCAGCACATCCCGCATCCTCGGTGCGATTCGCCTCCATGCCACTGTAAACGAGGAGTTTACACTGAAATTAAAAGACTCTTCATTTGTGTTAGTGGCGCAGCCAGATGCACCTGCAGCAATAAGGGTCCATTGTGCTGAGTAGGTGTTAGGCTAGGAAAAAACAACAAATGGTCCCTAAGTCAGCACATAATTTTCTACTATGACCATATGTAACAGGTAAGTAAAACTGACCCAGCAAGGATAAACCTTCTCATAGACATGTGCTTGAAGTCAGGGCCTTGATGAATACTTGCTGTTGACTGAGCTGTTTGAAATGTAAGCAAAAGGGAAAGACTGTTAGTGGGATTAATCTCAGCTGTAGTAATTTCCACAACTTGTATACACCCAAAGGTGATGGCTTCTCCCCATGTTTTTAAGGTTGAAAAGTTTATAGATCTCTTGCAGCCTTGCACATTGAGGTTTCAGGCATGCTACAGAAGCTTTGCTATTCAGCAGTAAACCACTAACAAGTAATCAAATACAGGTGTACTTATCAAGAAAAAAAGCTTATATTAGCTTTGCTTTTTAGAAAATAATACAGTAATCATTTATGTTTTGCCATTTATTTATAAGGAAATCAGGGTGAAAAAAAATTTGCCTTGAGCCCAAAGATTAAAAAAAGTGAAATGTCAGCACTAGAAATTGACAGAGGGAGAAAATTCCAGCTACTAAGGGAACAGCAGCTGGGAATGTCATGCAATACTTTTATTAACACAGTTTGAAAGGCAGTTTGAATAAATAAAAAGGCCTATTTCTGCAATTTTCAAAAGTCTGTATTTAATTTAGGTGAAAACAAATATGCCACAAATGTTAAACTGACTCTCAATCATCTGATGACCTCAGATCCGCTCTCAGCTTTATACTCAACAGCAACTCACATATTCTCTCTCCTGTCTCCCACTTTTTTTTTTTGCTAAATCCACAGTGCTTTGGGCAAGGTACCATTTCTGTGGGTCTGTCTGATGTCTAGGCTAGCACAGACGCAGGCTGAGGTGGGATTCCTGCCTACTGCTGGGCAACTCCTGACAACACCTGGCCCCTTTCCACCCGCTTCTGGTCATATCCCACTTTGTTTTCTTGCTGACCCAGTTGCTTTCTCTCTCCATTTGTTTTGAGGTAAATTGTCTTACTCTGTGTAATTTGCAGCATAACAGGGTCTCTAAACAAAGTTCGATTCTTACTGTTTTTTTAAAAATATTTTAATTTGTATGTCTTTATTTTGCACCGATACGGATTGTAGACTGAAGCATGCAGTGAACTGCAGATCCTTATTGGAACTGTATTAACTATACTTGGTTATTGCAACACAGAGAAAATGAGGAGTTAGCAATAAAGCCTCTAGCCTTATGTGCATGTCTTGATGCTAGCTGGAAGTTTTGCAGTCAGTGAGCACTTTCAGGGACTCTCTCCTATTAGGCTTGCTCTGTGAACCAAGTTCCTATGCATTTCCATAATTTATGAGTCTTAGGCTGAAGCTGGCTATTTAGACAGAGTAGTGATACTAATGCAAATGGCAGACACACAATGTTTGCATGTGGTACGATTGCATGAACCACATTTTGTTTGGAAATTGAGGTAAAAATAGAAACCATTTCCAGTGCCAGACTTGACTGTCATAACTAGTAGAGGCTTTTTGTTCATTCATGAGTGTGCTGAGCTACTTATGGTGCTTCTGTGCTAATGTGTTTACTTGGCACTCTGGTTATACTTTCATCGGAGTTTGTGAAATACTTTTAATTCATCATGGTGATGAGGAATATAGGTGGGTGAGTGAGCAGAAAGGTGATTTTTATCATGTGAATCACTTTCTAGCTCTTTTGTTACTTTTTTGGTCTGAGAAAAGCTTTGTTCATGTCCTGTGTAATATTTCTAATTTCATGTCTTTTTAGTGTAAGGAATAGTGTTATGTTACCCACTGAAGGCAAATCAGGCCAAAGGTATACTGCAATCAAGGTGGATCTGTAAAGACAATGATAAAATAAATATTGCAGTGACCTTGCACAAGTTTCTTGCATCGTATCTCTCTGCCTTTTCCCCTCTGATCTTAATCCAGGAATGCAAGTCAGAGTAGAGAAGAATGCACCTGTACTTCAGACCTGGAGGGTGGTTTTCAATGTCCTGAATTCTGCTGCTGTGACTACAGCACAAATAGACTTGAGATTTGCTTTTTGTAGTACTGTAAGACAGCATGATGTGATATGTGCATCTTCCTGTATTGTACTTTGGAGTAAAGAGATGTAACTCCTTGGGTTCCTTAGGTTGTATGTGTGTGTTGGTGTTTGTGGGTTTTTTCTTTTTTTTTCTTCTTATGGAAGGGCTGGGGTGGCTTCACATCTGTTGCAATAATGTCCAAAAAACCTCGTTAGCCCATGATGTTATGTATACTGGAAACATCCACTGACAATCTTCAAGAGTTTAGTGACCTATAAAAATGTTTCAGCATTGCTCTAATTTATGGTAAATAGTGCGAAATAGAAAAAAAGATACAAGATCCCATAACTCAAAGGGCCATGGAAATAGAATAAGAGTAGCCTACCATTTCGAGGTTGTTAATATTTACTAATATAACTTCCTAACTGAGGCCGAGATACTATTTCCACTTTCCAGCAGTCCGTTGTGCTCAGCTGGGTGAGTGTTAGGCCACTAGAGAGCAGCAGAGACCGTATTTAAAGCCACCACCGATTGTCGCAGGTCTTCAATGAAGCGGCACTTCTGTGTCGTCTAGCCTTCAACTGTCAGATGCTGTCTAATTTTGAGACCCGTTTTTCTCTTGTTCTTTTGCTTAACGCTCAGCTTTACTTGCCATCAGGCTTCTCGGATGGTGTTTTCCCCGATGTACACACTAAATGTACACTTTCCACTGGACTGTCTACATTTCTTGGCTGAGTTTTAACTGTAAATAGCATGTTAGGGAAGCAGACCATAATCTAAATATGCCATGGGAGTATTTGTGACACAGAACGCAAACTGAGTTTCTGAAATTTGTGCCTTTATTAGAAATACTTTGTGTGGTGTATTGTGGTCCATTCCTGTAGTAAGCCAGTCTGTAATGATACCTTGGGGCTTTTTATCCTTTCTGTTGACTGTATTCTCTATAAAAAGAGCAGAATGAACGAGCTTGAAAGGAGCAAAGCTGCCTGTACTTCTAAAATGCTATTGCTGTGATTATAATGGCTGCCAGGGTTTTGTCACCAACTGTTAAAGAAGAGGAAGCAGGTAGATACAACAAACAGGTAATGGGAAACAGTCCTGTGTCCAGCATGGTGTGGACGTGGAAAGGGGAGATGGCGTTAGTTCCTGACCCCAGTCTTGCAGAGGCCACTTCACAAGTGGCAAACTCAAGGGCTCTTTTATCTTATTCCTCATTGTGCTGAGAGTGGGGGGCGAAAAGCATTGGTGGATTATGGATTGTGTGGAAGAACTGGATACTGCTTAAATGGCATTTAGTGTGGCAAGAAAGATTTAGAGTGGGTGAATTGATCAAATCTTGGACAGTATTTAACTGATTAAAATAAGTACTATTATGACTATACAGAAGTTCTCAAGGTTTTTGGATGAGAAATCATGGTGATTATTCCCACACACCAGTGCATTGCTGTACCTTCATCCCTGTACCCAGCATTATCAAAGCACTTTTTTATATAGAAGAAGATGTGTCACAGACATTATCTGCTGAAGGTGATGCCACCACAATATATATGTTCATAGTTCTCATAATCTGAGGATCAGTTTGCAACTACTCTTGATTCATTGGGAGTAGGAGTCTTGGAGTTTCCAAAAAACTCTGGGAGTCTTTGCACTTTCAGGTACCTAAAAACCTGGAAAATCTGGCCCCATAGTATCCTACAACTTGAGGTTATAACTTGAGATATTTATATTTCAATATGGGAGAAAACTGGCTCTGAAGTCTGCAAAAGCTAACAGTGGCAGCATTATTATTGGTGGCATTTATTCTATCTGAGCAACTGCAGACTGCATTATTTAATATCTATTTTATCTGTGTTTCAGAACTGATTTTATTGTAACACCAAAGGCAGACTTGTCTTATGAGAATCAAAATTATACTTAATTGACTTCTGCTTTGGGAGTTTCTGTCAATCACACAACTGTGTGAATTGGAAAAGACACATGATTGCAACTATGATTAACTTCTGAGTACTGTATATCACATCTCATAAAGAGATGTAGTACCTTCAGAATAATTGTATTGTACTAAGGAGTATCTTTTGAATGTCAAAAATAACTTCATTTTCTTTGAGGGGACATATGAGGCATTCTTAAACTGAAGGTTGTGACTATTTCTAAAACAGGCATCTCTACCTGAAGCAGTCTTGACCACCTTCCTCCGTGTGTAATTCCTAACAACAACATAAACAAATGGAGAATTCCTGCCTTTGATGCCAACGTGCATATGAACTACCTTTACATCATCTAGAGGTGGGCAGGTGGTAAAGTAGCAGTAGGTATGGACTCCAATGTGTAATTAAGAGTGAATGTTCATGGTGCTGGCATATGAGAGTCCTGTATTGTAAGTTCATACCAATCCTGTGAGTTTTCCCGTGTTTATGTAGTCAGGTAAAGGAAATCAGGTCCTTTTTGCTATTATATTACTGGTTTATTTTTCTGAGTTGAAGTTTAATCTTCCTTTATTCCTGGCTTTTACAAATAAGCGACAGCAAATACAGACCAATTTTACTTCAGAATATGAGCCTTTATAAGAGCTTTGAGTACTTAAATTGGTATTATTACATATGCAGTAATCATAATACATATAGTGTAATCTTAATACATATAAATTTAACGTTCTTGACTATTGTAAGATTATATTTTAAGAACTGTGAACAGGGTTAGTCCAAAAATCACTGCACTAGAGATCTTGAACTTTGAAGGGCAGACAACAGTTTTTTTGTATGCCTGTAACTAGTTAGCCAATGTTAATAGTCACTTTGCTTTTATCTCTAAATTGCATCAACTGTCTTTAGTGACATTTAACTTACATATGCAAAGGGGTTGGCATTTTTAGATTGTCAGAGTGTTATTGGATGAAAAAGCGGATTTTTGTCATGGGACATCTGTTTTATTGTTAATTAGGTGAAATAGGAAAGACATCAGAAGAGTACACAGAGAAACTATTTCATAGTTCCTGCTTAAAATCTTACTCTGATCCCTTGAAATTAATGATGCTTTACAGATTTTCACATTTTGATGTGAATTTCATTTAGGAAGTTTCAGGAACAAATGACAGAGTTGTTATCCATCTGTGCCTCTGTCTTTACAATTCAATTATTCCCTGCCGTTGTATAGTCTCTCCTTTCAAAACTATCGGAAGAGAGAAAACAACCAAGGAGTTCATTCATCATTTAAAAAAACCCAACCACAACAACTTATATTGTCATCACAGCTCATGTTTTGTGCTTATCAAAGTAAGAAGTGTTATTTACACTGTCCCATCAAAATGAGTTGCTCTCTTTGACAGTTGTGAACTTGTGGGTGCTAAAATCCTGTATTCTGACAGCTTTTTTTCCCATCTTTTTTTTTTTTTGTCAAGTTATAATATGAAGGCTCAAGTAGGCCAGCTTTTCTGTTTTCAGTTGTTCTTAAAGATCAGTCCTGTTGAACTGCAGAAAAGGAGGCAGGTATAAAATATACTCCCCAGGAGAGATGGAGAAATTGTAATTTGTGATAACATGTCATATTATTTCAGGATGAAGGCAAATGAGATCTCTCATGGGAATAAGGGAGAACAAGGCATTCAGAGCAGTAATTGGGACTATTGTAATGGTATGGAAGGGTAGCTGGAGGTGAGGGAAGACACCAGATAAGGCTGAGGTGGTTGCATCTTTCTTGCTTACAATAATGCATCTGTAACTTGGGAATTGAGCACTGGAAAGATTCAAAAGAACAGTGAGGTGTGTGGGGAGTTAATTCAGTTCTGCCTGTTACCTTTGCTCTTGAGCCCTTTGACAGAGCCCCAGTGTGGCCTTGTACAGAATTTGATGCTGGAGAAGCAAAGGATGCACACTGGCTTTGGCAGGCCCATGCTGAATAACCCTTACAGCTGGAAAAGGGGAAAAGCTCTTCTGCAGTTCCAGTCTTGAGAAATGTAAGGTAAAGAATATAAAGAGTCTGCAGAGCAAGTCATGGCCTGCACAGTTGGCATTAGACTCTATCCATCCTCATTAAGTGCTGGTCGGGGGATGAGATAAAGAAGAAACTGGGAAAGTAGAGTTGAGGGGGGGGGAGGGGAGGAAGAGATTTTAAGTCCCTGAAGCGATGTTAGCAGGAAAGAGAAGTGACTTCAAAAATGCAGTCTTCTGCCATGTGCACACAGCTCCTCTTCCATCCTTGGAAATAAAGCCCTAACCTCCTGAAGCAGTTTACAGGTCCTTTTCCTCTGTGTGTACAGGGAACATGTATGGTTCTTGATGGGAACTGCACTTCTTGACTTGCCATGTGAGATTAGAGAACCATCCATAGGTGAGTATTTTGTGATAAGTGTCAGTACTGGTTACTCTGGGGGAATGCAAGAGAAGTTCCAAAAGAAGGATGTTTGAGTTAAGTTTGTCCCCTGGCTTTGAATATATAAATCCCTAACCCCTCCCCAAGACTTTCATAGATGTGGTCATCTAGGAGACGTTTTCTACGCTGACCTCATGAAAATATTGCAGAGCCATTATATATACACTTGGAGTGAGGGTCCTGGCCCTCCATTTCAAGTACAGAAGTGTATGTTGTTATCCTATTCCTAGCCCAAAAAGGTTCTTAGTTAATGGATATTATGTATTAGAAGAACTAAAAATATAGGTCCATTATTCTCAATGCGGTGCCCCCCTCTTTTACCACATTTTGGTTTGGGACTCATGCTAGGTTTAAACTTGGCAAAATACTTTCATTAGTGTGACTAAGAGATGCTTACAACATGTTTCATTTAAAAGGGAGCAAGATTGATACCCTTTATTAGAAAGCTGGAGCAATCCCTGTCTTTTTTTCTAAAACAGCTCCATATCTGTTTGGCTCTGGAGTGCACAATCTTGATGAATTGTGAGTTAACTTAATGGAGAGGAAAATGTGTGCAGTGTTGTGTGAGGGCAAAAGGGAAAAATACGGAATAAGAATTGATGGAAGAGAGAAGAGACTTGATGGAAAATGAAATAACCTCTTCCCCAAAAAAGTTGATGAAGAGAAAATAAACAAGCTGGCAAGGAGGCTCAGAGGGAATGCAAGAAACTGAGACAGTCACTGAGGGGAGAGATGGATCACAGGCAAAATGTACAGATTTTGATTTTTGAAGAGCAGAAAAGTGTGGGAATATTTGGATCAAGGGCCTTGGTTCTGTCCCATCTTTGCTTGAGTTAAATAAGAAAAGCTCAAAACAGGAAAAAAAAAGTGAAAGAAGTTCCTCTGTTCCCCTGAAGTGTAGGATCTAAAAGAAACACCAGAAATTTAACTCTATTAGCAAAATATTTCAGAATATTTTTGAATGTCAGTGTCTCTTCCCCTGGTTCTTGACTCAAAAGCATTTGCTCATGGATGGCAGGTTTTTTCTACTCTATAGGTTTCTGCTACCTGGGTATATTCAGAGTTACGTTTTGTTGCTTAGATGGCTAAATCAGTGTTATTACTTCTGCCAGGGCTGTAGTGACAGTCCAGGCTGTCCTGATGGCTTATTAACTAACCTCTGATTTCACAGTCTGCTGCTACTAAAATATAAGACAGAAAAGACCTTGCTTGGCTTTCAGAGTTAGGCAATTATCAGGAGTGGCTGTTGGGGGTGAGAGGGGAAACACTTGAAGGTTGAGCTGACTTGGTGAGGAAATCACTGAGAGGCAGAGCAAAAGAGCAGGACCCTAAATATCAACATGCTCTTGCAGTATTCCAGGGGAATTTTGTATGATGATGAGTAGATTATGAAGATCTGTCCCAAACTTGTAGATGAAATAAATCAACCCCACTTTCCTTTTTTTTAGGTTTAAAGGTGGCTACAGGAAAATAAACCCAAAATCAACAGCTACATGATGTTTAAATGAAGTGTACATGTAATGAGCTTTAACAGCTATTTCCATGTTACACACAGAAGTTATGCACCTTGGGGATATATTTATTTATATAAGGATAAGTATCTGTCATTACATTGTGCTGGGGCAGATGTTGGTGTAAAACAGTGGCAGCTGTGTTTCTGCATCAGGATGTTGAACATTCAAGCCCACAATAAGGGTCTGCACTTGTATCTAGTGCTGGCTGGTATGCCTAACTTATAAAAGGTTAGAAGCCATGCCACAATTTTTGAGGTTGACCTTAAGAAATAAGTAGTTTATCTGGGGTTTTTTTTATTTTTTTTCCTTTTTTAAAAAATATTTTTTGAACATTTTTCTAGACCCTAAGGTGTCCTCTCTATCTTTCTGCCACATTTATGTCTCCTTTGCAACCCTGGGAACTAGAAATTGAATGTGGTGAGATTCCTACCTGGGAATTTAGGAAAAATACCAAATACTACAAAGCCATGATAAAATCATGGTCTTTTGGCAACTAGAACTATTGCTCCTCATGTGGTCTTTGTGCTCGGTAAGAAGGAGCTGCTCCTGAAGCTTGTAACCTTGCAGAAGGTAGGGGAGAGTGGGGAGGAAGGCATGTCATCTTACATGTCTATAATTGCACTATCTGTGGTTTAAGAAGAGATCTCACTGTCCTTCTGTAGGCTGCTTTTTTTAATGACAGTTGTTGAGACGGCAAGGATGGCAGGGCTGGGGAAGTGACCAAAGGGTTAAAAAGCAGTTAAACAGCTCAATGTGGAGGGTCAAATGATGCTCAAGAGGGTTGGGAGTGGAGCAGTGCTGGGAGGCTGCCCACTGTCTGGGGCAAGAGGAACCCCAACAGGGATAGCAGAGCAGCTGTGGGTGCTCAGCACCTCTGAAGATTGCCCAGTCCAGGGCCCCTGCACAGAGCAGGGTCAGCTACAGCAGGTTGCTTGGGACCTTGAGCAACAGGTGAAAGACAGCCCTGAGCCTTCCTCCGGGCTGAGAAGGAAATCACCCTGCCGTTTCAGAACTGGCCTGTGGGTCTCAATTATAATACACTAACAGAGATTTCTAATTAGTAGAAAATTCACCCCCCCTCCTCCCCCTGTGCTTGCAAGACCTTTCGTAAGATAACTGGCAGCTGTCTTTTAGCAGCTCTGTGGGTTCATATATACTGCACCAACATTTAACAAGCTAAGAAACATGGGGAGAGAGAAACAGAACTCAAAACAACTAACAGAAGGTGCAAAAGTTTAAAGAAAAAAAAGGTGAAAAAGGAAAAAAACCAAAACCCCTTCCAAACACCCCCAAAGCAGTTGAAGAGGGACTAAATCTTTAATGATAGTCTTAGATAAAAGACTAAAATATTTATATCATCTTTTTAACCTGAACTTTATAGCAATGAAGTTTAACATATATCTTTTATTACCTTTGTCAAGTTTATGACTAGCTCTCATTTATGGGTCCCTTAAATATGTATAAGACAGTTTTACTTATCTTGTTTACATGGGTTTTCTCTTTGGGCATTTGTCACCATCACTACATAGCATGTTTATGGTAATTTACTATAATACATGTATATCAGAGGCAGTTTAAATGACACTTAGCCTTGAATATATTTAAGATTTTTTTCCTTGTAGCCACTAGGAAGTCAAAAGATATATGAAAAGCTATTAATTTTCAAATGATAGTAACATAAACAATATTAAAACTTGTATTTGCTCTTGGAACAGTGTGAGGGAGAAATATATAACAAATGGGGCACCACACAGTAGGTTATGAAAGAAGTAAATTAATAAACTCAAGGTTCAATCTTTTCTTTTCACATGTCAAGGATAATCTGGACAGCAGTTTGATGATTAGAGAGAACAAAATGTGTCTGATTATTTGGCTTGGCTTTAATCATTGACTTTGTTTACTCCTCAGTAAACATTTCCTTTCCAGCCCTATGGAAGGTGATTCCCCATGTGTTATGCAGAGTGTGCACTGCAGGTCCTTGCGTTATTGCCACTGTGTCCAAAGGATCTGAATGAATTGCCACTGCGAGAGGGGCTAATGCTGTGCTTGTAAGATGTACTATGTCCATGTAGCAAGGAAGAGTTTTGTTGCAAAGGTATTTCTGTGAGTAGACACAGAAGAAAAAAACATTAAGCTGGGAGGTTGTGGCTTAGAGTCCCAAAACTGCTTTCCCACTTGGTGGCTGAGCTGGAGTAGAGTACACATACTGTATAGACCTGAGGTGTGCTTTACCTAGTAATCTATCACAGAATCACAGAATCACTAGGTTGGAAAGGACCTTCAAGATCATCAAGTCCAACCATTAATCCAGCGCCACCATGTCCCCTAAACCATGTCCTGAAGTGCCACATCCACGCGTTTTTTGAACACTTCCAGAGATGGCGACTCCACCACCTCCCTGGACAGCCTGTTCCAATGCCTGACCACCCTCTCAGTGAAGAAATTTTTCCTAATATCCAGTCTAAACCTCCCCTGGCGCAACTTGAGGCCATTTCCTCTTGTCCTATCACTAGTTACTTGGGAGAAGAGACCAACACCCTCGTCGCCACAACGCCCTTTCAGGTAGTTGTAGAGAGTGATAAGGTCTCCCCTCAGCCTCTTCTACAGACTAAACAACCCAGTTCCCTCAGCCGCTCCTCATAAGACTTGTGCTCCAGACCCCTCACCAGCTTCGTTGCCCTTCTCTGGACACACTCCAGCACCTCAGCATCCTTCTTGTAGTGAGGGGCCCAAAACTGAACAGAGTATTCAAGGTGCGGCCTCACCAGTGCCGAGTACAGGGGCACGATCGCTTCCCTACTCCTGCTGGCCACACTCTTCCTGATACAGGCCAGGATGCTGTTGGCCTTCTTGGCCACCTGGGCACACTGCTGGCTCATGTTCAGCCGGCTGTCAACCAGCACCCCCAGGTCTCTTTCCGCCGGGCTGCTCTCTAGCCACTCCTCCCCAAGCTTGTAGCGTTGCATGGGGTTGTTGTGGCCGAAGTGCAGGACCCTGCACTTGGCCTTATTAAACCTCATACAGTTGACCTCTGCTCATCAATCCAGCCTGCTCAGATCCCTCTGCAGAGCCCTCCTACCCTCCAGCAGATCAACACTCCCACCCAGCTTGGTGTCATCTGCAAACTTACTGAGGGAGCACTTGATTCCCTCATCCAGGTCATCAATAAAGATATTGAACAAGACCGGCCCCAGAACCGATCCCTGGGGAACACCGCTTGTGACCAGCCGCCAGCCGGATTTAACGCCATTCACCACAACTCTCTGGGCTCGGCCATCCAGCCAGTTCCTCATCCAGCGAAGAGTAAACCTATCTAAGCCACGAGCCACCAGTTTCTCCAGGAGAATGCTGTGGGAGATGCTGTCAAAGGCTTTAGTAAAGTCCAGGTAGACAACGTCCACAGTCTTTCCCTCATCCACTAGGCGGGTCACCTGGTCATAGAAGGAGATCAGGTTGGTCAAGCAGGACCTGCCTTTCATGAACCCATGCTGGCTGGGCCTGATCGCTTGGTTGTCCTGCAGATGCCCTGTGAGCACTCTCAAGACCAACCGCTCCATAATCTTCCCTGGTACAGAGGTCAGGCTGACAGGCCTGTAGTTTCCAGGATCCTCCTTCCGGCCTGTCTTGTAGACGGGCGTCACATTGGCAAGCCTCCAGTCTTCTGGGACCTCCCCTGTTAACCAGGACTGCTGGTAACAGCATTCTACATTACTTTCAGCCTCGTGGAAAGCTATGGTCTGGTCTGAAGGTCGTTGTTTTGGAGTGAATGAACTGTATGGCTGATGTTTTTTTTGACTAGGGTCCAGTTCACTCCTGTCTGTAAATACATGGGTAATATTTATGTATCTTTCTGAAATATAAAACAATGTCTGAGTGTAATGGGATCTGGATTCCCTGAAGCTTTTGAAAATGCCACTGCATGCTTATCTACTATTTTTTGGTGCTGGAAAACCTTTAAAAATCTGCTCCCTAATCTTATTAATTAAAAAAAATATAGTTACTATGGAAAGACTATTAAAAGCTGACGACTTGTTCAGAAGTCTAGCTCTGTGTCCTTTGATGGAGTGATTAGGAAATACTTGCAGACATTAGGGAATATCAAAAAGCCCAGCTATTGACGATAATGGAGGTAGGAATCCTTCAATACTTCAGAAATTTCACAAAAACTTGTACTACTTCCCCTCCACCCCAGCCCAGGCACCTGTGCATACTATGGATGCTCACAAGAGGAGAGCTTACGATTAGAAATTGTATTCTTTGAATACATGTTTAGAGAAAAGTGTGATGTCTTTGAATTAATAAAATTCATTTTTGTTGTTTGAAAGTAAAGGTGGATACATCATCCTTGCCTCATGTATGTGAATGTGTAATTGTGGATCATTGAGACTTGCTATATTGCAAATGCAGAAAGAGCTGTCACATTGGAAACAACCTTTCAGAGGAGGAAGCAAGGAATAAAATTCCTCTTATGAATAAACCCAAACTGAATTATTGTGCACATGCATTTGTATTTGCTTTCTTTGTTCTTTGTTCTTCCTTTAGTGATGCATTTGCATGCAGACTGCTAGTGATCAGAATGCAGAGCTCTTGTACAGCGGAGCTGTGTGCTGGCATTGATCTAGTGGTCTGTGCCAGCTCAGTGGTGCAAGATTTACTTTAATTTCCTCTTCCCTTTGTTCTTTTGCCTCTGTGCTTTAAATAAAGACTTTTCTTTTATTACTTCCAGAAATTTTGAGAAGTCCTAGCTATTTTGTATCCAAATAACCATGCCCCATTTTTCTGTGACAGATAATTGCAGAGCTCCCAATCTGGTGGGTTCACACTTGCGTATGTCTGAAATTGTCAAAGTTATTAACTTTGCGGAAGTGTGATTTTTTAATTTTGTTAGACTAAATGGTGAGCGAGGATTTTGAAGCTATCGGGGTGTGCAGTTGGAGATTATGTGCTTCTGGGAAGACACGTCTGCTACAAATTTGACAGAAGGTCCCAGACCTGAATAAGGGAGGACCAGGAACATGTGCTCTTCACTCAGATGTCAGAGTTGATCAGGATCATGGAGGAAGTACATGGAAAGGCCCTAGAGAGTGACATAGCATATGTGACTTGGCCATCCTCTCTTTTCTTATTGTTAACACTGGGCAGACAAATAAAGCATGGCAAAAAATATCTTTAGGTCAGTTTGTCTCCTTTACACAGAAAGAAATAGAGTAGAGGTTGCCTTTTCCGTGCTAGTTTTCCTTGGCAGGAGCAACACAAATGTCTTCGTAAGGGAGGAAGGCGTCATAAGTGCTGCTATGGTTGGAGTGGTTTTGGTATCTGCTTTTCTCTCTGTGCTGTAATTGCATAACTGTGCAGTGGTGCAACATGTATTTACATTCCAGGGTCAGGGGGTTTCAGCCTCTTTGCCTGCTCTCGGCATCGCTTTCTCCAGTGAATTTGTTAGGATTATATCCTCTTAAAGAATTAGTAGAACTCATTAGTTTCTGTTCTTTAACTTCTTTACATAGTGTACATTTTCTGCAGCAGCAGTATGTGACAGTTGCTTTCATTAATTAGTTTTCCAACTGGATTTCATACAGACTATTTTCAAGGCTGCTTTAATGAAATCTCAGATAGGGAAAAATGTGGAGAGTATGTTCCTGGGTTGTGGGTTATTTTTGTTCCACTCCTCTCCCCGCCAAGTTACTTGTAAACCTTGACTATCTTTGGGCTTCTGTCCTTGTATCACCGCTTTCCTTTGTATTGGGACGCTGACAAGGTCGTGCAGAAATCATCCTTCCAGGTGGCTTCTACTTTTATAAGAAGCTCCAAGCGCTGGTGGCCTCACCTGGAACTTGGAGCTTTTCAACGTCCTGCTTTGCAGCTGGAATCTGTCAGCTGGTTCTTGGAGGGGAAGCAGGATCCCCTTCCAAGCTAGCAAACACATAAACCAGTGTCTCCTGGCCCAGCACTACCCTCCTCTCAGCACGTAGTCTAGGCTTCCAGTAGCACTACAGTGTTACAGGCCCAGCGTTTAGCTGTAGTACCTGGTTAAACAGTAGTTCCCCTTGTTGCAGGATCTAATGATGACGTAATGGACCATGACCGGAGTTGTGCATCTCGAGGTGTTGTGACGCAGGTGAGCACAGCGAGGAAGGTTATCTGCTGGGCAGAGTCTGCAGCAAAGGGTGATGAATGCTGCTTTTAATGAAGAAACTGAGCAGAATTACAAGCAGCAGATTAATTACTTTCCTCAAAAGGAAAATGTGCTTAGTTTCAAACTGGTTGTTCCAGTGAGCCTTCTATTGTATAACACTCACCTGAGACAGAGGCTGTCAGGCTGTCCCAACCTTTAATTGACTAATTAATAGTTATTAATTAGTATTCCCTGCAGTTGTAGTCTCAACCATGAGCTAATTGATTCTGATGGGGAATTAAATGTCCCATGTCAGAGATGAGTGCCCATAACAGCATCTGAGGCAGTTATTTGTGTAATAGACCAAAACAAACCTGTTTTATATGTGTGTGTACACTGATACTAAATTGCACAAACCCTTGGTTTTGTTTATTTAAACCTATTGCTCTGTGCCTGTTGGATCATGTGGTTTGTAAACACTTAATGGAGGTACTTAATTCTTATGTACTCTGGGAGAGAGGGGATGCTGTTTTCAAACCCTGTGCTCTGATGTGGGATCTGTTTCTCTCTGAAAACCACCACAAAAACATCTGCCTTGCCAATTCACTTCTGTCATGAGTTAAAATCCTCTGGAGATGAGAGCGAACTGGTAGATTTGATAGTTAAGTATTCCAGCACTGACAGGCAGCAGCATAAATACCATTCTGTCTGTTAAGTTTATAAGGTTAAGAGATTTTGGAAAATAACCTCTTAATGGTCAGTGTGATTTGACAGGCAGCTGACACAACAAACATTAGTTTTCCTGTTCAATTTATATGTTTTCTACGGTTGAGCCCCTGCCAGGCAGGAGCAGCTGGGTGGCACTGACTTTGGTTAGCCAGTGTTGTGCTGTCCGAATCTTCTTGTGGTGCACTAAAACTTCTGAAACTGAAGGAAACCTTAAGCAAGGCTTTTCAGCAGAGCTGTCTGTAGGCTTGTTACTGCTCAAATTCAAGTTGTTGTATTTTATGGTATCATAAGAGTTCCTAGCATCTCTTACTTCAAAGTGTAAACCTAGTAAATATACATTAATATATTAAATGGAACTCTTCAAACTCTGAAGCAGTGTGCGCCATTGCTGTATTACAGGCAATGTGCAAACCACGCAGGACAAAATCCTGACCCTGTCAAAGCTGATGGGTGTTTGCTAAGCAGTAGAACCAAGCTATCACCAAGGGTATGCAAAGAATATTGGATAACCTGGTCTGCAGGAGGTGGTACTTGCTTGGATGTGGAGCTTCATGACTGCTGCTATTTTACAAGAGTAAAGTAGATTCCAAGCTTTCTTGTGATGACTGAATGGTAAACCCAGAAGTGAAACTGTGCAGTCCACCTCCAAAAAGCACCAACAAAAGCTGCCTGTCACCTCCCCATGGGATATTTTATATTACTTGATATCCTTGGTTTTGATTAGAACTCTTGATGGAGGAGAACAAAAGGCAGTTTGATCTTCTCTAAAATGATGATTGAGATGTGAAGGGGGGTGAAAAGGGGTGAGGGGAAACTGCTAAATAGTTCAGAATTTAACACTTTGGGCTAAGCCACCAAATGTTTAATTAACATTTAAAAGGAAGAGGGTTGCCCTGCAGGTGATAAAAAGGGATGCTAAATTATTTTGAAAAATTCAGATGTCAGGAAAAGATGGGGAAGATTTACATGTTAATGGGATCCTCAGCAGGGGAAGAAATCTTGGAGTAGTGACGGCAGACAAATAGATGCACCCATCTGCACCTTCAGATGTTACCACATAAGTTCAAGTAGCCCCACACTTTGTTTTGACAAAAATAAAAATGAGCAAAGATTTGTGTTTGGAAGAGATGGCTTGTGGAAGAGCCTCAATGTTACTTCCGAAACCTCTATAGAACAGGCTTTCCCACCTGGCCTGACAATATAGCAGCTTAAGACATAACCTCTGACTGCTTTAATGTGTGCTTGGGTTTGGGTGCCCACTGCTAAGAGCTGAACACTGGGAAGGATGTTGGTTTCTGTGAATTGAAAAGAAGTGATGGAGACCAGGAGCATTTCTGATGGGACTTGACGTACACAGCTGAGCCTGGCTCTGAGACTTGCTGAGATCACTATAACTGAATTGTAGGAGAGTGCTTGATCTGGCTAGGCTTTATTTTAGATGTTAAACCAGATTTTTTTTTTTTTTTGTTCTTTTCACATGTTTTTCTTTCTAACTCTTGTATATATTTTTTTTTTCCCAGTCAGAAATCTTTAGAATGAGTCAAGTTTTAGAGTGAACTAATGCAGCCTGCTCATACCTTCTTTTGGGAAGGAATACCTTGTCCTAAAGCACCCTTTCAAAGGAATGTATAAAATAGTTGCATTTTATGAGTTTATTCAATTTCTGACTCCTATTTACGTTAATAAACTTTGCATTAAACTGAGGCTGGTGACAGAATCAAATAGACAGCAGAGTGCTTTACTGCACCTTTTTGCTGAAAAATTTTTTACATGAAGGATCCAATAGCCATGGCAGTAGGTTTCCCTGCCCTGTGTTAGTATGCAGGGCCTAATAAGCTTGCTAAACATTTCTGCAGAATTATCAGCTACAGCTAATTCAGCCTAGGAAAGGCATTTGAGCCTGTGGAGAAACTCTTAGAGATGCCAAGCATTTTATAAATCAGCTAATTTTCCTTGGTCAGTAAAAGCCGTGGAGATCCAGTCTCTGGGCAGATTGCACTCTTCAATTGAGATGTTAAACTTTGCTTCCTTTCAGAAGCAGTGTGAGTCAGCTCCAGGCAGATCTAAGCATTATAGCGGAACTAAAACAAACATAAAGTGGAACCAATCCTAAATATATTTGCATCTGGATTTTGGCAGACATTGTTATGGCTTTCTGTATTTTCTGTGCCTTTTTAACTTCCCTGTGAAACATTTTTTGGTAAACTTATAAGGTTTTTAAACTACTTTGTTGTTAACTCTTCCACTTATGCTAATGATGCCTCTTGCTCCACTACTTTAATTTTAAAGAGAGAGAATAACTTAAAGCTTTGCCTCTGCCTTGCCTACGCATCTGCTAGCAAGAATTTGTGCTCTTGGGAATGTAAAACAATATGGAAAGAAAGAAACAAACAAAAGCAGTAGGTTATTTTTCTTAATGTGTGAGGATGTATAACACCAGAGTGAGGTTTTGGGAGTTACCCAACACTTCTGAGATTGAAGTCTTGCATTTAGCTCCACTGTAAGTGGAACAGGATCCTAGCTGAAAATAGAAACCTATCCTGGTCTTGTCTACCTTCTCATTATAAAAAAACCCTACAGTTTGTATGCATGAGAATATAGACATTCATTCAAAAGCAAATTAAGATAACTGAAGTACAGCTCTGATCTTTCTCCTTGTTTTGCTGCCTGTGCTGCTGGGGTAGCTAACTCAATTCATGGATGGGATTTTAAATGAGTTTGGACACTAAATTGAGCCTAACCTTTGAATAGGCTCAGAGCTGGTAGGTAGAGCTCCGTTCTGTCCTTATTGATGAGTCTAAATGTTTCAGACTTCTATTAGAATGGCTTTGGTGGTGACAGTGCAGCTAAATAATGTACTTTTATTGTTAGCATACCTTTTCAGGTCACACTCTTTTAAGTTGTGATACCTACAAGATGGCATTTACAAAATGCAAAGAAAATGGCTTGCACCCCCCCCCCCCCCAAAAAAAAAAAAAAGGCATCAGGCTTTTCGATTATGTGGGCTCTTGATAACAATAGGAATAGTTTGCAACTGCTATGGAGGGTGCATAAAGAACACTGATCTGGTCATCTCAGTAGGTATATAAAACAACAAATCTACTTGTGATGATGTAGTTTCTCGGCAGTGTATTTTTCTTACAGCTTTCAAGGTCAAGTTTAATTAAGAGTTTCAGGTACTCTCAGGGAGGGTTTTTTTCTTCCTTCACTTTTTGGAAATATGTTGCCAGCCAGAATTTTCATACAATTATAGAAATGTTAATAGTGGTTTTACCATTGAAATGTGATTTTTTAGTTTTTGAAAAGCCATATATAAAATAGCTGAATGATTTGTCATCAATTATTTGTTTTATTGTATTTCAATACAGATGAAATGCCTGTTATTTTCAGTCAATATTTTAGATCAGCTTTTCAGTGCTACAAGCATTAGATGCACAGTATATATACTTGAAGAATAGACTTGTTTGACTTTTGGCACTTACGTGTATGAGTAAAGTTACTTGTGCTTGTGTACTTGCAGTGTAAGAACAACACAGGATAGAAATGTTGCATATTTATAACAAGCCTACTATAGAGATACCTGCTTAGCATGCAAAGAAGATATTTCTCTAAAAAATAGAGAAGTAAGAAATAAGGATACTTTCCAGTTATAGACGGTCAATGACAAAGTTTTAACCAAATATTTTAATATAATCCTGTTATTAGAAATAGGCATGCTGATAACTGGCGATTTTCTAAAATGAAAGCAAAACTTCAGGACTGGAATCCACATTTTTGGTTATAGCAAGTCTTTGCAAAAAGAACTTAACAGATGCAGTTTCCTAAGTACCTTAGAGTTTTCTGTCAGAGAGGCTCAGGAAAACTGAGCTCCATTGGTACGAAGATTTCTGTTTTTATGGTTAGAGCTGGAAATGCAGATCCCATACTGTTCACCACTGAATACATCCTCGGAGGTAGTAGTTGACAAATATACCATGATAAAAATTCAGAGATACTTGGTCTACATGCATACAAAGGCATATTTGAACATCTTTCTGTGGTTTCCTCTCATTATGATACATATTATACAGTTTCATGCTGTTAATAAAGTTCATCCCTAGATAAAACTATTGTGAGCATACCAGGTACCACAATGCCTCTTTTTACCACTTCTGCAATATCAACAGATAAGGCTAAATGTAGGTAACTTGTACCCAGTATAAATTCCTGTATGCTGCTAGAAAAGTGCAAAGAAGCTGATACAAATGATAATTCAAGTCTAATGTAGTTTGTTCTTTTAGATCAGAGAAGCTTTTTGTGCAATAGAAAAAGTTCTTTATGGGCAGGAAAGCTTAAATAATAAAAATTGCTCTATTTTGGTGCTAATTTATTACTTTTTGACATCTTAATTATATCCTGCCCCATAAAGTAGTGATTGGTAGTGTCAAGATTCCTAATCTGTGTCCATAAAACACATTTTCCTATGTTTTTCCCTCAATTTGATTTTTGTGTAAAACTCACTCATGCAGTCAGACATAAAAATCACAGAGAGGAGTGTCCCATCCACCCTTCCCTCTGTGGGAGGTGCAGAGCAGAGGAACACAGTGGAAACATTAAAAAATGGCTCAGCCTCCAAAAGAGTTATGGGAAACAGACTGAAACAGTGCCCTGCCCTCTTTTCAGTGGTGTAGGGAATAAAAAACTGTGTGCAAAGTCATAAGAAATTCTGTACAAGAGTAAGTGTTATTAGGTGCTAGTTCAACCGTACCTGGAGTTCTGCTTTATGCCCCAGTGAAAAGTCCTTTACATCCGCAAGAATGTTTTTCAGCGTAAGGAGAGAACAATAAAAATGAGCTTATTAGTTTCTAAAAGGCCCTATCCCCAAGCAAAGGAAGATTTTTTTTTTTAAAGAATTTGGCTTGTTCCTATGAAAAACTGTTCTACTGAAGTTTTGCAGATCAAATGTACCGGTCTACAGCTGTACAAATTCTCTTTCACAGAGTATGAATGGTGCAATTTGCTAATGTACATTTTGCTTTTCATAATATTCACAGAACCAGTTTACGGTTCAGAACATTCACAAAGCTACCATTTTTAAACTTTGCTTCTGAACACATGGCATGGTTTTCCCACTGTTAACAGCAGGTTTTTTCTTCTTTTTGCAGGTGTCTTTTAGAAAAACAGAACACTCTTCAGCCTCAAATAAAGCAAAAGTTTGAAGGGATAATCCAAATGCCTGAATTACCTGGCCAGAATGCCAGTGTTTTTGTGTTTTTTTATTTTTTTTGTTGTATTCAGTATTTCTGGATGCTCTTGGGGCTGTATTTACTGCAACTTTATAACCTCTAGGTCAATGCATGTTCTAAGGCAGTTAACAGAGAGAATGAGGGATGTCAGAATTAATATCCTAACACTGAGCAACCATTTCCAGTGTCTTCCCTAGGTTATGTTGGTTACGAGTGGTGATGTAGACCAAGAGTTAAGTGCTAGTTTGCATTCTTTTAGTTGATTATGAATTACCAACATAAATTCCAAGTGTAGATAACCCTGCACCATGCTGTGAAAATAGCTGCAATGGAGAGAAGCTTCTCTTGTGAAAACATAGATAAATACTCTCCGTAAACGTATTCTTGTCACTGGAGAAGATTAACAGTTCCTCTCTACTAATGCTTATCAAAAGATGATGGAGCTTTTGGAGCGTTTTACCCTTATTGTTGCTGCTAAGAGCAATACATAACTATGGCACCTTTTCACAGTTCATCCCTGTAGGTGCTTAGAGGCAGATGACTAACAGGAACCTGAGGCAGAGGAAACGCTTCCAAAGTGGAGTACTGCAATACCAGCTGCGTGGATGCCCCATTGCAGGAATTAGTGTATTGTTTTAATGATTTCAGGGTTTGGATGCATTTCTTTGAAACACATGCTTCAACTGTTGTTTACTAAACTGTTGCCAAGGCGTTATGCATTGGGGATGTTGTGATGGAGGGGAAAAAACTCATTGCCACAGATGCAGTGTAGTTTTTAAATTTTATTTTATTTTGTCTGTCTGTATTGACTCAGCACTATGGCAGCTGTTGTCTTTTCAAATAGCTTTGTCTTCCTGAAGCATAGTCTATACTTATTCCAGGAAGCTGTAGAGGAAGGAGAGCAAGTAAAAGACTCCAGATGAATTTCTGAACACAACAATTCTCACACTATTTAGGAGTAAATTTTATATCCATGCATACTTGTGCAGATGGCCTGATAAGAAATGGAAATGTGAAAATTTTAAGACAGAACAGTATTCTGAAAGGATGGGGTACTAGTATTTTTAAAATTGTGTGTGAATTGGGCCTTGAAGTACTATGTGCAAAGGGCAAGTGTGCCCATTTTACAGGTGGGAAGTAGAGGTGTAGCCTTCAAGTGGATTGCCCAGTATTTCATAAAGTCTGACAAAGCTAAAAATAGGATAAATTCTGCTAGTGGCAAGGCTGAGAATTTCCAGGGAGTGTTTTTGGAGTGAGATCTGCATTATTCCATTTCTAAGCCTGAGGTTGTCTGAGTGAGGTTTGTTAGGGTTTGCTGTAGTGATTTGCAGTCTCACTTGACTGTTTGCTCCTGTCTTCCAAAAATGTGTTACTTCCTCACTGAGGCAAAAGAATGCAGATCTTGTTGAAAATTAGTAAGGAAGGCTTTTAATACTAGAAAGATATCTCCTTGTCTGCATATTACACGCTCCAAAATGAGACCATATAGTATCTGATTAAGGTTTACTTTCTTATAGTAGATTTATTTCTTTTTGTCATATATTTTGCTGTTCAGTGTTTTTCCTAATTTTTTTGTTTTCCACATGAATGCAAAATTCCCGAGAACCTACTCTTCTGTTCTGAATATATTACCTCACAGGGCAGCTAGTGAGTGTCTACTTGGCACTAAGTTAACTTGCCTCCTTTAGAGATGTCACAACCAGACACCTAGTGTGTTTAAATACTTGTAGAAGTTGAATATCTTAGTGAATCAGGGAAGTATCGGGCAAATTTCAAAACACTAGTGCAGAGCTCTTTGTTTGAAAGTGGGGAGAAATGTTATGTAGCCTCTCTTAGGTAATTTGTATTCAGTGGATTCTTCCTCAATGTCCTGTTATAGTCATCCTGAGACACTTATCATGAGTCAGCCAAAGGATTGAGAGAGAAAACTTTGAGTTGCTCAGAATTTCCTAGACATATGCTTGGCCTTAAAGGATGTGTTTAAGTATCAGGTGATTCAAATTGAAAAGCTCAGCAGCTTTATAATCTCCTGGTCTCTAAAGTCACTCCAACTACAGATGCCAGAAGCAGGAGCTCCAAGACTGGCTCATTGCTGTACATGTTCGGTACATCTCGCCACTGCTGCTTTAGGAGCAAAAATCCAAAAAAGAAAGCTCTCAAACATTTCTTTCCTGTCATAGAGTAAGTACCTGAAAATAATTATACCCCTTTACTGGAAATATTTGGCATCAGTGCTGTGGCTCCACCATTAACATTTTCTACAGTTTCTTTCCAGACTGCCAGTTCTTTTTTATTACTGCCTTGTTAGCGTGATGAAATGATGACAATCTTCCATCCTTGCCGTGGATGCAGCCAAATGGCATAAGAACATTTGTCTACAAAAGTAACTGAATAAAGGACTGAAATGGCCAATTAATAACAGCACCTGCCTTACATTATCTGTAGAGACTGGCCATGCATGTACCACAGCCTCTCAAGGTTTTGTACATTGAATCTAAGGAGATGTGCTTCTGTTTTAACTAAATCCAAGTTCAGTTCTCCAAAATACTATTTATTCTTCAAGGTCTCCCACTTCATCCCTTTCCAAAACTTCTAGCAGTTCTGCTGTTTGGATATCAAGTCTTTGGCAAAAGCGTCTGTGCTTAATGGGCCTCTGAATAGAGGACAATCTATCTAGTTGAGAGCTGATCTTAATTTACCACTGTCACAGAAACATACAGCAAGTACCCTGGAATTTTGAATGGGCTTGAATCAGTCTTGGACAATGCAAGTCTGGATCTCATTTTTTACAGCTGGTCTTTTATCTGTATACTGGTTTTACTCATAAATTCTAAATTGTTCTTGACTTTGGAAAAGTTTGTGTCTACTTCATCTTGGGCTTTTTTTTCCTACTCAAAGTAGGCACAAATGACTGAACATCTCATTTAGCATGGCTGTATGTCTCTGCATTAGCTGAATTCATAGGTAAACAAACATGATGCTATTGAACCACTGTAAGGAAATGTCATTTTACCATCTAAAATGACTGCTTCTATTCTTTTCCCACGTCTGTGGCTAACTCACTTTTCTGATCTAAAGCACCTTGAGTTGTAATGCAAAGTCAGGCATCGAAGGTGTCTCTTTTTGCTTCTCTCAGTTCAATGTTGTCTAGTTCTCTATTCTTGCTCTACCACAGATACTAATATTAAAAAAACCAAAACACCACAAAAGGTGTATGACTGACTTAGTTTACACCACTCAACTTTGGTCTTTCCTCTATTGTTTCTCTTTATTTACTCTTGTGTTCTAGATTTGTCCATTTTAAACTGCATGCCCTTAGGGCAGGGCACACCTCAGTCTGTATTAATGTTTGAACCTTCCTACTCACTGCAGCGTGTCAAGCACATCCTCTACTGGCTGGCTGAGACCTGATGAACAGTAGGAAGGTTATAAAGTGCTGTTTGAAGTGGGTGTCTGTGTGGTCATTGGAGTGCGTTCATTGTCTGTCTATCTGCCTATCTCTTCTCTTACTGTTTTTTTTATCTCCAGTTCTCCTTGACCCAAAATTACACTCTCATTTTCCATCAATTTTCAGTCCTCTACCTGACCAACTTCCTGATTAAATTCTGCAGTAAAATATTTGGAGACACTTTTACACACTTCCCCGAGAATAAAGCCTACTCTTTAGAGGGCCAATGCTGACCCTACCATTTCTTCATCTTTATCTGCTTGTGGATGTAAGAAAAAAGGATGGATTCTTGTGCTACCTTCTCTTATTTGTAGTAACTTTCTCTAGTGACTACTTCTATCCTACAGGGTCCTCTCTTGAAGGATTTATTCTGAAAAAGTGAGTTGAGACTGCTAGTCACACCCTTTTATATTCCTGCTGTTGGTACAGGTACTGTAGAACTGACTTGGGAAGACACCGTCCTGTACTTCTGCCAGCTGTGGTCAGCATCTGATCTGCCAAAGCTTTCTTCTTCCTCTCTGTGTGGCATTTTGGTTATTCTGTTTGTGTTTTCCAGTCAACCCAAACCCTGCTGCATTCCTATTGTTGTCAGGTGTTTTCCCGTTTTCCTTCAGTAATGTACTATCTCAGGAGTTCATTCAAAGTGTTGAAAACTGCAGTGGTGAAAACTATTTTTGTGTCATGAACACATTTTTGAAAGACTACGCAGAAGTAAGTATCTTGTAAAACTGAAACTATAATTGCATTATGTAAAATAGATGTGTGTTTTGATTTGTGAAGAACCACAAGAAAAAAAAGTCCAATTTAGCTGCCAGATACTTTCTGTTAGCTAGGTCTGCTGCAGCATTTTGATGTTAGCCTAGTTTAAATGTTATCACTGAAGTCTGTATGCTTTTGATAATGTTTCTTGGAGCAAAGTGATATTTTAATTGCCCTCCTGCTTTTCTGATGCTTTGGCCAGGTATTGGCAATGAGAGTGAAAGGTACTGATTTGCCAATAGTGCTGAAACTGATGACTATGATTCTGGATGTCTGGAGAAGAAGAAAAAACTGTGTTTGCTGCCCTTAGGAGTAAAAAGAGAAGGCTTGTTTTGAGATAAAAACTTTAGGACTTGTGTAGGAAGTTGTCTTTCATATCTAGTTTTACTGCATGCGAAAGAGACTGCTCTTGACCTGTGTCTCCAAACACCCTCATGTACTAGTCTGCCTCTCTAATTGCCACAGTCTTCCCTTTAAGAAACGTTTTCAAAGTAGTCAGAGTTGCTTCCTGCCCTTATGGGTGCCTACAGTTTTCTGGGCTGGCATATGCAAAGCTGCTTGTGTAGTAATGCCATCCTACCACTACCAAACTACCTGCTGTTCCTCTTCAAGCCAGAGCTCCTAAAGTAGGTTTCTGGAATGCAATACGGAAATGCCTGTCTTGCAAATGTGTGTGGCTCCATATGCGTGCTCAGACCACACCTGGCACCTGCCACTCCCTGCGTCGGAAAGAGTAAGGGCAGAACGATAAGTGAAAGGACAGTAAGGAGAAGGCATCTATAAATGCATGGGGAATTGTGTGTGCTAAGACATGGTCACCTGAAACAGCCGACTCTATTTGAGTATTGAATTGTTAAAGAATGAATGCTTGGTGAATGATCCCAAGCAAGGGGCAAGGGGAGCAGTTCTCTTTATGGCCCTTCAGACTGAAATACCAAATGACTTGTGGAAGCACCTCAGCCCCACTGCTCTCCTCCACACTTTCCCTGAGTCCTTGGCATCACATGCATTGCATGGGGAGCCTTAGTGCCCAACTTGGTACTGGAGCTTCTGAGCAGCAGCCTCAAGGTTCAGAAACACAGTGCTGAGTGGGAGCTGGGTCTCTTCTGAGAAGGATGAGGATACTAATCTTATGCCACATCAGATTTGAAAAATCACTTGAGAATCTTCAGCACAAAATGCGCAGGTTTTGTGTTGTGCTGGGTGGAGTGGCCTCATGTGATAGCCAAATACTCCCTGTGTTTTTCACATTAAAAAAATTGTTGGTGCCTAGCAGATATAATCCCAGACTTCTGCGTCTGCAAGAAAGCATTAGAGAGGAGATGAACTGCTAAACGGGAGAGAATTTTTTTTTGCTAATTTCAACAGAATTGCTGCCTCTGCCATAATCTGGGAAAGAAATCAGAGCCATTAGTTTTTATCTGAGCAGAAAAACTGGAAATTGAGTATTTTATAATTCAAACCAGTAGATGTCAGCAGTTCCTTTTGAAATGACTCTGGAAATGCAGCAGTAAATGAACTGACTAATTCACGTCCAAACTTCTCTGTGATATAAAAACATTTGCCCAGAAAATCAGGAACTGTATAAAATATAGCCAACAGATGAGGATGGAAAGCCTCCTTCTAGTTATTGGTGAGAATGGCATGAAGAAATGTGAGAAAATTTGGTCTTGATAACAATGAAATATTAAATAGGGTCTATTTTAAAGGTATAATCTTTGATTATTGAGTCACTGCATGATATAGCTTTCACATTCGTGGAGGTCTGGTATACTCTTTAAAACGTGAGGGCTGTGATTTTTTTTTTTTAGCTTAGCTGGTACAGTAGTCCAGATGTATGTTACAGCTGATGAAAGAGGTAGTAGGTGTCTGCCTGTAGCTGAGTGTATATTGTTTCATATGTTCATGTCTAAAGTAAAAGACAACATCACATATTATGCAAATAAGAGATTAAAATTTTTATCATTACAATATGTTTTAAGAAGCATAAAGATGGTATGAAATGGTTTTATTCTGTTAGTCTGTAGATCAAGAGTACTATCACTGAAATCTGAATTGATAACCATCGTAAAAGTAGCCCAGTGGGATGAAAATAAAACACATAATATCCTTATTGCTAGTTTTTTGTCTGTATTGCTAAAGATGCTTGAATTAACATTCTGATGCTGGTCCACTCCTTTGACCTTGAGCCAATATCAGAAGTGTTTGCAAAAACATCTGAAGACAATTCATTTATTTTAATTTGAGTCAGCAGGGGGAGCTCACACTCATTTGGTTCAACTTGCCAAATACTGGTTGTTAAAGACATTTTAAACTAGGCCATTTTATTTACACATACATGCATGCACCTGCTCATCCTCTTAGAGATGTATATGGGATTCCTAGAGCTTATAATCTATACTTTAGCAGACTGTTTCAGACTGTTTAAAAAGTGTCATTCTCATATCTTCATGCCAAGCATTTCATAAAAAGAGGGATCAAATGAATAAATGTTTAAAACAGTCCTGAAATATGATTGTCTTTTACTTATTATCTCTAGGAAGGGTGAGGGAAACAACGTGTCCAGCTGAAGAAAGGCAGTGAGCTGTGTGTTAGCCTGGACTGCTAAGGAAGCTGGGTGCTTTGGGAACATAGTCATTAAGAAAGAAGTTAAAACCAGGCCATTGTCAGTATTTTAGCATGAGATTTGTAAAATCAACTTTTTTTTCCTAAATTCATTGGGAAAAGGTGCATTCTGATTAGTCTGACTGCATTCATACTAAGCTGCTTGCTTTTTGTTTCACGTGAATAAAAATTAGACTTTTACCATAGGCCCACAGCATTTTCTGAAATATCGTCTGGATGAGTTAGTGCAAGTCAGAGATACAGTCTGTGAAAGATCTTTTCTGCTGCAGCCCTGTGCTAAACGGTGTTTTTTTATTATATTGTGTGTATACATCTGATATTTAGAGGATTCTTAACTGGGTTATAATTATTATACATAAGAGAAATAAAATTTCTGCATACAGATCTTGAGCCATTTTAGGTAAGGAAGCATTTTTAATTCATTGTAGCAGGGGACAGTTAAGTGACTTGCCCAAAGTCACAGAGCAGATAGCTGGCATTGCTGGGAATAGACAACCTGTCTCAAGTTTCTGTGTGGTGTTCATCCATAGTGCCATGTCATTGTTTTGGGCAAACGAAGATATCTTCTATTTTCTAATGGCCTTTAGGTTTTCCGATGTTTGTTAACGTATCATGTATTATTTCCACAGATACTTTTTCATTGTAACTGAGAATGTTTTAACCTGTTGATTGTATTGATTTTTTTGATGTGGAAATAGCAGGCTGCTCCATTTCAAACTAAATTTCAAGGGCATGAAGATTGTTAGAAGGGAAAAGCCACTTAGCTCAACACAGTTGTTCCTTTTATTTTTATCTCAGTCAGGAATAGAAAGCCTGAGAGGTCCTAGCCCTATTTTCTCTCTCCTGGATGGATTCCCGATTACTTTAGATGCTGGAAGAATTGGGAGGAAAAAGTAAAGCTCATATGCTGTACAAGCAGACATGTAGCTGACTGTGCTTGTGCTAGTGATAGCTGAGAATATGGCATGTATGTTCAGCCTCCCTACCTCTGCATTATTCTGGCTGGGTACTGCTGCACCACTTCTAGGGCAGTTGCTGTGAGATGTTCTTCTCTGAACTAGTGACACATGGTGACTGTTCTACTGATAGGGATCCAGCTGGTATCTTGTAAAGCAACAACATGATTTGTTATGTGATTACGTGATTTGTATTCTTCTAAACTCTGAATGCATTTTTGTGCTCTGTCTCCCACCACTCCCCTTTTTTTTTTATTTAATTGCAGCCCTAATCTAGGATTATGGCTTTTAGGAATTGTCCTTAAGTCCTTTCCTTTGGCTGCATGCTGCATAATTTTTCCATTTAATATAGATTTCTCGTTTTGGTCAATTGCTCCTAGTCCTATTACTTCATAGTAATCTACATTTGATGCACATTTCCCTTTACAGGCCCAGCCATCTCCCTCAAAGTCATTCCCTGTGCATTATGGGCCTGAGCCAAGATATGCTGAACTCTGTGGCAATATTCCCGTCGTTTGTTCAATGAATTTGAAACCTGAAGCTAAGGACGAAAACCCTCGTCAACCATACAGGTTAGTTAACAGGATTCATGCAGACCTTGGGTTTGTGGGTGGAGAAGGAAAGACTACTTGTTCCAGGGTATTTCTGCATCATAGCTTGTAATTTCCTGAAGAAGGTGCAACTCTTTTCCCCCCACCCTAAAGCTTTTGCAGTTGCCTTTCTATACACCTCTTTTCTGAATCCATAGGAAGAACCACTGATACAGAGCTCTCTTCTGTATGTTTGCTGGTTATTGTGTGTAGCAGAGCTATTGCATTTTGCTGTGCTTCAAGAGTGCTCCACCTGTGGAGGACAAGGTTTTGCTGCTACCAAGTTGGTTGAGACATGAAATGTAGGGGTAAAGGATTTCAAGGGGGTAACTGGCTCCAGTTCCTGTCGATTTCTAGCTGCTTCCGGTGAACTTGGTTATGCCCATGTGAGGAAGGCAAAGCCGTATTTTAGTAGGGCATAGAGAGAAAAAGTGTGATGGGAGGAGGAGTGACTGTAGCTGGTCTAGGCATATCTTCTAATATATTTTTTAAATTTCTGTAATTTTAATGCATTCCCTGTGGTATTTTAAAATACAAACTAAAAATAAAGAGTGTGTGTGTACTATTCCTCCCCTGTCACCCCATCAGCACTGAGTTGCTGGCAGCTGTGGCATGATAAAATGATGCTGTTTAGGGTAGCTCCCTCTTTGGCACAGGCTGGAATGAAATTGGGGAAGACATGAAATTAGAAAGAGCTCATTTGAAATCGAGTGCTGATTACCCACTTCCATAAATACATTGGAGCACAAGAAATTTATTGCACTTGGACATATTTGCAAGCTGCTTTTTGGAAATGGATACAAATACACTCTGAATAATATACTTTTGCTGCTTTACTGGTAGACAGTCTCTCTATGGTTCTACTGAAAAGCAGCTTAGGTTTGATTTTTCAGTAGTATGGATGTTTGAGTTCAGTTTTCATTCTTTCCATGATGCTTTAGAAAATTCAGAAAGTACAAGAGAGCTTGAGAGAGTGAGTGATTCTTCTGTAAAATGCAAAATCACAGTACTTTTCAACAAATGAGAAGTATAGGAGGTGTTGGTCTGTGTGCTAAGTCAGAGCAGACTAAATTTTCATAAACAGTATGACGAGTCAAAAAAATACAGCAATATAGACTAAAACATTCTACACAAAAATTTCTTCTTGACTGTAGTGCAATTAAATAAAAGCAGTAGATAAATAACACAAAGACATAATGTTTCAAATCTGTTTATAGAAAACTCTTTCTAGTTTTAGGACTGATGACATGGGGTCAGTCCAGAGTCCTAAGCAAAGGTACCAAGATATTACAAAACAAAAACACAGGGTAAGAAGTCTGTGGGTGTTGTGTGTGTGTTTGTGTGTTTTTGTTTGTTTGCTTCCCCACAAAGTGACACTACTTTTTATGAATGTACCAAAGAGAATTTGACAATAAGCAGGAAATTAAACAAGTTATCTCTGAATAGTGTGTATAAAATATTCTGAAATAAAGGAAGCAAACAGAAACCAAATTACAGTGTGACATTGAGCCTTCTGATATCACACAGAAGACATTTAAAAAAAAAAACCTAACATGAGTCTGTAAGAGACCACACTGCAGTCTGAAAAGTCTTCTTTAATTTTATTGCCTCCAGAGCAGCATCAAAAGTCCCAAAATTACGCTTTCCAATGCCATAGTTTTATCTGCTCCATCACTGGAGAGAACACTAAAATCTCCATTTTCTGTTCTTTAGTAGTACACTAAATTTCTTTTGCACTTATTTAAAATTGTATAAAAATTATCAAGACATGAATGATAACTTGTAGTGTCTGAAGATCAGATGTAATCTGTATAGGCTTGCCGTATACTGCTAACAAGCATCTGTAAAATGAGGGCAAAGGTGACTGAATATTAAGGACAAAGTCACATAACTTGTACAGGCAGTGACAGAACTGGGAACAGAACAAGGGGAACTGCGTGCTCAGTCCTTTCACACTTGGAACAAACTGTTCCATGTAAAGGCAGGGGAGGAATATGCCACTTAAGTAGCTTACTAGATGTATTACACATGCTTAATGCAAGTCTGGTAACAGTAGGAAAAGTTGGTATTTTACATGTGTAAATAATAATATAATTATAACCTGTGTGAAGAAGTTTTCTCTAGGCAGCTATCTCTCTGATTTCATCTATGTTTCACTGCTACAATGGGAGGTAAACATGGGAATGATATAATGATATATGTGATAGCTGCCATGACCATGAAATTAATTTATTCAGAGGAGCAGGTACCTTTTGAAAGTTCTGTTAAAGTACAGAAGTAGAGAAGATACATTTCTACCAGATTTCAAGGATGTCAGCTGATATTTATTAATGACTTAAAAATTTGCTTCTTCCTCTCTGTGATTTAAAATATTTATGCAATTGAAGTTTTAAAATTTGTTTTAAATCTCCTGCAAATCATGGCTCCATCAGCAAATTTGTTTTCAATTTGACCTGTAATGTCGGGTATCATTGCACTGAGTCATGTACTGCATCCAAGCAAGAAGACAAACTCTGGCTCCTTATTTTTCATTGACATTGTTTAAATGTAATAATTTTCAGCAGCCTGGTGCTGCTGTTTGTAATACTGAGTGATATTTGAAAGATAATTCAGCTCAGTATCTCACATCCTGCTAGATCCCATGTGAATTAAAGTTTCACACTGTAGTCAAAAGAAATGTAAAACTAACATGGTGTACAAAATATATGGTGTACAAGAGAAAACACCAGTTTCAGTCCTGTGGTGAAAATGTGAATGCCTAGGAGTGGGTGTAGATAGCCACATTTTACAGACTGAGAAACCAAGGCATATAGCGATTGTTTGTTGAAGATAATAGTAAGTTATCCCCAAAGGCCAGAAAAGAACCCAAATCTCCTGATAAATCTCCTGATGCTTTCTCCAACAACCTGATACATGTAGCTTTTTGAAATGGTTTGGGTAGGCAAATGACTATTTACAATCCAGCCATGGATTAAACATTGATCTTGGAGACTGAAATTCAGTGTTGTATTCCTCATTATGCCTTTGGCAGGCTGTGTGGCATGTGACAGAGCATTTCAGTTCTGTAGAAGTAATTCTTTTCTATCTGTTATAAACTGCAGTTAATAATGGTTACCCAGTGTCTTGACATTACCAGGTTTGAATTACCTGGAAAAAAATCTGAAAAAAATACCAGGTGGTATTACTAATCCTTGGGGTTTTATTTTAATTATTTCTTGGATATTGGTAGGGAGTACTTCAAGCTAGGGAAAAAACCCCTTCTGTTAACAGAATAAAGCAAATGGGAAAATTAGAGTAAAAGATGCATTGCTAACAAGGTATGGTACCCTACTTGAAAATAGTGAACTAGTATTGCTTAGAAAGGGTGTTAATATATGTGACAATCTTATGGAAACATTTAATTTTGTACGATCTTCCATTCAAATGATGATGAGGCTAAAGCAGGAAAAAAATACATTTCCTGGATTTCATTATATCTACAAGAAAACTGAGCCAATGGTAAGAGCTACAAAAACTGTTGTGTAGTACCAGTTATATAATATTGAAGAGATTAGAGAACAGAGAAAAATGATTCCTTGCCGAAGGGTAAATAGACTTTTGATCAGCCAAGAGGGTGCTTGAGCAGCTTTCTAGCCTTAGGAAATGACCCCTAATAGGTGAAATAAAACTTTTTTTAAAACCCATTCCTGCATGATGGACTGTGCCCCATGTATGATCTATTGTATTAGTGATTAAACTTATCAGCATACTGACACTTCTGGAAGTAGGAGAATAGGACCTGGGAATGGAACTGGAATATTCAAGTCGCTTCAGTAGCATGCTAGGATCTACACAATGCTATTTGAAAGTACCTAACTATTCTGGGACAGGTACTGATTTCATTACATGAAAGAAAAAGCATGTGCACAAGTTAGTTAACTCAGGGAAATTTGCATGCCCAAATCTCCTTTGATTTGAATGTAGATCATTGGTGCATAGATCTGCTCTTGCCCTTTTAACGGTACTGCATAAATCAAGTAAGTGACACGTTCTTTCTACAGTACTTTGGAAAGTTGAAAATTATACTCACTCATATTCAGGAACCAATTTGTTGCAATGAAGAGGTAAATTGGAGTGATCCTCTGCCTGAATAGTTTCTGGGTGGAAAATACTTCTCTCACTTTTCTAGATAAATCTGCCTTTTTCTTCATTGCTTGACACTGCTGTTTGTACCAAAGAGGATGCTGAGGCCTCTGGTGGAAGTTTTGTTAGAGCAAGTTGTTCAGAATCAGAGGGCAGAGTACCAGTGGATTTACTTGCTTTCTACAGTGAGCATAAACAGAAGTGAACACTTGAAAGTAATTTGAGAGCTATGGTTAGTATCTCTGATGATGGTATGAGGCTGGACTTAACAACGTTGTAACTGTGTGGCTCTGACTTGCTTCCGGATTATTTTCTAAATGTTGTTTAAGGATAATTGGGGTGTCTTGCCATATCTGTGTTCTGCTGGAAGCTCCTGTGAGGTACTTTCTTGGTGAAAGTTTGAAGTTTATCTACTCTGCTATTGTCTAGAGTGCTGGTTGTCTATATCTGGGACACTGTGCAGATATAAAAGTAAAACCTCAGAAAAGAGGAGGACTCAATGCTTCAGTGGGAGCAGCCTTTCTTAGCAAGGACAATGAGGGGAAAAATAGCCAAAAAGAGGCGTGGAAAAGAGAGGGCAGGCAAAACAGTAAAATAAGAAATGTTTCACTAGAAAGGTCTCAGCCTGAGCTTTGAAGAGAGTCAAAGAAGGGGCTCTGCTGAATGCATGGAATTTCATAGACAGGGACCTCAACAGGTAAGTCCCTGCTCTGAGGTTTAACTTAACCAATCTTAATTTCCTTTGGGACAACTAACAAGATAGGTCACCGCTGTCATCTCTTCAGATATGTTTCTATGTCTGGTATTTGGTACCAGGGTCCCAGCGTTACCAAGGTCAATGTCTGCATGAGTTATCAGTCCTATAAGTTCAGACTTGCTAGAAGTAGCTTTAACCTGCCTGTTTGTCTTTTTATCTATATGTATATATGTATACAGGTGTGTATGCAGATTCATTCACCAAAATATACATACATATATACATAGATATGCATATTAATTCTTAATGTTTCTTTCTGGGCATTGTGCTTTTATTGTTGATGTGTCTGTTTTTTTTCCCCCCCACCTCTTTGCACCATTTCATGTGGCTCCTTTTAGGACTATGTTCACCTCACTCTCTGCATATTGAAAAACTTCTCATGTTGTTGTTCCTTGTGCTTGGAGAGGAGCCCACTAGACAAGTTTTACTTGACCTCGAGACAGTTTCCCATGACACCTAGTATATGTTATGAAAGACATATTGTCAGTCTAGTTTAAGCAAATTTGTGGTAAAATATAGCAGTGGGGGGGAAAAATGGGGAAAATGGTCCAAATGCAGTTCATTCAGAAATCACGCCCCCGCCCTTAAAATTGCTTTTGATGATGTTGATGGTAGTGTTTCAAAGGCAGTAGCTGGTAGCAAATGGAAAGAAAAACCACAGTGAATTAAACATTTGAAGAGGTAAAAATGGTAATTTGTATGTGAGAGACTGATCAGAGATGTTGTTACTTTTTAGTTAATGAAATGACCTATCTAGTCAAATTGGATAATTCCCACAGTGAGATATTTTTTCCTTATTGTCAGTTTAGCAGAATTTCTCTTTCCTTAGTGAAAACGAAATGGCAATTTTAGCATTCTTAATTGGTTTGGTTCTTTTCCATGGTAGCAAGTGAATGGAAAAAATACTGCTTATGAACAGGTTATGAACTTAAGTCTAAAACCCATGCACTGTCAGGATCAAATAAAAAAGTGGCTAATGAAACAGCCTTCAGTTTCTAATTTCACAGAGAGCTGATGTTGCTTTAAGGCGTAGTGCCTGCATGGAATGCATGCAGTGAATGAATATTAGTAATGAGAAGCAAAGATAATTTGTGGTTGAATGGTGTGTCTGTACTCAGAGTGACAGAATGCATAGCCAAAACTATATATTATACCAAATTCCATTGAAAGCAATAGTAGAAGTGTAGGAAAATGTTAAAATGACTTCTTTTAAATAATCTTTTTGCTAAGCTAAATCTGCAGGTGAATTAGAGGTAATGTATAGCACGCTTACAGTGATTCATATGGAAAGCTATACACTCTAGAAGAGTAGAAAGTATTAACAGTAAATTTTTAACGCAGTGACTTAACTGATAGTGGGAAAGGTGAATTAAGTAAATTAAGCAACAAGTGTCCAAGTGGGTATTATTGAAGAACAACTAAGTTTCTCTAAAATAAACCCCAACATTTCTGCAGCCCAGCTGTTTGTCTTGGTGACATGTACTGCTGTCTTTGACTAGACATCTGTGAGTTTCTTTCCGGTTGTTTTGGTAGGTAGCTCATTTCTCTCTGTCTTAAAAAATTTGTAGCAGAAATGATCTCCTCCATCATCTGGAATACTTTGTTCCTGATGGGCTTTTCCTCTCTGCACATGATACCAAAGTTTAAAACGTCTTACTCCTCCTGTCACCCCTGCTAGCTCTGCCTCTGTCTATTATACCATTTTTTAAATTCATATAATGGTCCCACAACTTTGTGTTCCAACTTACCCCTTTTTCCATCCCCACATCTCCTTTATTACATTCCTTTCAGTGGACTTCTCATCTCATACAAAAAACAAAAGAGATTTCTAGCAACAAAGTTCTCCTTATAGCTTCGTTTCTTGGAGTTTTACAAATGTAAACAAATGATTAAAAAATTACACTTGTATACAGAAATTGACTCTTGGAACTCTGGAGGACAACATATCTTTTTGGCACTCATATGTCAGATGATGCTCTTCTGGGTGAAGACTTTTTTTTCTTGTTTCTTTCTTTGGACAGAGGATGGTTGAATTTGGGATACTTTTGTCATATATTGTCTCCTTCTAATGGTTTGTTCTCAAAACTACTCAATTCACTGTAGTTTGCCAGTTCTCAGCTAGCTCAGGTTGTAGGGAGTTATATTGTGGTTTCTGAAAAATGAATTCAGCTTCTGTTGACAGAAGGAATACAAGTGCATCTATGCAGGTAGTCATGGAGTACTGCATTGTCATAAGCCATGACGGGAGTGTGGATACGGTAAACTTGAGAGAAAGAGCTGTCATCATGAACTGAAGAAGATCAGATAGAGAGTAAATAGTCACACAGCCATCTATTGTCTGCAATGCTATGACAGGCTGGCACATTTTGTTTGTGGAAGGAAACTACACTTTTCTAACCTTCACTGCACTTATCTAACCTCAAAATGCTGGTAGGCCAGCTAAGAAGGTAATTGTTTCTTCCCTAGCGGTAGTGTCAGCTGCATATTCCTCTAGTCTCTGTCAATAAGACTCAGCTTTGTTTTTTTATCTCTTTTCTTTTGATTTAAGAATAGATGGATAATGCTGCCTATTCTGAAATGTGCCCCTTGCAGTATTGGATATGGATATATGGATATTAATTCCACCTTCTTGTTGCCTAAAATACCCATATAGCCATGGGAACTGAAAAGAAAATACCATTTGTATCAATCCAGTCTTTTTGTAAATGGATTTGTTTTTCTTGCTATGATTTGGCAGAGAGGTGTTGTCAAGATATCTGATTTATGGATTTTTAGTAACCTAGGGAAGACTCATAACTTTCCTAACTTAACCAGCTGAGAAAAAGTTGACCTGCCTGCTAAAGAGTGGTGGTTGTGGTGTTTTTATTTATTTATTTATTTATTTATTTATTTATTTATTTATTTATTTATTTATTGCATGAATTCCTGAAAGCACTGCAGCTTTTCTAGGGGCTGGTTGATACACTGTTCTGCACAGTATAGTATTAACAGAGAAGAAAAGAAATGAACACATCCTTTAAAATACAATCGTTCTTGGGTTTCATTCTGAGTCTCTCTTGGCCATATATATGAGTGAGCCTAGCCAGGATCTTTCTTATAAAGGTGGTTTAGCTGATGGATATTAAAAGTAATCCTTCTGTAGATACTGGTGCCATAATTCTTACAGATCATCCTTTTTTACTTTTTCTTAAACATGAGAGAGAAGATTAAAACAAATTAAAATGGTGTGAGAGGGTCTTTTTGTGTTGTCTGATGCTACATCAGTTCAGATAGATAGAGAATCAAGAGTTGTCGTTGGGCTGCTGCAAATCATACAAGCTGAAAAAGACTTGGAGCACAAAGTGTTTTCTGTTTTTGTCTATTCAGTGTAACTCCTGACTTCTGTTATCACTGTGGATCCTAGTAAATAATCCTGGTATTTTTGCATTGTTTAACTTCCCAGAAATGTAAAAGTATTTGGAAAGAAATATTTGAAAAGATGCCTGTGTGTTCTGTCATATCTGAGAGCTGCAGTTTTTATAAGCCTTGAGGAAATCATGCAAATCTGTGTAATGTGTTTAAAAAAAAAAAAAAATCCCTCTATCTCAGGGCCAAACTGGGACCCACAGAATAAATGACTTTCAGAGTAATGCTGTGACTGGCACATAAGGTTTTTGGGAAGCCTTACGTACCAATCATGCTTTTTCATAAACAACTTAGTAAATAGAGTTAAACTTATGTTTGTCTGAAGAACTGAGCACTCTGAGTTGTTCTGATTTTAAAAATACTTACTCTGCCACTTTAGTGTATGACACTCTGGCATGCCTCTCTCTCCCTACTTTTTCTTATGGTTTTTTAGATTGCAACTTCTTTTGGGAAATGCTGTTTTTCCCTGTGTTTGATCAGCAGCTAGCAAAATGGAGCCAGAGTCCTGAATGTGGTGTTTGTGGATTAGTCTAATGCAAAATCTGACAAAGATGATAACGAAGGCTGAGGGGTTTGTCCTATGATAGCTGGTCTACGTTCTTGCAGACTTCCCTCTAATTCTCGTTTACAGGGCCAAACTATTGCCTCATGCCTACAGTTTGGGTAGGCTTGGGGATACAGTGATATGACAAGATGGGCAGCAATTGTTCTGGTCTCCCAGTGCTGCACCTGCTATCAGCAGAGGAGATCAGTGCTGTCAGTGGGTACCATTTGCCTGTGCTAAATTTGCTGTTGAAAGAATGAACCCACTATTGATCCATATAGATCTGTGCTGCAACTGGAGAGCTATACATTCAACATAAGAACTTTCCTCACCGTTTCCTCACTTTGTTAATGATTAGTGATGAGGGGCAAAAAAAAAAAAACAGTGTGAAGGATGCCAGTGTCTCAGAAGAACATAACTGAATCAACATTAGTTTTCCTCCTATTGTCTCCCCTGACCTGCAGGCCTGTTATGGTAGTGACTGATGCCTGTGAACTTGGATTTTTAGCTAAGTCATGGTGTCTGTTAAGCGTGAAGGACTAAATCATGACCTTAAGAGGTAGAATGGCCTCTAGTTTATGGTCCTTTTCTAACCCTGGAGATGTAGCGCAGTAATGTGTGGTATTAGGCATCTCAATTAAGCAGATCCTACTTCAAAACACATTAAATCAGCTTTAAGATATTTGGTGTGAATAATAATAAACAACATTATTTGCTTCTTATGACACTTTTTGAAAAAAAAAAAAAACCCAACAACAAACAACCCAAACAACCCAAAACCTCAGAAACATGCAGCAATTGGCCAAGAAAAGTAATGACTAAAACTTTGTGGGGAGAAAGCAGTCAAGATGTCACCTTGTTGCCTTTGACATTCCTGTTAAAAACAGAGAGAATCTGTGAGCACTCTGAGAACTATACACACAGGTGACAATTATCCTTACTTGAATAAGCACAGATACTACTGTGAAGAGATTTGATCAGTCATGTTCCAGCCTTTTGAAGGTATTTTTTTTTTTAGCTGCAACTTTAGACTTTAATAATTTTTTTTTTGGCTTGGGTGGGAAGAGGGTTCCTATGAATATTTATAACAAATCACTCCTACCAGAGGACACATTAAGTCTTGCAGCATAACAAAACTGAATTACCATGAAATAAACTTTCTTAATTAAACCAATTAAATTTCTTCCCAGTATGTAATTTAGAAACTCTGATAAACCCTGGTTGAAAAGGTTTGTTCTAGCCTTAAGCTGGCCTAAGAAAGAGTGAACATCTGGCCTGTATATGAAAGGCCTATTTAGGCCTTAGGCAGTATGCAAAACATTAGCTGCTGTCCATGGCACTGAATACTTTGTGTGGCCCCAGGGCTTTGCTAAAGGACAGTGGTATCATTAGGGCACAATCATGTTTATGAAATACGCTGTAACTAAGACAAGTGAGTCCTCAGACTTCTATCACAGTGCTTATAGCTGAATGAGGAGTATTTCTGCTTCTTCACACTTTTGTTGTAATTCTACCAAAATAAATGTGTTGTTTTTTTTTAAATTTAATTTACACTTTCTCAATGTTGATATTGGCAAGCAGCATGAGGTTTTATGAAATAGTCTTTCACATTCCTTTTCCATATTACATTTCAATCTTTTTGCAGGTACCAGTATCCATAGGCCATATTCTTAGCACGCTTAAAAGATAACTTTTAAGGCTGCTATATAGAAATGATGCCTACACCTCACTGAATGACTTCTGTTACAGGAACTATTGGCAATAGTAATGGTAGTGAATAGGAAAGAGATACTCCAATTGTTTAATGTGGCTGGAGAAAAAATAACATAATGTGGCAAACCTATGAAAACTATTCTCTAAAATACTTTGGTTGGCCAGGCTCAAGGTCCTAATTCTAGGGAGTTTTCAGGTTTACCCAAGTTTGAAGAAGGCATGAACTGTAGGCCCTGAAAGGTGTCATCTGTAGCTGTTTCTCATGAGTCTGTTCCCCAAATGGTAAAGTTGGGGGAATGATGTTGAGGAAGTGTTTCCCTTTTCCAAGCACTGGAACAGGCTGCCCAGGAAAGTGGTTGAGTCACCATTCCTGGAGGTATTTAAAAGATGTGTAAATGAGGCACTTTGGGACATGGTTTAGTGGTGGACTTAGCAGTGTTAGGTTTACAGTTGGACTTGATTTTCTTAAAGGTCTTTTCCAATCTAAATGATTCTATGATTCTGTGGTTTTTTTTTTTTTTTTTTGGTCTTTCAACAGGTGTGGGTTGATGTTTGCAGCACAGTTACTATATTTCATATTTATACTACATCAACACTTCAGAAACATAGTCCTTGGGTAAGTGACACCTCTGATGGCCTAGAAAAAAAACCAGTGAGAGTGGAATTCAAAGTAAATAGCTGAGCTGGAAAGAGACTTTAAAGGGAGCTTGTGCTTAGGCTCCAAGTACATAACCTACATGGCAGCTGAATCATAAGAGGTGTTTTTTTTTAGAAGGGCATACTGTGCTGTTATACATCTGAAAGGGTAGTGACTTCTGGTTTACATCTGGACACAACTGTAATTATCATCCAGACCTGTGTCTAAGGATTTTCTTGTTGCCTCTTTCTGCTGTAATAGTAAAGATCTACCAGTCAGTCAGTGAGGTGAACCCACCACAAACTGAATAGGACTTTATTTGAGGGTTTCTGGTTTAAAGTAATGTTCTTGGTCTCATTGCCAGAGTCCTAAATCCATCTTGTTTCAGGGCATGGTAAGAAGCGCCTTCTATTCAGTTTGTCCCGTATCCCTTTTCTTCTGAGTTTTCTGTGTTTAAACATAAATAAGATCTGTAGGGTTAGGGCACTGTTTCTTAAATAAGCAGAGAAGGAAGAAGGAGCCTACTCAAAGATGTGAAGGAGAGTATGTATCAGGGGCTAATGTGGCCAGCTTGAGTACCTCCCATATTCCCTTCCCTCTCCTGCAAAAGAAAAAAAAGGAAAAAAGGTCAGAGGGAGCAAAGACCTTGTAAAGGCTTTTGAAAGAGGATATCATCCTTTAGCTGACATTTTCATGCTTGTTTAGAAGCAACTTTGTTAAGAGAGAGGAAACTTTAAGGTAAATGCAGGGACACTTGAAAAATATGCTGTCATCTAAGATTGAAACACAATGTGACAACCAGTAGCCTGCTGCCTTAGGAAGAAGTTGAATGCCTCCACTGAGGAGATGCGGTGCCTCAAAAATGAAGTACTTGTACATGGAAAACACAGTGTTCCCAATTTATTCTCAGAAGTCACATACATGTGCACAAAACCTTGCCTGGTGAGTGAGTGAAACAGCTCTTACAGCAGGCTCGAGTCTTGCTCATTAGGATGCAATAGCACTAGGAAAAAAAAAGTCCGTCAGCATGCCAGGAACACTTCAGAGGAGAACTGCTACAATGGTTGGTTCTTCACTAATCAGGAGGTGGAAGGCATGAATATCTTTCTCTCAGTAAATCCGTGATACATTTGATGAGGAAATAGTCTGGTTTCTATAAACTTACCTTATGCTGTTCTTATAAGCATGGAGGTATTGAAATGCAAAATGCCTGGCACTGCCAAGGCTGATGAATGATTTACAAGTATCTTTCATTAATTTCCATCTCCTAGCTTGCACTGAAAAACAGTCTTTTTCACTGGTTCTCAGGATGGGAAAATCATCCCCTTGCTCACAAAAACCAAACACATACATTTTGAAGAAAATAATAAATAAATCTTAACAATGCTGCTGTTGTCTATTTCAGCCTGTTAAGCTTAGCAAATTTTGTCTCAGCCTGAGACAAAATACAGTTGCATAGTCCAAAACTATGCCTGATGTAACTTGACATGTCTTAATATAAAAAGAATTTGTATTTCACCAGTCTCTATCTTTTCCCAACAAAATCTTGTCAATGACTTCCCTCAGCAAAACCAAGGTCAGTTTTTTGCTGTTTTTTTTTTTTTCTTTAAGAAAAACTACTCTTACTTTGAGGCAAGCTGAAGCAAATACATCACAAACCATTCTGTGGTTTACATTTTGGATTCCTGTACAGCTGTATTTAAAAGTCTTATATTCATTTATTACTGTTGTGCCATAATGCTTCTTAAGCATTATGAAAGAATTGCTTTCTCATGGAAAGAAATAATATAACATGCACTTTATTTCACTGAACAAATTATTACAGGCAACCTCATGGATTCTAAAATAATTGGATACTGTCTAATTAAGTAAACTTTATTGGTTATGGTGGCTTTTGATTCCCACTTCTGATCCCTCTTTTGCCTTAAGACTCTGCCGTGAAACACCTTTGCTAGATGAGTTATAAGGCATGCAGACGTCTTGAAGTAAGGGCAGATACCTGAAAAGACAGTAATAGTAATTTTGATGGAAGATATCTTAAAGCACAGGAAATTTATATTAAAAAAGGGGACAGGATGATAAAAGGGGGCTACATAGATAATCCCGACATATGTATAGTAATGTGGCTTGTTTAAACCACCAACACTCCTTGTCCATGCTCGATGCTCCTGACAAGTCTCTCTAGCCCTTCTGTCCACTGCCTTGGACGTGTCTTTCCTTCCCCCTCTTCTCGATCTCTGGCTGCTGCTGACTTCTATACCCATCGTCAAGAAATATATCCTTGACCATTCTCTCGTCTTGAAAAGCTTTCACAGAGCTTAGCTCTTAAGTCTTTTCAACATTGCCGCTTCCCTTGGCACTTAATGTTTTTTTTTTCCTGACTCTACTTAGGAACTCTTTTTCTTCTTTAGTTCCCTCTTCTTCCCATTTTTCTTTTTGCGTTATTTTACAACTTCTTTTTTTTGTCTACTTTCTCTCTGGGTGATCTTGTCCAGTTGTAAAATTTTACCTGCTATCTTTACACAACTGAGACACAGCTCCATTGCTCTGCTTCTGACTGGTCTGCATCCAATTCCGTCGTCTTGTTTCTCTCTGACAATTGCTTCTGGGTATCATGCCATTAGCTAAAACTTAATTGTATGCCTTTCTTTCTCCATCTTCTCCTTGCATGTCATTGTCGACAATGATAATATTGACACCATCAAGGTGACTTACGACCTGAGGCAGGTTGTTTTTTTAGGTTGTTTTATTCTGTGCTGCAATAGACAAGTCCTATGTAGAAACAATTACAATTAACAGATGATTACATAAAACTATATGAAAAGGGGAGCATGCTGACATGATGTAGCAGAGAACAGTGCTGTCATACCACTTAAATTTCAGGAGATTTTGCCTGTGGCAACTGTGGTCAAAGAAAGAATTGAAAATGTGTTAAGTATGAGGACTTCAGATGGTTTCATTATTTAATTTAAGACTTTAGGAAGGCAAAGTCAAGTGGTTTGTTGCATACAGTGTTGTTCTAAATTAAGCAACATGTAATAATGGAAGAACAGGTACAAATTTGATTCTAGTAGTTCTTGTCCTTGCTAATTAATTCTGAGCATTACATTAGTAGGGTTAGGGGGCTGTTTTGTTTGGTTTTTTTAGACTGTGTCTTCATTTTATGAACACAAGCTATTTTCAGATTACTTGCCTTCTAAACTGTATTTCTGAATATACCATGTTAGCCTCAATGAGCTGGGTGTGTGTTGATTACAAGAACTGAATTTGTCTTGACATCTTGTTTGGAATATTTCTAATCAAATATTAACATTAGCACTGCCACATGTCTCTGCTATTTCCTTTATCTTTTCACTTAGTCCCACAAGCCTTCTCTAGATGAGAATAACACTAATGCATTACTTGAGTTCTTTTTATTTTTTTTTTCTGGAAAGTCTAAATAATATAGAGCCCAGTCTGAGTAGAAGTTACAGATCCCTGCAGAAGAATGCTTAAAACTCTCCCAAAAGAGACAGACCCCATGGAGGCTGATTTCACTGGCTTATGTATTTGTGTGTCAGTAGTGATACAGGAAGGACTCAGCAGTGACAAATAACTTTAACAGATACGGCTAAATCACTGTTTTATTTGGATTATGTGACAAAATTGAAAGTAAAACAGAATGCCTGATGTTGCTATAAATCTTTAATGAATGTTCCATGTTTTTGTGATATGTGAAAGACAGTCAAATGCAGGCCTTCTTTCCTTACGCTAATAGGGAAGCAGAGGTGAATCTTGCATTTTAACTGTGGACAAAAAGGACAATAAGGATTAAATTTGCCTTTCATGCATAGAGGCAGGGCTTGACATGGCTAAAGTAGAGATGGAGGGAGCTGAGAGTAGTAAGGCTGTACAGCTAACTAGAAGCCTGTTGCTGTAGCCTGTGTCCAAGGTATGTATGATGTGCAACATCGGGTTGACTGGAAGGCTGTGTGCCTTTACTGTTCCTCTTGCCTCCACTGAGAAATTTGTTTGCAAGATATGCTAGCTAAACATTTCCTTTTTTCCTCAGGTTGTCCCTTCTTCCTTATTTGAATCAATGTTGTATTTAATTATTTACTGTTTGAATGTCTACATTTGAAGTGCACAGCCCTGAGTCTGCTTTTTCTAAGATATTATGCTGAAAGTACACCGGATCCCATTTTCTCTCTTCTGCAGTAGCAGTGGTCAGATGGTCTGTCGCATCTTGTAGGCTTAACAGTTTAGCTGATAAATCTAACTCGATGCTAATGGATGTGCTGTAATACAGTATGGAACAGAAGCTAGGACCCTGTGGCCTGTCATGGACCATGTAATTTATGACTCAAATGTCTCAGATATTTATGCTGACAAGAGAAATACTTGAAGTTTCCTGTTAATGTGCTGGCCTCATTCCTCTGCTCTACTAATCCTAGATGCATTTTTGGCCTATTTTCTTCCATGTCTCTCCTTTCCCATTTCTGCCACCTACCCTGTCACTCACAGCTGCCAGGGCTCTTCTTTTGCCTCTGCTGCCCCATTTATTTTAACAGTGAGAGTAACTGGATGACTGGAAAAGTTTGCCTGGAAATAAAATAGATTCTCTAATCAGTTAAAGCTAGCATTGGTATCCTTCTAAAAGTGATGATATAGTCCAACCTCACAGTTTTTTCCTCAGATGTGTTCTCTGTGTCTGGTGTTAGAAGCTGCGTTATTTCCCCCACCTTGCACTTTTCTAATTTGCATTAATCCTAAACAGCCTCTGTAAAAATATTGATTTGCAATTTCTTTCCAATATAGACTGTAAATATATATTTTTTTTCATTTCTGATTGTATGCCTTCTTGCATTGTTCTAGCAACATATAGATGGAATAGCTTGGATTGATAAGGCAGCAGTTTTCACTAGACTTTTATTTTATATTACTAGGCACTGTTTGGAAGAATGTCACTTAAAAAAAGAAAATATGACATGATTTTAACCTTTTTAACACATTGTTCTAAGAATGAAAGAAACCAGAGTATGTCACAATATATATAGCAAAACAGGCAAGCATTATACAAATATTTCATAATATTTTTGGAGGTAAATTTTGCTTTTCTTTTAAACTGAGATAAGGACTATGCTGTGTAAGGCACCTTAATCTCCCTTTCATTTACGTTGTGTGTTACTAATAAGTCCCAAATTTTTGCTGGTTGTTTTTTTGCTTGTATTTGTCAATATTTTAATGGTTTCATAAAGTCCAAATCCTCATTGCAGTTTAACCATCAGTCATGTGTACAAAAATCCTTTAATTTTACCCTGCATAGATGCTAAAATAAAGAGGAAATTGCACATTTAAAAATAAAATAGGACAACACGATTCAAAATTGCATCAGCCTCAATTTGTTTATATGAGCATGAAAGAGAAGAGGGGGAGACTTGTCCTTTGGGACTGTAAATGGTATCTCCTGTTGCGGTATCAAATTTACCATTTGCAACCTCCTGTGCTTCTCTGGGTGTAGAGGGTGGTGCCTGACTTCTTGGCGCCAGAAAGTCAACAAAGGTGTCTAATAGATGCAGACACAGAGCTGAGGGTTGCTTACTTAACCTTGCTCTAGCTCAGCCCCACTGGGAACAGCCAGCTGATCCCCCCAACCTGACCCAGGAGAGCGAGTAGGCTCCAGAAGCAGTTTATGGCTTTAATAATTTACATATCCTCAGTTAATCTCCCTTACCAGCAGCCAATTAGTTGGAGAATATTCATACTGCCTTGATGTATATTTTTTTATATACTGATCAATTAGTGAGAAAGTATGAGGTCATAGACTAGCAGGTGTGACTACTAATCTTTGTTCTTCTTGGAATAAAATACTTCTGTAAATATTTCTCTGTAAAAAGAAATACAGAGCAGACAGTGGGTTTTGGTGTTTTCTGATGCTGTTTTGCATTTCTATAAAAAGGCTCTTAGCCAAATACCTGATAGTGAGTTTGATCATCAAGATTCTGACCCTACAAGCATGTGTTTAAGAGGCTTGAAACAGGATTGCTCATGTGAGTAAACTTATTCACATACATAAATCTTTGCTGGATTGGGCTCCTTAATGATTTAGGACAAAGCACTAGTGGAAAAAAATATTTATTCTGTTGCACCTGCATGATGCAGCAGATATTGTGAGAGCACCATTAGCTACTTAACGTACCAGCTAATGACTGGCAGATTTAAAGGAATGTAGCTGAATAGCAGGCAGCCTGGTCCAGGAGGGTTAATGATACCAAATGGCTTAGATCGTCTATGGAAATACTGGAGACAGCCTTGCAGTCGAGCAGAGTTTAAGTAGCACCGTATCATAAGACCATAGACACAGGAATGACATGATGAGAACTGTTGACTTACCCTTGAATTGATATTAATACAAGGGGAGAAAACCTTGTCTAGTTTATGAAGGTTTTGTTTGCCCTCCTATAAGCACATAACCACAGTGAATCTGCATGTGTTCTGGTGGGTTAATAGTGATATATTTCTACTGTCCATCTAACCCTCCTTTGCATAATTATATTCCTTCTCCCAAATGAGGAGAGAAAACCTATGAAATCTATCACCATGTCACCTATTAGTATGAAACAGAAATGTAGATAAGAGTGGCTGGAAGGAACTGCCGCTGTGGCAGATTTTTCTTTTGGGTGTTGCCACACTAAAATAGGGTGAGAGAAGAAAACCAAAGGAAAAGAAAACAAAAAATGATCCTGGAATACATCAAAGATACAGCAGAGAAACACAAAATAAGAAAAAATACTTAAAAAAATTAGGATCATATGCCAAGTCTAGTTTTTACCACAAAGCACCAAGCTGATTTTTCATAAAATAAAAGAAGTCCCTGAATTGAGAAATATGTGTCTCTCTTAGATTGGATTGTGCAGTGAACAGTATCAAGAACCAAGCAATAATAAATCATCAGGCTGTATGTCAGAGTGAACACTACAAGATAAACCCCTGTTGGAATTGTCATGAAGGTGACCTTATGAGCGGCTACAGAAACACTAAAAAGTAAAATAAAAAAAATAATCAATATTCTCTTTTAAAACTCTGAAGCAAATCTATTCATGTTTTGTCTTTCACTATGTTTGCTATTTTAATTTGTTGTTTATTAAATGAAATATTGCCCTATCTGGGGAAAACTTCATGATAAAATTATTGAAGATGTTGCTGGTGCAAAGCTATTTGTAGCAAATGAAATCCTGCTGTGTGCAATTCAGAACATCATATTGAACAATCCAGATAGCAGCATCTGTGGATAGCTCTTAAGACTTTGGACTTGCCTCAGTTAGCTTGTTTGTTTTTATCCCGTGTTATTGATCTGGACTTCATCATATGTTTGTGTGGGGAATGGCTTTTCAGATGCTAGGAACGTATTTAAAGGCAGGTCAGATGAATTGAATAGAGGCATAAAATGTGCTGATTCCTAGAAGATGTCAACACATGACAGAAAGAGCCTAGAGCGTGGGAGACCTCTTAAACTGGTATTGACACTGCCCAGAAATTTGCAGCATAAAAGGGGGAAGAGTGTTCTGTCTCATGAACAAAGCTTGCACTATCAGCAATGCCTTTGTGAGCTTTGACAAATAACATGCTACCCTTGCATGTGCTCTGAAAGGTGCAGTCAGTGTTAGTTTTTGAACACTGCAGTTAAGGCTAGAGGATAAATAATACTACAAGTACAGAATGTTTTACTCATTGCATATGTCAAAACTATAAAAAAATAAAAAAAATCCCCATGCTGCCAGGATAACACATCATTCAAACTGATTCAATACCCTCTGGACTAAGCTGAAAAAGAAATGTTTAAAAAAAAAAGAAAAAGAAAGAAGGACTATTTTGGCTATTGAGAAGAAACAGGAATACTGAGCAACACTCTATTCTCTGCTACAGGCCTCTTGTGTGACCTTGGGCAAATAATTTATCACCCTGTACCTCAGTCACTCATCTATGATAAAATAGAAGTAGTAGACACTTTTCCTCTAATAGGGGTTTGGATGCCTAGGATAAATGGACAAACCTGGATAGTACAGTTGTCATGGGACACACTAAAGAGGATGTTTCAGATGCTAAAGTGGCTTCCATCCACTTAAGAGAGCCTGATCTGTCTCTGTGCAGAGCAAATTTGGGTATTTCTGCACTTGTGCCATGCCTTATCTATAAACTGGATAAACTGTGTATGGTTTAATTGATCATTGACTGCAGTATTTTAGCATCTCCAGGGTTGCTTAGAGGCTTGATTAATATTTTAGAAGCTCTTTGAGATCCTGAGATGGAAAGCTTTTATTGAAATAGAAAGAACTTATTGCTACCACTGCTTGAAGGTATTGTTTTCAAGGTTTCTTTTGATATAGTCTGCAACTAGAATGTCTTATCGGGAGTCTTGCATTATTGTAGGATAGACTACAGCCTTAAACCTTTGTACTGTGAAATCTTTTTCGTCCTTATATTCAATAATAAATAGTTACATGACAAAAATCTCCTAATCAGGACAAAACAAACTTTGTAGTTTTAATATAGAGGCTGTTAAGAGTGAGCTGCTTTTGCACAGGTATTTAGTATATACAGGCAGGATCTTGAGGGAAGTCTATGCTACTGCAGTCTACAGAGTGCCACATCTGAGGTAACATCCTTGCATTGTCAAAGACTGTTGATTCAACACCTCCCACGGATTCCTGTGTTCACCTATCCAAAATGCCTTATTAAATGGGCATCACGAAGTAGGTAGCATTTTCAGTGGGTCCAAAAGATGGGTCAGTTGTTTGACAGGAACTGAGGAGTTTTAAGTGTTTGTCACATCCTGTGCATTTCTTCTGCAAATGAAGTGTTCTCACAGCATTTGAATAAATGACTTAGTGGATTTGTGGGTATAAATCAGTGCAACTGAGACTTTGCAGGCTTTACAAATATAGTTAATATGTTATGAGATTTTTTCTGTTTGAATAGTAAATGACTGAAAATTTTTGCAAGTTAAATGCTCCTTACTTCAGTCCATAAAGAAAACATGTCTGAGACATCACTTCTGCAGGACCTCTCCCCCACTATTACTACTAGTCTCATTACTAATAAGTACTATCAGGGTGAGGTTGTTTTTCTGTCTCCTAGACCACAAAACAGAAGTGGGTATGTGAATAAGTGAAATAAATTCTCCTCAAGACCAACTCATTTGGTGTCTCTCCATCTTTTATCAGCAGTCCTGGTTAACAGGGGAGGTCCCAGATGATTGGAGGCTTGCCAATGTGATGCCCATCTACGAGAAAGGCCGCAAGGAGGATTCCGGGAACTACAGGCCTGTCAGCCTGACCTCAATACCAGGGAAGATTATGGAGCAGTTCATCTTGAGGGTGCTCACAGGCCATGTGCAGGACAACCAAGGGATCAGGCCCAGCCAGCATGGGTTCATGAAAGGCAGGTCCTGCATGACCACCCTGATCTCCTTCTATGACCAGGTGACCCGCCTAGTGGATGAGGGAAAGGCTGAGAATGTTGTCTACCTGGACTTTAGTAAAGCCTTTGATAGCGTCTCTCAGAGCATTCTCCTAGAGAAACTGGTGGCTCATGGCTTAGAGAGGTTTACTCTTCGCTGGGTAAAGAACTGGCTGGATGGCTGAGCCCAGAGAATCGTGGTGAATGGCATTAAATCCAGCTGGCGGCCAGTCACAAGCGGTGTTCCCCGGGGTTCGGTTCTGGGGCCGGTCTTGTTCAATATCTTTATTGATGACCTGGATGAGGGGATCAAGTGCTCCCTCAGTAAGTTTGCAGATGACATCAAGTTGGGTAGGAGTGTTGATCTGCTGGAGGGTAGGAGGGCTCTGCAGAGGGATCTGGACAGGCTGGATTGATGAGCAGAGGTCAACTGTATGAGGTTTAATAAGGCCAAGTGCAGGGTCCTGCACTTCGGCCACAACAACCCCATGCAACGCTACAGGCTTGAGGAGGAGTGGCTGGAGAACTGCCCGGCGGAGAGGGACCTGGGGGTGCTGGTTGACAGCTGGCTGAATATGAGCCCGCAGTGTGCCCAGGTGGCCAAGAAGGCCAACAGCATTCTTGCCTGTATCAGAAATAGTGTGTCCAGCAGGGGTAGGGAAGTGATTGTACCCTTGTACTCAGCACTGGTGAGGCCGCAGCTTGAATCCTGTGTTCAGTTTTGGGCCCCTCACTACAAGAAGGACATTGAGGTGCTGGAGCGTGTCCAGAGAAGGGCAACGAAGCTGGTGAGGGGTCTGGAGCACAAGTCTGATGAGGAGCGGCTGAGGGAACTAGGGTGGTTCAGTCTGGAGAAGAGAGGGCTGAGGGGAGACCTTATCGCTCTCTACAACTACCTGAAAGGGGGTTGTGGTGAGGTGGGTGTTGGTCTCTTCTCCCAAGTAACCAGTGATAGGATGAGAGGAATGGCCTCAAGTTGTGCCAGGGGAGGTTTAGACCAGATACGAGGAAAGATTTCTTTACGGAGAGACTGGTCAAGCATTGGAACAGGCTGCCCAGGGAGGCGGTGGAGTCACCATCACTGGAAGTGTTCAAAAAATGTGTGGACGTGGTGCTTTGGGACATGGTTTAGGGGGCATGGTGTTGTTGGGTTGATGGTTGGGCTTGATGATCTTAAAGGTCTTTTCCAACCTTTATGATTCTGTGATTTAGCACTGGATCCACAGGAAATGACTAGAACAGCACAGTTACTGAGTCAGCTGTCTGTTATATCTTCCTTCCTTCCTTTTTTTCTGCTGTAGTGGCAACTAAATAGAATCAAACTACTAATTGATTTAGAGTCATTGTAACTAATCACTGAGACCTTGGGTGTGGAGACCAACTGAGCAATGTGTTAAGAAGCTTACTGCAACAAAACGGTACATCAAAAAACAAGATCCAGAGCCTTCTGCAAAAACATCACAGCCTGATCCTGGAGAGTGATCTGAGTTTGAAAAGTCAGGCATTATTTTTTATATATTGGCTATCTACATGTTTAGGCTATCACTAGGATGGGGATCCAGTTTCTTCCTGGCTTGTATTCCTATATTTCTTCCCCATGGAGACTACGACATGCATAAAGTGAGGAAACAGTATTCGCCATCTGGTTTGCATTGAGTCTAGGAGGTGAATGAAACATGGAGTTGGACTGAGGAACTGGGAAGGGCTCCCAGGTCCTGAAGTTTGTGCATAGCCATGTATCTACAAGCAATAATCCCATCCACTTTTGTCATTATCTCATTGCTAATTGAGCTGAGAATGTCTTTTAAGTATCTGCACTCCTTCTCAGGTACCTCTTCTTTAGCATCAAACAATAAGAATTCTATCTTTTTTAACTGGTCACATTTTTGAGTTTGCTCTTTGACGTTGTGACCCAGTGGACTCTACTCTGGATTCCTGTTTGCATCTTTCTGAAGCAGATGGTGACAGTATACCAGCTGAGAGAGCGCAATGATTGTGGGATGGTCTTTACAGGCCTGACTTTGTATGTTCCTATACAATGACTGCCTTTTTTGAAGCAACATGCTAATTCATCTTCAGCTCATAAATAATTGTAACCTCTAACGATTTTTTGAAATAGGGCTTAAATTCCTTTAACTAATCAGTGATTTTATACTGTACACATCTACAGCTGGTTATTCCTAGGTACAGTATCTCACACTATTCATCCCATTTTTCCAAACACTTCTCCAGTTTGTGGCAATCATTTTGAAACCTGTTTCTGTTTTCCAATAAACTGGCAGTCCTTACAAGTTTCTTGTCGTCTGAGGGTGATAGGTACATGTCCTGTGATCATGCCATTAGAGAAAGCATTGAGCAGAGCAATGTCCTGACAAAATCTTTCTTGGGTGTAACACATTTCCTTATTATCTTGCAGGCACTTGTTATACGTTTGATTATTTAATTCCAGAATTTTTCCAGGAAATGAAGCTAATTATTAATTTCCCAAATCCTTTTCAAAAAATGGAAAATATAATAAAAATCTAGTCCTTTCTTCTACTGAAAATCTATAAATAATTTCCAAAGCTAACCATGAATGGCTCTGAGATCACTTCTAATACAGGCTTAAGTGGCCTGGGGTATCAGGAGACCTGAATTTGAAAACTCTTAACTTACCTAAGTATTCCAAAGCAGAAACCAAATTAGTGGTTGATATGATTGCTGTGTGGCTATCCACTTTTTTAAAATATTCATGAAGACTTGGGCACAGCTGGCAGTCAGGCCAGCTGGATAAGCTCTGACCAGGCTAGTAAGCCTTTCTCAATCTCTTCCACTCCCTTTTTTTATAGAAGTGCTGAAATTTATTCCCATGTTTCTTCTAAGGTAGTAGGCTGCACTTGGTGTACTAACTTGGTAGACCAAGGCAAAAAGTTATTATCTAGTAATACTTCAAAGCTAGTACACAGGTCAAAAATCTCTTTGCCTTTGCTGGGGGAACTAAAGGAGTTGACCCAATAGTAGATTTTTTTTCAGCCTTCCCATATTAGCCTTTTCCCCACCACAGACACGCAGAAAAGACATGTGCTGGACACTGCTTTTTCTGCAAAATGCATCACTATGGCACTGTCGGAGTCAGACTTTGAGCCATAGGAACTGAATATGGCTGGTTTGGTATCCTAACTTATGCCTGACTTTACTGCTATCAGAAACTTACATTTCTCTTCTAACTTTGAGTGAATTTTATCTTTAGAAAAACAATGCAGCGATCTGTCTTGCATTGGATGCTACTAACAGTACTTTCTCTGTATTTTAATAACTTTCTTCTGCTATCTCCCTGCCAATAACTGAGCATCTCCTGATCTATTTCTATTCACTTGGTATAAACATAGTAATGATGCCCATGTATCTTCTTAGTCAAGAGCATTATATACCTTTTACATACATAGAAAACAAATTTTCCAGAAAGGCAGTGATAAGGGTCGTTTTGTGCTGTATGCTATTTAATCTTCCTAGTGTCAGCTCTGACCCTTGCTGAGGAATTGAAAAGATGTAAAACAGCAAAAAGTAATTTACCTTCCATTGTTTAGTCCATTCAGCTTTCAGAATCAGATTTAAATGGTTTGCATTAATTACTGTGAAACCTCATGAGAACTGGAGATCTATCTTTATGGGGTTGGAAAAGATAGGGGCTGTCTCAGCAGAATAAAGGTAGCATTTTTTATTTGCTTTTTGGTTACAAACATTTTCTATTAAAATATTACAAATAAGTAAAACTTCTTTCCCAACCAGCAAAAACTGTTTTAAGTTGCAATGGAGGAAAAAAAAAAAGAGGAGGAGGAATATATTTGAAGTTTTTGCCTAATTCTGGTGAACTTGGAAAGGACTAGTCATTAAAATATAGAATTTCTGTCTATGTATCTGCATAGACCAATCTTTATTGCCAGAGCAGAAGTCATAGACTGAATGCTGATTTCTGTTTCTAAGCAATACTCGATATGTTTACACATAGCTCCATATTTTGGGAAAGTTTTCTGAAGACTAATGAAACTGGCAAGCAGTTCAGCATCGGCAAAGTGATTACATTTTAACTGAAATGGACTTTCAGTGACGTACTGCTCAAAGTTAGTGGAGACAACTGGCAAATTGAGGGTGGGAGAAGATCAATACACAGAATCTACAGGACTTTGGATCTGTTATCCGAATTATTGATTGAGTAGAGAATTAAAGCAGAGATGCAGTGAGTTTAATTCTACTGTGTGACAGGTGGAAAATGGGTACATTAATTAGGGAGCCCCAGCAGGAACATTCTCAGCAGGACTTGTGGTTGCTCCAGGGAATCCTTTAGTAATTCTGCCTCGTTTGGTGGGGTGTTTGATGATGTCATTCTTAAATCTCATTTTTCTGTGCACTCCACTTTTTAATCTTTAAATATTCTGTCTTGCAGAGCCAGACAATAATGGGAATACAGGCAGAACATTTCTGGATGTTTTGGGGTGGTTCTGTGAGACTTCATTGTTCAAAAATCATGTATTTTCATAAAAGCAAATGGTTACTGTTTGCTGTGCCTAACAAGCAACAGGCAATCTCCTCTGTAAGTCCTTTTCGTTGCATTTCAGAGTTGTCTTGCTTTTCCTCTTACATGACACTTGGGTATTCACTTACAAAACCTTTGCCACTCTCTTGATTTATTGCGTTCTTAATCTGAAATAAATATAACAACTTAAAATAGCCCGTTGCTTTTTTGGTAAGGCAAAATATAGCTGTTTGCATCAATGACTACAAGACACACGAAGGGGAAGTGACAGAACAAGTGCAGCCCACTACTCAGACGTAGCTCAGATCCACACACTATATCATGATTGCTCTCTTCCCTGGTACAGATTATCTAGAGATTTTGTCATGAAGTGTGCCATCTGGATCAGTGTCAAGTGCTGTGCTCTATGTTGTGCTTTTTCATGAAAGAGGTAAACATCCTGTCCAGCACCAATTGTTGTTGGTTTCTAACAGATCGGAGGCAAGCTGCCAATAAGGCTCTGGCTTAGGGAGAATTTGGTCCTAACTGTGACAAGAAATGCAAACAAAAAAGAATATTAACACCTAAAATTGTCATGTAATACAAAACTGTCAGAACCAATTCTAAACTCATCAGACTTTACATTCACTTGGACTATCTCAAGCACTCTGTGGATATTTTTCCCTTGACTACATTCTTGGTTTCAGTCAGTAAGATTGGTGTCCCAGTTAGAAGACAGGAAGAGGTAAACATAGAGACCTTTAAAGTAAATTACTCCCCTGATTTATTTCTCTCTCACATCTGCAGGAGGTAATGTTGCTGCTATTTTTCATCATGATGTTTGAAACATTAAAGTCTTAAAGTAGGCATTTAGTTACCTATTTTCAAAATGTTTACTCACAGAGGACGGGGGGTTCATGCTTGCTGCCTGAACAAGCTAGCCTTCTTTCACGAGTCGCAAAAAGTGAGGGTGAGAACCCTACCCTTTCCAGTGCAAAGCTTGGGTGAAGTGCACCAGCAGCCATGCCCAATGAAAGTACTTTGTATTTGATATAGGAAGAGTGGGCTGCCCAGGTCCACAGGTGTTTTCAGGATCTGTAGCTCCAGGCTTGCTGCTCTGAAGCTGTGAAAGCCATGGCAGCTGCAGCTCCGACCAGGTCTCTTAAGGTTCATGGACTCCCTTGTGCAGAGCAGGCATTCAAAGCCTATAAGTTTGTGCTTTAATTCTTGACTTGTCCTAGAGCCACGTACTCTAGAAATATGACTACAGCTTTTGGGGTCGATCTGAGCAGCCCACTTTGGGGTTGATCTATGCAGTCCCCACACAGTGGGGCTGTTGCAAGGTTAGAGATGCTAGCGGTTCCAGGGTGTGCAGCCTTGTGGAGCTTCCAGGCACCTTCTTGCAATGTGAGGTATGTGAAAGTCATGGGGACCTCTGCTTAACCCCCAGCTTAGCCCCACAGCAGAGAGTATCAAAACCCTGCTTAGAAAGGTAACCTACTGCAGATAGGAGCTGCAACTTGAGACCTGGAGTCCTTTGAGGTGCTCCTAGTCTGCAGTCACAGGGCAGCTTTTTCGTATAGATTAGTTCACCTTGCATTTGTTTTTGGGCAAAGCGAAGAAAAAAATGGCTCAGGGCTCTTTAGAAGCCCAGGCAACTTGTCCCAAAGCAGAAGGCTATGAAAGCACTGAGCAGACTGATGCTGAACAGGACCAAGGGCCATTCTTGTCCCTTTCATGTTGTTGGTTCCTGGGGATATTTCCCAGTTAATGTCATGCTTTCAGTACTTTCAAAATGCAATTTTTTTTTAATATCTCAAATCCTCATTTCAATCCAATTTGGAACAAAACCTTAAAAGACATATTTTTGCCAATTGCACTTTCTTTACTTTGGCTAGCTTTATTAATTGTAGCAAATGTTCCATAGCACTGCAGTGTATCTAGGTAGCTACTGTATGCTGTCTAAATGGAAACCACCTTGGTGTGTCTCTCTTATTTCAAGTTCATAAACAATGTGCTCCTACAGACTTGTAATAGGTGCAGGTGATCTTTAACAAAAGCTTTGTGAAGTGTGGTTATAAATATAAAATGTGGAGTAGAGAGAATAACAATTTTCAGAATTCAATGCAAACCTTTGGAAGATGGACACAAACAAACTTTATATAAGCAATGCCTCTAAACAAAAAAATTTAGAGAAGTGGTCATGCAAGTAAGGAGAGGAGAATGGTTAGTGCTAAAGCCTGTTATTAATTAGTCCTATTCATCCAGCTTAATATATTCCTAGAAGTGCTTGCTGTCTGGTATGACATAGGCTGATATTTATTGCATTAAAATGGTGAAGATACCTTAACTGATCACGAATGAGCATGAATGATAATCTGAGTACACATATGGCAAAGTTATTTAGCTCATCAGCAAAGTACAGCAAAAGTCAGAAGCAAAGTCAGAGTTACTACAGCTTCCAATGATTTTCTTATGTGTCCAATAAAGTGGGCCAAGCATGTGCTTTCAAAGATATCTCAGTACAAGCAATTATCTGTTTTAAAAAAGGCTTAATGCCTCCAGTGCTGTCACCAGCATGTCACCAGAGTGATATGATTTGGTCATGCATGCTATAATCTAGTGCTGTAATCCAGTCCTACAAAATTTCAATGTTTCTATGTCCCATTAGGAAATGTGGCATTGTATTATGTGTAGTAGATGTAGACCCTACCATTTTGGTTTAAATACTTTGGTTGAAAAGTTACTGTCCCTTTGGAACAGAGTTTGTTCCTCCATGCTTTATATTTTTGTGTAACAGTTTTGTATATGAATCATATTAAGCAGAGAGTAAAACTGAATTATGTGTGACCCAAGTACAAAGGTTAAAATCAGATTTTTCTTAAACATTGCATTTGTGATTATGTTCATGATTATACAGTCTTTTAATAAAATGAAATGACATACTTAAAGCAGAGGTCAGATAATTAATTCACACATCTGACTGTTTTCTCTTGCAGCTTTCTAAAATTCTTCTGAGTTTGGTATGTCTCTCTAATTCAGTGTAATCTGTACATTTGTGAAATGGTATTCATTATGTCTAAATCCTTGTATCCTGTCATACAGATTATTTTCTAGACTGTCTGCACTACACAGTGCGTATTTCAGCCATAGGTGTCTACCTTCATAGTCTGTGGACTGATTCTTCTTTGTGGTATATGTGTTTCAATGGATGAACCTCAGGACATGTGATAGCTATGAAAATTTTGCATATAAATTATCCAGAGTCTTTACTAAAGTTTTGATCATGCAGTCAGTGGAGGAAACCTCTCCTAAGGATCAGGAAAGAATAAGTAGAAAATTGACACGATTAAACTCCAGAAGTCTGTGGCTGATAAAAGAAGAGAAGGTGTCAAAGAACAATGGATCCAACAATTAGCTCTCTGCTACAATATAGGACATCTATTTGAGGGGTCTTATTTAAAAAGGAGGGCAATTTAATCTTTAGGTAACCAACAAACTACAGCAATAAATCCAAGTCCAAAGAGACGTCTGCTTGTCACAGTGGATGATTAGGGCCATCATGAACAGAGCCCCAAAGCACTGTGGTATTAGGCATGATATATACACAATAAGGTAATATATTATAGCCAGAGTTATTAAATAAGTTTTTAGTAGGAAAAAAAATTACTTCCTTTAAGTGATGTGACTGTAAGAAGTAGAGAGATCATGTGGTCTTTGGTGATCTGTTCTGTTCTGAATATTGTCAATATAAAGAAATAATTTTATAAAAAATTGTGGGTCAGTAGTATTAAGAATCATTCTTAAAGGTGGTCTTCTGTGTAGTTCGGTGCTCATTACAGTTCAAATAGGAAAAATAAACCACAGAAACATATGAACTAAAATATGCAAATAATTCACTGACTTTTGACCTTTTTCTGTAGATGAATATTCTCAGTTATCCCTTGAAAAACTGCCAGTGTAGCTTGCTCTATGATTAGCAACACATTCTGCTTTCAGGGAACTGGCAGCTTTCAGTGTCTAAACACGGGTTTGTATCAACAGAGTAAGTGCACATTCTCATGTTATTTTGATGGTACTTTTATTTCTTCTGTGGTGGTTATTATATCAGTCTCTTTCCTCCAACTCTTACTAATAGCATCCTGGTAGTGTCTGTACCTTTCTGCAATTGCCTATCCATGCTTACTCTCTTTATGATGGTTAAAATCCCTGCAGAAGCCTATTCATAATAACCCACTTGAGCTATTCTTGATAGGTACATCAAGGTCTTCTGTTCTTCTACTGCATTTTTGCTTTTTTTATTACCTTGGATGAGACACATATAAAATTTCAAAGGCATTTCTTTGCCTTGTGTTAAAACTCAATGAAATAATTCCCTTCTGGTCCATTGACCATGTTACTATGAGTGGACACAATGCCACCAATGAAAACAGAAACCTTTATTTCTTTAATGCTTCAATCTGAAGAGATACTGTCTTCCTTTCAGCTAACTGTTCATCAACCATTAGTTTTTCTAATACATTAGGTATAGTTTTGGGAAAGCTTGGACTCCCTCCTTCCCTTGTTCTTTTGCTGCATATTCATTTTGTAATTGTCTTTGCAGAAATCATGACCTAAATGGACTTCACTTAAAATCTGGCTTACTCGTGATGTCCTGTATATGAGTAGAATTGTTTTCCAATACAATAATTGTATCTTCTCCTCCTTCCCTTTCTCTGCCCATTTATTGATTTGATTTTGCTGTCTTTCCACTGTGTGTAATATTCAGGAGACAACTTTTACTTATAAGTTGCAAAAATAACACCACCAGTATTTTACAAGAGCTGAGGATGAAAAGAAACTCATAAAACATAAACTTTTTGGTTAATTTTTTTTTTATTGCCTGGCTTGTTCTGAAATTTTACAGTCTGAGATAAAGTAAATCTATAGGCAGTAACATTTGGTAAAACACAGGGGTATGATGCCAAACCCTTCCTTGCTTGCAGCCACTTAAATCCAATGGAAAGGAGGCATTTTAGTTAAGGAGGACATGTTTTAAGCTAACCTATGCTTTTAATGTACATTTTTTGTTATGGTACTTGATCAGTGTAACATTTGTATTATAAAAATTGTCTGACAGTTTGGTTTTATGTGAAATGAAGTTAATGATCTTAACATCCAAGCAAAACCAAAGCTAAAGGACCAATTGTCATGTTAGTGGGCTGTAAGACTCTCCGTGTCTCTGAAATGGTAAGTACAGACCTGCCACCGCATGTTGGTTGACAGCCAGCTGAACATGAGCCAGCAGTGTGCCCAGGTGGCCAAGAAGGCCAACAGCGTCCTGGCCTGTATCAGAAAGAGTGTGGCCAGTGGGAATAGGGAAGTGATCATACCCATGTACTCTGCACTATTGAGGCTGCACCTTGAATCCTGTGTTCAGTTTTGGGCCCTCACTACAAGAAGGACATTGAGGTGCTGGAGCATGTCCAGAGAAGGGCAACGAAGCTGGTGAGGGGTCTGGAGCACAAGTCTGATGAGGAGCAGCTGAGAGAACTGGGGTTGTTCAGTCTGAAGAAGAGGAGGCTGAGGGGAGACCTTATGGCTCTCTACAACCACCTGAAAAGAGGTTGCAATGGGTGGGTGTTGGTCTCTTCTCCCAAGTAGCTGGTGATAGGACGAGAGGAAATGGTCTCAAGTTGTGCCAGGAGTGGTTTAGATTGGATATTAGGAAAAATTTCTTCACTGAGAGGGTGGTCAGGCATTGGAACAGGCTGTCCAGGGAGGTGGTAGAGTCGCCATCTCTGGAAGTGTTCAAAAAACATGTAGACGTGGCACTTGAGGACCTGGTTTAGTGAGTGTGGTAGTGTTGGGTTGATGGTTGGACTTGATGATCTTAAAGGTCTTTTCCAACCTTAATGTTTCTATGATTCTCTGTCTGTCTGTCTTGCACTTGGGTTGCTTTTTGTTGGTATACAGGCTCTTAGAAGAATGTTTATGTAATTGATAAGTAAAATCACATGAACAGGATGACAAAAGGGAACAAAGTGGAGGAAAAGCAGAAATTTCTGCTATTTCAAGCAGACCCTGAAGCAGTAAATGTGAGATGGAGTCATGTTTTCTAGCAAAGGCAGCTACAATTAGCAAACCAGTAGGCATCTTCTCAACAGAGGGCAGCGAGCCTTGTTGATAAAATGCACAGGTGTTAATGTCACAGTTAAATGATTGCAATACGTGTGATGACCGTATTGTTTATCATTGTAGTTATTTATGGCCATGTTTATTTTAGGTGGGACAGTGCCTATTTAAATGCGTTTAAAATTAGTTTAGTTTTGATTCCTACAACAGTCTGAAATTGGTTCTACCTGCAGATGATAATATGACTCAGAGGATCTGATGGAGTCTTCTCCAAGACAACTGGTAATCCCTATTTTCTATGTACCAAATATGTGCTCCCCAACGCGTGTTTTTAAGGCCTAAATTAAAATAAAACATTTGCTGATATAACTATATTGCCAAGCCCTCCTGGTGAACACATGGCCCATAATATAATTAGCAAAATCACAAGTGTGCCAGTATAAGCAAAAACTATATTAGAGCTTTAACTTACTCAAAAATGTAAAAAATAAATGAAAAAAAAATCATAGACTTAAAAGACACTACATGTGATATACCACAGGTAAAGGTTTCTACCCTAGACCTGGCCTGAAGGAAGATGCAGGCTTCATTGCTGGCTGTAGGTAAATTGCAGTGGAAACAGAAATTCCTCTGTATTTCTCAGAAAACTGACCCAGGTGCTCCCTGCGCGTCCTCCCTGGGTCCCGTCCTTACTGAGTCAGCTCTTCCCTGCCTCTCCTTCTAACTCTTTGATTCCTTCATTTTCACTCAAATGTATGAAGAGTAAAATGTCCAGTAGGGGAATAAAGGAAACAGAAGTCGGTCCAAAAATTTCCCAAAGACATACCATGGTTCCACTGCTTTCATTCCACAGCTGCAAATCCTCATTGTCTTTGACGATGCTAATAAAGGACTAAATTTGCCCCTACTTTTTAATACTTACCTTTTCAGCATTTTCTTTCTTTTTAGCCATGTAGAAAACTCAGATGGAAATCTATGCATTGCTTAGTCTTTCTCAAATTTGTAGTGATTAGTTTCTTCACTTTTTTTGCCATATACACTGTATGAAATCTGGACTGAGAGTTTGAAACATCTTCCCAGCCTCCTTCTCAGCTCTAGAAAGCCAATAGCTGTTAGATTTCCAGGGTTTAAGAAAGTGACTTGGAGACCTGTCCTCATTCAGTTCTGTTCTACTGCAAGCTCCATGATCATGGGTGTATAAATTGGACATTCAGTGACATTTCTCATCTCCAAAGGGTACAGGTCTGTTAAAGATGCTCTGAGACTGTAGGATGGCAAAAATATAAGGTGCAGTGAAGATATAAGGTTCAAAGGGTATTAGGAAAAAAAAAAATTATCAGAGCTTTGCAACACATCTACAGTCAGCAAGAAACAGTTAATCATTTCCTGAATCCTGACAAGGTGAATTTTAAAATTTTGTCTTGGACAACAACGTATCCAGCTTTTTTTTCCCCCTATCACTTTAGCTTTTATGATACAGCCAGGGTGAAAATCAAGAAACTGCAGAATTTATAAAGAAAAGTAAACAATGCTTGGTAATTACTTGGATTAATGTTTCTCTTACAGGCATGACTTTTCTTGTGTACAGGATTTTTAAAAAAAGCAGAAGTCACAACATGTACTGATCACCCATGCAATTAAAGAGTATTCTGTGCCATGAGATAGACTTTCCTTTGTGATATTTTTATGTAGTTGGAGTTAACGCTGAATATAATCTACATCCAATCAATGGTATTGTGCATCATCAGATGAAAAACATATTCAACATAACTGCAGTTAGTTCCTGTTTAAAGCCCTAATCAGAGTCTATGCCAACATGTAATCACATTGCAGAATAAATTGTTATAATATAAAGTATGTGGAAAAGATACTAAGACATGCTAAAAGACTGCTTTCCATCTCCAGAAATAGTTGCTGAGAGGTTTCCTTGGAAATGCCTCAAATCACATGACCAAGTGACTATAACAGTAAAGAGTGCAGGGTAAGAATTTGTCCAACATAGGAGCCAATAAATATGGGGAGGGAGGTGACCAGAAGGTTGGTATCACGTAATTCCCCGCTGCGCATAGGGTACAATAAGGTTCAGGTACCACTTTTATCACTATAAATTTAAGAAAGACTAAGTGATGCAGAGATTTACAGCTGAGTTCTCTGCAAGTACATAATGGCATGACTATAAAAGCATTTTCAGTGAAGTTAATGATTATTTGTGCCTTTTAAGTACCTCCTTGACTCTGAATGGCTTATCCCAGGTAAACCTATCTGGTCAGGAATACCCTTTTGATGCACAGTCCTCTCCTTGCTTTGTTCTTGTTCTGCACAGATATTTGCTGGTAATGTTGTCAGTTTTGTATCAGGTAGCTACGCAGCTACCCTCGGGCTCAGTGTCATGCTCCGAGTCTCTCTCCTCCCTACCCCCAGTGGGAGGTAAGCAGCGGAGCAGCCTTTATATGGTATTTTGTTCTTCATGTCCAGCTTCTGGATTGCCCATACAGGTGAACAAGAATCTCACTGTCTTCACATGTGCTCTTCTGGCTGAAGGCATGCCAGTCTCAAAAGTTGCTCTTTACCATACAGCCCAGCTTGACTTAAATGGGGTAAATAGTACATCTTTTCTAGTCTGGCTCTTTTGGACTGGAACAGTACTGAGCATAGCCCAGCTGACAAACTAAAGAAAGCAGTAATGTCTGGCAGTGTGGTGTGGAGTGCCTGTGAGCTGAGCGCATAGGGAGGTGTGTGCAGCCTAGGAATACGCTTCTATGTATTGAACGTTGTGTAGCTCCATTGGCACTGATGTGGAAAGAGAGGAGTTTCATTCTAGTGCGGAGCTTTGTGAACTATAGTGACAGCTGCAGGACAAGGAGGTGATTTACAAAAGGGCTGAGTTAATTCTGTGTATTCCTAATGTGTTTCCCTTTCTCTTGTGCCTCTCCTAAATCTCCATTGCTCCAAAAGCTCATTCTGGTGAGACCTTTGTAACAGCCCAGAAGGCATTAAGCCTTGGAGGGAGCAGAGACAATGAGTGCCGCATACTGTTTCTTAAGACCTGACCATTCATACATGCAAACATCTGCGTCCAGCATTTCAAGTGTCTGTGAATGATACTGCTAAGTAGAACTATTATGTGGTAATTCTTTGGCAATTTTCTTCTTATGGTTGCTGGTCTGTAATTGCCAGGGCCTCAGTGTCATCAGTAAGTAGTGGGGTGGGTCTCTGCTGAGTTGCCCTTCCTCAAACCTTTGCCTCCAAAGCCAGGTAGCAGTGCCAGGTGCACGATTCTTCCCCAGTGTTCACTCTGTCCAAGAGGCTGAAGAGTTTTAAGGTCAACACTACTGGTGTCCTGGTAAGGCATAATGTGTCTTAGGACTGTTAGCACCCACTGTGCAGCCTGTAGAGGATCTTTTACTCACCTACTTCTAGTCCTTTCGTATCACGTTCTGGTTGTCTCAGCTCTCCAAAATTGGACATGTATGGATCTGTCTTGCTTCTCCCAGGAAGTCTCTGCACTGCTTTAGAGAGAGCTATCAAGCATGTCCAGTGACTGTCGCTCTCCCTTGTCTGCTGGAGCTTCTGGACCCATCTAATTAAGATGCTGTGCTTTGCTCTTGGCGTGTGTGCACACAGAGCACTCAACACACAAAAAAAATCTGTCTCTCCTTCACTGCTTCTCTCTTGTTTGGACAAAATGAAAATCAAATGCTGCAGTATAAACATGAGGGTTACAAAAGTGTTTCTAGTTTCTTTAAATGTTTTTGCCATGGAATATATAATCCACGAACAGAATTATGGTTTAAACATCTCCCCACCATGAATCTGCTATTACACAGTTTTTAATAAAATAATTTGCAGCCGCTCCCAATCAGTTGTGTCAGCAGATTTAGTTCGTCTTTGAGGCCCAGCAGGGATGACAGTCTATTTGTTATTAGAGTAATAAATAAACAAGGAACTTGTCAGAGGCAAAACTGCTATGTGTGCCTTTGTAAGATAAATGCTGCCTTTGAATAGACAAATATTTACGGTCTTACAGACCGAAATTGTCATCCTAGCTAAAGGTCTTGTATTGTGAAATTAAAGAAAAAAAAATTTGTGATTTCTGGATCTTTCCAGTGAAGGAAAAGATAGCTTTACTTAATGAAAATGTATCAATAGATTTCATGATAATGAGCAGGTCACCTTAGTAAAGCTGTAGCTCTGTAACCCTGTATCTTTCTACAGAGAAATTTATGTTGGGTATTTATGTCAGCATGCTGTTGGTATGGCAAATATTAAAAATTTTTAACATCACCTTCAATTTCATGTCCCTAAGACTGTACTACATATGTTCTCTGAGGCTTGTGGCAGGAGGTTTTCTGAAATGCTTTAGAGGAATTAGGAGAAAGGATTTACTGAAAATCGATGTGATTCCTGATTCGAGTCCTGGACAGCCTTATAAAAATCTTAAGAGAGGATTGCAGGAGGCTGGGTTGTTTATTCCAGCCTAGCCAATGTGAAATTGTATGTTTGGAGAATAACTGTGTTCTATACAGAACTGGAAAGAAATGTTAAGTTTTAAAGTTTATTATACGGAAAATGATCTCTTATATGACTATTACTCTGTGGTGGTAAGCCAGTTAGTCCATCAACAGACAGAAGGAAGTATAGAGTTGAAGGGTCAAAAAAAAATTGGCAAGGCTCTTAAGAATGAAAAGACATGAAGTGTGAAAGCAAAAGGATGCCAGCTGTTATCAGCTTTTAGGAGTTGAAGTTCTTGCGTTTCATTAAAAATTGGGGAGGAAATAAAAGATTAATCAAAGTAAAGTGAAAATTCTCCTGTTCCTGAAAGAATTCCCAGGAGTTCTCAGAAACTCCCAAGAGGAGTTAACACCTCTTGGCCCATGCATTATTGTACACTTAATTCAGCCTTATACAGAACATGTTATGTACAGAATGCTCCTCATGGTGTTCAGATCCATCAATGTGTTTATTTGCTTGAGTAAAATGCAACAACCATGGGCAGAAACATAGAAGTTTGGACAGTTCCAGTATGAAGTGTAGCCACAGCTCCCAATTCCTTGATACAAACATTGGGTTTTGTGTAAGCAGGAGTCCAAATGACAAATGCCATCACTAGTCATGAATGGTGCTGCTTTTTGTCATGAGGTATATTAGACAGGAGATGTTGAGGAGTGAAGTGATACCAGTATTACCTTTCCTTGTGCTTTGATGTAAGGAATCTGTAACTCTAGCCAGTACGTTTCTTCAGAAAATTATAATTCTCTTAACTCATGCTACCTCTTATGATCTTCATGCTATAATTATATATTTAAAAAAGTGTTCAGAGGGAAATCACAGCTGGGGATTGACTTTAAGTTACTTTGTGAGCTGAATCAAATCTCATTTAGAAGCAGATAAGACATACTGGGGACTACCTCAGAGTTTCTCTTCAGGGAAAACTTTGATTTGTGTCCTGTGTTGTTATGGTGTGATGACAGCCTACATGGAAGTCCAATTCTGATCTTACTTGCCTTAATTTATCAGTCTTCTGTGACTATCGAAATTACCTTGTTTATACCTATGTAAGTGAAATGAGAATCATTCCTTTTGCATTTCACAGGAACTACAATGCAGAACTTACTGCTATTACTTTAGTAGTATTTTTATAAGCTGGATCCATTTTTTGGTGCTGTCATTATAACAGAGTTTATTATGATCTGCAAGCTAAATAGTCTAAGCAGCAATAAGAAGCAAATTAAAAACCCCAGAGCAGTATGATTTCATTCTTCTTCACTGTGATCTAACAGTAATGTAAAGCTTGATTTTTTTTCCAAGGGGAAATAAAATTTGCTCTTCCGTCACCTTGTTTCTGTTTTAAGAGACTACCTCATTGCCCAATTCACCAAAAATAATTTCCTAAGCCCATTCTTTGTGCTGTATCCTGATATACACACAATTTGCTGAGATCATTTTTTCTGACAGTCATCTAGCAAGCCACACTATAACCGTGCTTGTGCCCCACATGGGACACAGAGAAGCAAGATTAACCACCATCTAATTTCTACTTTTGTCATAAATGTTGCCTATAACACATGGCAGACAAAGTGTGCTCTCTGAGGAGTTTGACACAGCCACTGTCTGGCAGTCTGGGTGGTAGAGAATGTATTATTTATCATACTCAATGGGATGAGGCGGGCGCTGAAGCTACTTATTGGAGCAGCTGTGAACCCCCAATCTCCTTAATTTTCAAAACAGGTAATTAACTGGAAAGTCATTTATAATAACTACTGACATCTCCAGAAATCACAGAATGGGTTGTTAACTTTGCAGTTTTATTGTACTGATATTTTTGTTGACAGTTCAGTACTGAAGTCTGTCAGGAAATTGTATATGCTTTATACTGAAGGAGAAATATATATATTTAACATTTCTGACATGTCAATATTAGCCTTGGACACCAGAAGAAATGGTTGGAAGCTGGGTGATTTGGAGGAGGATGTTCTTGTCTGTGCTTGTTTTTTAACCACTGTGTGAAGAGACCAGAATCTGAACAACTAACATTTCATGTAGTAAGAGTTTTGCCACTTACTGTATTTGCACGCTGAATTGAACCCTAATACAACAATATACATCTATGTAAAGGCTGACACGTTGGCAAGGGCATAAGACTGCTGCAAACAAAAATCTGCTCTGTTTCGCTCTATCTTAAGTAAAGGGCCAAGGTCCAGGACACTATGAAGAATGAATTGGTTCTAACAGGGCTGTCATTCCAGATAAGCAATCAGATATTTAAAGTGGTAATGTGGAGTATCATGTTATGAGTCCATGTATCAAAACTGACTACTAAATGGAGTCAGTTGTGACATCTACGTGCAGTGATAAGGGTGTGGAAAATGCATTAGACAGATGAGATGCATCAGATAGATAGGTGTCCTTACTTTATACTCTGCTTGCCTATGATAAAACCTTCCATCTTCAAATGACTATAAGGGAATCTTAGGCTGAATTTTCTGCTCTACTCAAGAAGGTTGTTCAGGATGAAAGACAGCTGATTTAAGCAAATGTTTCTGTTGAAAATTTCTGAGCTGTGAGGTGTCTTTATTATACAGTTTGATTCTTGTGAACAGAAAGCAGAATTCAGCAGAAACCTGGTCTTTGCTAACTGAATATCATTTGTCAAAATATGTTTGATACTAATAAAGTAACCCCTGAATATGTGGTAGTAAGCAGTATTATAGACTATCTATCAGGAGACGTTTTTCTTTAAAATTTGGCAGTATTGTGCTGGAGTTTGGGTCTACCCTGTCTGTGGCTGTTAGACAATGAGAGTTCTTTGTAACCTCACAAACCACAGGTTTATGACCCTCGTAGTAACAGCAGCTTGTTGGCAAGAGTGGTAACAGAAAGTATGGGGCAGGATTTTCAAAAGCACTCAGCAATGAATAATTCCATATCCGCTGAAACGTGTCCTTTACTTTAGTGGTAACAAAGTTAGGCAAAGGGGAAATGCTTTGAAAAAGTCATCCCATTGCAGAGGGCATATGTATGAAGCATGCATGTTGTGACGATGTCTTTTGAACAGTATTGCCCAAATGCTACTTTTTGTCTTAATTTAAAAACATTTAAGATTGAAAAAGAAATGGAAATAACGAGACTGGGAAAAGAAGATACATACTTTGCATGGAAAGTCTAACTGAAAACTAGAATCTCTGAGGCAGATCCTCCTGTCGACTGCCCCCATTTTTCATATGCACTGAACACTGTTCCCCAGAATCTCTAACTCATTTCGTGAGGGTTATGAGCATGGAATGGACAACAGAATTCAACTCTGAGATTTTATTTACGAAATTAAATTTTGTTTCTGTGTTTTTACACTTGCCTAATTTAATTGGATTTTGTCTATTGTAGTGGGAAGCACATCTTCCTTCTTTGCTGAACATAAAATTACTTTCATTGGTGATTTGGGTTTGTTTGGATCTATATAAGCTTTTCCTCTAAATGAGTTTGTTCTTTCTAAAGCAAATATCACTCTCATATTTTGGAGGTGCAGAAAATTTGTAATCTTGTTTCTTCGTTTTCCTTATTATGTTGTGTTAATTTATGTATACATTAACATGTATTTGCATGATTTATTCATTTAAAGCTGTACATGTTTATTTGAAAAGAAGCTCAAAGAGCTTTATCACAAAAATGTTAAATTCAACACTATTGACAGAGTATGTGTTTTTGGACTTTAGCCACAAGAATAGAAAATGAGTCTATCATTTCATTTGATTAAAAAAATTTTCTAAAGGAAAATTTTCTATTATTTTAGTGACTAAGGGTGAAATTCTGCAAGCAATATGAGGATTAGGGAGAATGAGTTTAGTTCAAAGGCCCTGCTGCATAAGACATTATCTGGAGTATTTTCTTCTGGTCATTGTGTATGTCTGGCAGACTTAGACGAGGCATCAGTAGATCAGAGTAGAGCTAATGATGTGAAGTGTCAGCAATCACTAACCGTTGTGAAAAGGAATTCACAAAATCCATCTGCAGCACACCAGGAAAATACATTTTTTTTTTTTCTCTAAAAAGTTGATAAAAAAAAAGAAGTTGTCTTCATTTTCATCAGCAAAATGAAAACCTGGCATTTGTTAATGTTCAAAAACCAAAAAGTTCTTTTCCATTAACTGTAATAATGAAATTTATTTTATTGAAAAAAAGTAAACATTCAGAAAATTTTCTGATGGCGCTCGTTCTTCTTCAACCTTGAGCAAGTTAAACCAGAGCTAAGTCAAAGCAAAGACTTAACTCTTTCTGGAATCACTCCTTGCATCCAGTTTTCACTGCACATCAGAGCTCTGACCTTGATTCCGCAATCAAGCAATCTTCAAGTTGTAGCATTTACTACCATCAGAGAGAAAGCAGTCCTGGGGTCTCAAATTTGCCACCTCGTCACAGGAAGAGTACAATGTAAGAAGCTTGTATTTGTAGCATAAAAAAGCCATATGTCCATTTCATATATAGGCCTGCCTTGGATTTTCTGTTACGAATGGCTATTTTTAAAGCTCTTCTTGGGGGATTTCATGCTTGTTTCTTTTTTTTTTTTTTTTTAATAAAAAGAAAAACTAGTCAGTCCACTCACATAGTAAACTGGTGACACCTTGAGTGTTGATGAAAGAGCACTACAACTGTAGATAATCATTCCTAATATTGAGTCAAACTTACAGACTCTATCTTCTAGGAAACATAACACATTGAGAATAGTATAAGGTTAGAGGGAATTCCATCTAATTTTGAAGGCAAAGTTTGATGTAAACAGAGGTAGAAACATTCTGAGGAATATGTTTGCAACTACCTTTCTGGTTTACTACTGCAAAGAAGTTTTGTGATATTTGAGTGATCTAAACCTGACTCAACATTTTGAAAATTTTATAGAAAGAGAGCAGGTCTTTTATTAGGTTAAGTAATATCTTTTTACAATACAAATTTTTTTTCCTAAATACATACAGGCTGCCCAGGATGGTGGTGGAGTCACTATCACTGGAAGTATTCAAAAAACATGTGGATGTGGCACTTCAGGACATGGTTTAGGGAGCATGGTGGTGTTGGGTTAACGATTGGACTTGATGATCTTGAAAGTCCTTTCCAACCTTAATGATTCTGTGATTCTGTGAGTATTGACATTCCCTAAGATGAAATCAAAATCAGAGAGGCAATGGTGCATCCTTCTTATTCTTTTGTTTATGTAGTTCCTGCTGCTCTAACATTTTGTCTTTTTAAATTATCTTTTGCCAAAAAAGATGAAATCACCACTTCAGTCTCTTGTTTCAAATAGTTGAAAATTATGAAACTAAACAAAAAAATAAAAATTACATAGAGAAGCTGAGTGGAAAATTGAAAAATCTGTAGCAATCCATGGTGCTGTGTAAAATAATTGTCATTAATTGCTGTTTGGAGCAGGAAATAAATGATTTTCAGTTAATGTTACATAGAAAATAACTTAATGGCAATTGCTATTAAACAGATACAATTGTAAAAAAGTAGTCAATGAAAAGTATTGAGCATGGAAAATTTTTCTATTAAGAGAAATTTTTCATTAAATGTCTTGGTATTCAGCATATGGACCATTTATCCACAGTCATGTTACATTTTCTGATAGGTCATCTCAACCTGATTAAAGAGCACTCTTAGAGCACTTCTGCACTTTAGAATTGTATTAACGTACTCTCACTGAGACAGAGTCCCTCAGGCGCTCAGTTAATTGTAGTTGATGCCCACTTTCAAGCCTCACCCACTGTCCACGCTTGTAAACCTTTGCACTTGCACTAAAGAGGCTGCCTTAGCTCCAGGCCTTGCTGGGGGAAAGGTGGGCAACAGCTTGACCTTGTTCTCTGTGGTACTGTGGGACTAAGGTCTTCACCATGTCACCAGAGTGACTGGCCTGAGAGAGCTGAGCTACAGGGCTGGGCTGAAACTGCCAGTTTTCTGGCTCTTCTTCCCCAGCTCTTCGTCCATACTAGCTTCTGGCTTGCTCCACTCAGTTTACAGTGGATAGGAGGTGATCAGTGTTTTCACCTTGTGGCCAGTGGGCTCCCCATGCTGTGTTTCACCTGTCAATGGAGGTGAAACCCACTGAGGCTGTTCAGGACTTCTAAACCCAAAATCCCCTCTTGTTTCAGTTTTGAGATTCTTTGCTTGTAATTGTTCTCTGAGAGAACATAATTATTGTTGACTGCGAAGCTAATACAAGCTTTTGCTGGGAATAAAGAACATTTAAAATATTTACACCTTTTCCTTCCAAGCCACAGTGCTTCTCTGACCACCCATTATTCCGGGTAAGCATTAGATGAGAGGCTTTCAAATCCCCAGGCTTGCAGAAGCCAGCAGAACTAGACTGGATCAGCTGCTGGGGGCTGTTGAGTTTAGAGATGTTTCCCTGATAGAAGGCTAGCAGTGTTTCCTGCAGAGCTGTGCTTCAGCACAGTCCTTACCACACTTGGTGCAATAAAAGGTGGGCGAGAAATTTACCCAGTGGGTATCAGACTGACTCAGGTAGTGCAGATACAAACGATACCCCAAGAGCTACAGTGCAGGATGATGTTTCTAGTGCCCTCTGGCTTGGGAAAGGAAAACTTGCTCCTATAACCAGCTGAAGATCCCCTCCTCTTCAAATTCAGTTTTCTCTGCTTTACCTTGAGGTCAGGATTCAGTCCTGAATAATTTTGAACAGGAAAAGAGTGTTTTTTGCTCAAGCAATCCAATTTTAAGCTGCTCAGTCTGCAGTTCTTTTCACACATACCCACTCTTCACATGCTCTTGATGATCTGCAAATAAACAAACAAAAAAATCAACAGCCACCAGTTGTGAGTTGGCCAGCCCACTCTGTTGGATTGCACTGGAATTGTGTAGGCACAGGGATATTAAAAGAACTGTGTTGAAAAGGTTTTGTGTATAAGCCTGAACCTAGTACAGAAAACGTATGTGATTGTTAATGCACGGAACTGGATTACAAAATTAGCTTAGACAGAAATAACAGAGCCTTTTAAAAATTCACTTCAGTCTCATTTACTTTATTCTATGAATCAGACTGATCCAAGGCCAAATAATCAAAATGGGAAGGAAGTACCCAGGTCCTGTGATGAGCACCAGACAGCTCAAATTCCTGTCACCACGCAGAACTCCTTACAGGTTCAGAGACAAAACACAGGCTGTAATCTGAAGGTTTAAAATTCAAGGCATTAATTAGAGGCCAAATCTCAATTCCTTATGCGATCTTGGTCTGGAAATCTTGGATTCTGCTTACAGTATTGTGGTATGAAGCTTCAGAAAAAGCTCCAGCACAGATGTTGATGTGTAGAGGTGAATTCAGATTACATTTGGACTGGGAAGAAACTGTTTTCAGAAGAAACTTTGTGAATCTGAGGTATGTAAGAGTCCGGTGTTGTGCTTTTTTAGCCTTCTTTCTTTGCTCATGAAACTAATATTGTTGGATTGTGGCTTTTCTGGATAAGCATTCAAATCAATGTGTACATTAATGATGTAGAAAACATGAATGGTAGGTTTTCTAAAGTACTCTACAGCCACATTTTGAAAGATGTTAGCATGTCAGTAGCTGCCTAACCAGAATGCAGAAGTGCCTGACTCTTCTGAGTGATTTCCACTGAGCTTTTTGAATTTCATTAAGCATTAGCTAACTTGTTCAAGTTGCCAGAGAACTTTAAAAAGCAGGCCCTGCTTGAGTTGGGAGGGCAAATTTCACCCATCTGCATTGGGCATAAATTTGTAAGTCAGATCTTTCTGAAAATCTTATGTGTGGGATTTCCTGAGAGATATCTGCACAGAATTTGTAGCAACACTGGAGCTGGCTTTAATGCAAGTGAGGCTGAAGCTGGAAATAGCACAGTTTAGTGAATGAGTCTCTACTGTTTGGGTCACATATGGGCTTGGGTCAAGGCCAGCCTTGGTATCTCCACTGCAAATTCTGATGACGAGCGGTGTGTTGTCTGTATCTCTTTAGGAGTGTGATGAAATTAATAATCTGATAGAAAGTCACTCAAGAAGGCTAGTGCTTGCTACATTTTGAGCAGGGCAGAAATTCTGAGAAATAAATCCTGTGATATTTCTGTTTTCTAGCTACTCTTTTCAGGTATATGGTAGAAGGCCAGGCAGGTTCTGATTTTATTGGAGGCCATTCACCTATCCCTAGGAACTGTTGCCTATTAATTTGAAGGTGGCTATGATAACTAGCAGACTAAAAATTGTGCTCTCTTTTCTATTTAATTTTCTCTGCATTTTCCTGTGGTGCAATATCACTGTAATTCACATATGAATGTTAGTTTGAATGGTGTTATTGTTGCAAAAAAGTTTAATAGGAGCCCGAGGGTGTATAATATTATTGAAATGAAAGTTTTTTTGAAACTCATATTTCAGAGCTCATTAACTTACCCAGTTCTGTGGGGGGTAAGGATCAGTAAATGAACAGCAATTATCTGTAATCTGCTGTACATGTGCTGGTGTCTTCCTTAGCCTTGTATCTAGGTCTGTATCTAGATAGATAACCATTTACGAATTCATACATATGGTACAGACAGAGAATGTCTCTTTTGAACCCATTGTTTAACACTGTACAAAAATACAAGGTCAAAAGATCACTGCACATGTAATCTTTGACTTGAACTCAAAGTCAAGTCAGAGTCAGAACCAAAAGCCTCAAAGCTCAAGAGCTGGGCTACATGGGTAACCTTAACTCCGCCCTGTCGTGAACCTGCCAGTGTTGCTGGCGTGCTCTTTGCTCAATCGCAAACTCCATGTCTGTGCTGTCACTACAGATCTTCAGCTAGGAGTTCATTAGTTTAGGCCTACAACAACATTTATCAGTGGCAGCACAGACCTTAGCGTGCCTTGTGAAACCTGTACAAGGAATCAAGTGTCAGGCCTGTACTGCAGCCTGTGCAACCGAGGCTTCACTGTCAGAAGTACTCATGTTGGCTAATTTAGAGCTGTTTCAGGATGCTGACATATGTCATTCTTTGGTGGCTATCCTAAGTTAGCCAGTTGTGGTAAAATGGATTCTACCTTAGCACCTAGTTTTAAAGGGTTAGTAAAGACTCAGACTAAACATGCTTTATAGTGTAATAGACTTATAGCTTGGTCAAATCAAAGTCAGTGTTGGCCTGAATACTTAAAGACACTTTTCCCTAGCAAAGTTAATTTTCAGTTTAAAATTCATTTTTCTTTGGCAGTTAGTTTAGTTCCACATCTGTTTAAAAAAACCTGAAGGCTGGATTTTTTTTCTTCTTATAGATACATATGTACATTTCTCCCTGCCTTTTCTTAGAAGAACTTGAATCTGCTTCTGCTGAAGCTTCCAAAACCATTGACCTTTATGTAGAGACAAACCTTAGAAAACAACAGCTCAAAAGAGGAAAGTTTGAGAAAACTGGGTGGATGGAAATAGGGAGTGAAATAGGAACTTTTGCTGCTCTGATCCAGGAGTAGCTGCTCAATTTAGTTCTGACTTGTGGTGGCCCACTTACTGGTGGTGGACATAGTACAAGAACATGGTGAATATTATACATAGACACTGAAGGATACCTAGACACAGTAGACTCCGACTCTCAACACCAAGAGTGAATCTCAAGTAGTTTGTGATGCAGCTCTGACATATGGAAAAGCCTCACTTAGAAATTTTTCCTGATGTAAACTTTGTATTGTAATTTATTGGATATAACCTTCCCTCAGATTCACTGCATTCCTATTATTCTCCTTTGGTGGCAATTTTGGTTCTAGCATTTCAAGAGCTACCTACAGATTTGGCTCTATGGCTCTGCCACTCTGTGCTCTCCTCTGCTACGCCTCACCTCTCTTGCTATTCTGTTTTCCCATAAGACTTTACCCTCCACTGCCGTTCTGCTTCCTTAAGCCAGACTCTCTTCCTCTGATGTTTTGCTCTTCTTGCTCCCTTGGAATTCATCATCTTCTTGTCCTACAGGACCTCTGCTCCCGTTGTTTTACCCTGGAGGTTTTCTTTCCCCCACTCCAACTCCTGGAAGGATTAGGAAGCACTGTCTGCAAAAATGACTTCCATCTGCAAGTTTCAGCAGTTTATGCCCAAGGCATCTTGGAAGGGATTGGTTTTTATTTTAAAACACTATTTGGGAGTAATAAAAATTCCCGATTAAGTTTTAAAAATAAAAAATAAGAATTGTTAAAGAGATAACCCTAGGGTTTAATTATTTCTCTTTTTTTAACATACAGTATTTCACAGTGAAGATGTTATACCCATTCAAACTCCACATCCCCACATCACCACTCCCAGAACAGATAATTCCATCCAGTCCTACAGGCATCTGCAGTGCACAGCACACACCACTCACACTGCTCTGTGTTGTACAAGCCACTGTGAGAGGTGGGAAAGGAAAAAGCAAGACTGATTTCTCAGATCAGGCTGAAATTTATTCCTTCAGCTGGCATCCCAGTGGCAATGTTGATAGAGGGTATTTCTGTGATTTTCTCATGGCACTGGAATTGGGACAATCTGTTTACACCCTTGCGGGGTACAAGGGCTGCCAGAATTTGCTCACTTGAGTCTACTGATATTAGCAGTATTACTGTAGATACAAGTGGCACTCAACTATGTATGTCCTCTAACAACAACGAACTGAACTAGTCCTTCTCTTTTTCTTCTTGACCCTTTGCCCACTCCAGGTTTTCTGTTTTTTTCCCTTCCCTTTTTCTTATTTTCTTCCTACCGCTGCTGGAAACTTAACATGAAAATTTCCATTCTCCAGACCTGTAGCCAACTGTAGCTGTTTCGATTGCTTTTACTCAGGGCTATGACAACTCTTCACTTTGAATTTTTATTAAAAGAGCTTAAAGTGGGATGGGGAGTTTATACTCCTGATCTAACTTTTTAAAATAAAAACAGTTCAAAGCCAGGACAGCTGCTGGTAACTGCCATTCAGAGTGCTAGCTGTCAGTCTGATTTTTAAAATGACTGCTTTTGTCTTCCCCACCCACTGTAATAACTTCACATTCAACATTAAACCTCAAAGCTGTGATGTCACCTGAGGGCTGTATGTATAGCAAGTGCCGACTTAAACATTACTAGGCTTTTGAAACCAAATAATTGAAAAATCAGTTCCTTCTTACTTTTCTGTCAGTAAGACAGCAACAACAGTACTGAAAAAGATCTGCCTGTTGTCAAATCAGTGCCAAGGATGGGAAATTAGGGCATTCTGGTTGTTGGTGTTTCCCGCCCCCCTCCCCCCCCCCAGTTTCTGGTCTGCTTAAAACCAGTGTAATACATTCAGATCCAATCTGAGTCAAGTGTTGGAGCTGGTGCCAGCTCACTAATTGCTGAGTTCTGGGACTAGGAGGGGAAAAAATCCTCTCTGGCCTTTGTGCACGTATATATGTACTATGTGCATGCTCATGCACATACATATCGGGTGCCAAAACCCACCAAATGTTACAAATTCAAGGCTTGTTCTCTTACTGGTGAGTTTAACAGTGCTCATAGTAGTTTGAATAATCTCCTTGGTATATAGCTTACTCAATAGATTTGGCCAGGAATACAAGCCTCAGATCAGACTCAGATTTCCCCAGACATGAGAATGGAGGGAAACAATGATTAAAAATAATACTGGAAGCTTGCTTTGAAGTTCTGGTCTGCAGTAGCCTCTAATGCTCATGACCTTGGGCAGCCCTGAATAGAGAAAGAACCATTCTTGCAAACTTCTATCTTCACAGGGTCAGCCCTTGTGTAGAGGTAATGCGATCACTCTCCTTGTACATGCAGTGATAAATGGAGTTTGGTGTTATTTAGCCAAGTTTCTCACCCAAATACTTGAAGGAAAAATGGAGTTGTCTTCCTCTGAGATAATGAAAGGGTTAATTTTTTTTTGTTTTGTGAGAACTTGATGTAGCTGCTGCTGCAATTATAAAACCAAATAGTCTCCTTTTGGAGAACTATTAGCATTGGCAATGACATCAAGTACCAATTCATCAGGAGCCACAGTGTCAACTTCAGTTTGGTAGTGCAAAACAAACAGAAAGCTGAGATGCTGTTCTGGGGAGAGGAAAGAACTGCTCTGGGGAAGGCATTACATTATGGGCACCTTTTTCTTTTAACAATAACATTTAATAGCCTTTTAAAGAGCATTTTCCCCATTCCCCCAAGTAATTTCTTGGCAGGCAGTTAAGAGAAAGGAAGAAGTTTTTTTTCTAAGGGCTTTTATATGATACTAAATAAATCTAGCAGCCTTCTGAACAGCAAACCCCTCCCCTGTGCTGCCCAGACTGTCTCGTACCACCAACCCTACAGTGGCCTGATGGTGTCTGACTGGTAAGTGCTGAGAGCATTACCAAACCACACTGAGGGCTAGGCTCTCCAGCAGATGCCAGATGGAACCGGCATCAAGTTATTATTATTATTTATTAATTATGCACCTGACTAATGTGCAGAGCAATTTAAAGCAGTTAAAATGCACAGTACAAATGCAAAATAGGAGGCTGTTTCTTGAAGAATATGTCTGTTCTCCAGGGATAGACACCTTCAAAATGGAGAAGTTTTGCCTGAGTCAAGGCAGAAGGTGATGGACTCCTGGTCACCTCAATAGTGTGTGTCTCCTGGTGCTTCTTTCTACACTGACCTTACAAGCCCTGTTCTCATATATGGCATGTGGTGGAAGGTTGGAAACCGTTGAGTTTGCCCTGCTCCCATGTGTACAAGGAACCCGCACTGGCTTTTCTTCCTGGATTCCCTCAGTGCTTGCAGGGGAGCAGGCAGAACTTGTCCCTGAATATGGAATCTGGTTCTACAGCTGAAGAATGGTAGTAGATGCTGGAGCTGCAGATCAGCATTGTGCATATGATCCTGTTTTTTAGGAGCATGCCCAATGAAAGAAGAAATATGAGCAGCTGTTCACAGGGTGACTGAGAGGTGACAGAGAAAGAGAAAAGACCTTTTCTTGCAACCAGAGGTAGCATTAATCTTGTAGGGGTCAAGGGCTAAGATGTGGGTCCTTTTTCCTTCCTTTCTCATGCTGTGGCTTGTGTAGCTATATAATTTGGAACCTCCCACGGTGTGGGGCTTAGTATGTTTGCCCCTAAAGTCATTTTCCCTGCAAGCTGGGACTACTTACGTGAGCAAGGAATAAGTAATGGTTGCAGGGAAAGCTGGGATGAGGAGCAAGACATGCTGGGAATCAGAAGAAATCAGATCAGAGAAACAAGCAACAGTAAAAATGTAGAAACTCTTCTGTCCCCTCTCCCGCATTTTTTTCCTGAAAATTTCTGCTCTGCTATTTATTTCCACCCCACAAGCCCTCGTGGGCAGGAGTACAGTTGTTGAGGGATTTGAAAAGATCTAGGAGTGGCTGGTATGTAGCAGAAAAGCCAATGCAGAAGTTTGTGGAGCTGTTAGCAGCAGCTTTGGGAAACATGAGTAAGGAGTCAGAAAGAAAGAAGTAAATCTACTTGTCTGCTCAACATCAGTCTTGGTGAGACAGCTGGCTTTATACTGGAGCCAGGATTCCTTGGCCCAGCTGAGACTGACTCTAGTTTGGCTCCTGAAGGTAGTGGGTATTTCTTAATATTTTGACCTTAACTGTTAGCTTGCCTGAGGGACATTTTTTATATTGAATTAAAAAATTAAACAACAACACCTAATACTATAGTCAGTCTGTGAACTAGACTGAATATTGTGCTGACGATCCAGTTCTTGACATTTGCATGCCACGGAGCTATGTAGTGCAATGGGTTATATATTATTCATGCTCTCATGTACGTCATTTTCACTCTGTGTGACAGCACTTCTAGGATCAAGGTTCAGCGCACTTCAGTGGACCTGGAGGCTTTATGGTTCTGATGTCTGGAAGCAAAACAGAAAAGAAACATTTGAGATGTGAGGTGTCTTTTGCCCAATGGATTTTCTTTGGATCATGCTGGTTAGTCAGGTCTTTGGTCAGCACGCAAATAGACAATATCTTTGGCTCAAGCATGCACCTTAATTAGAAGGATTCAATTAATGTAGATTAATTTAAGATTCAATTTAAAAAGACCTTAGTTAAAGCAATGTGGATAGCTGTGTAGACACTTTGATCTTTCTAAACTAGACTTTTTTAGCTGAGTTTAAGACATTTAGGCCAACATGAAACAAGGTGCTTGCCAATTAGTAACAGGGGCTTAGCTCATCCTAGATAAACTGCTTTAAGTAAATCAGAATAAGCTTGTGGGCAGATAAGGACTAAATAGGTCAGAGACAACTGGTGTTGACTTAATAGATTTGCATTTCCCTCTGAGTTAGTTTAGTGCTGATGCCCTCACACTGTAGGGTGCCTTTGCTGATAGTGCTGTTTTTCAGAGGAGCTATAAAGCTGAGTTCCTGACCAACTATAAAACCTCACAAAATACTCTTTCCTCTTTCTGTTGGCCTGCTTCTGTTTTGAAGAAAATTTGTGTTTGGGATGTCTAAACTTTAAATTAGCGAATCTGCCTTGTGCTTGTGGCCCTGATCCTGGCTGCTGATCAACAAGTGCACATCACAAATCAAGAGGATGTTGAAAGGATGGCTTTAAGCTGCTTTTGTGGTGCTCTGCCCCACTCTAGCGATAGCACAGTGTTGACTCCTGCATAACATCTGTCCAGGCAGCTCTAAATTATGCAGGCTGCCAACAGCCCTTTAGAGCTAGAGAATATGAGCCTCCTCATCCTCTTTAGCAAGCTGAATGTGCTTTAGGGGAGGAGTGCGTGTAAAGGTGCTGTGCTAATTCCATGCCCTCCCAACAATCCTCCTGTAGTGGATGACTCCTCATGATCCTGGCTGCAGAGTTGCCCCCAGTGTTGCTGTAATTGCAGAGCATGCCCAGGGAAGGCCTGTACTGATGGCCACTGCGAGCATTACGTGGTACTGATACCAGTGAGCCTGGGATATTTTTGTGGGCTAAATTGACAGTGGGTGACAGAGATTGAGATCCCATATTTTTCATTTTCTTTTTATATCAAGTAGGTATTTTGCTGTTCTCTGTTAAGTGGACTCTGGAATGGTTGTTTCAGTGGTGACAAATACATGCACAGCAGTTACTTAGTACCTTGTTTTTCAGAAGTGCATGTCAAAGAAATTGAGCAGATGGACCTTCTCCTCCTGCTCCAGACAATACCTTAAAGAGACCAACCATGGTGTCACACTGCTGCCCAAATATCAACTAATCATTGAAAAGGCTTCTGAAACCAATGGTATATCATTATCCTTGTTATATACATGTGAAAATTGAGGCAGAGAGAAGCTAGGTCATTTGCCTGAATCTGTACATTAAGTAAGTGTCAGCCAGGGGTGTGAACTCAGAGCTGCTGGGAATAGGAGCACATGACCTGCCTCCTAGACGGTTTTACTTCTATTGAAAATGTTGCTTGCCATTAGCATTCAGCTTGCAAAATGCTTTGGTTCCTGACAGATTTAAAGCAGTATGTAAAACATTAGGCTGAAATGTAAAAAAGAGAAATTAAACCCCTACAGCCAGGGTCAAAATTTTGCCCACCTTGATCTGGGTGGGCAAAATAACACACTGCAAGCAATGAAAACAAACCCTTGGTTTTTGGGGACACTGAATTTTTATGATGTGTTTATAAGAAAAGAGCATCAGGGTCTGTAGGAGGCTAGAGACTCGGAGAGATTTGGGCTTATTTCTTTCTCTCATTGTGATCCCCGTACTGTGGTTCTTTGTAGGCTGCCATGAAGATGGAAAGCTACACCCAGTGATCATTTTTAATTAAGAATAGTTGCTATTATTTAGCATAGTGACATGGACAGTGTATCAAGGGAATTTCTAACTTTGTAAGATAGACAGAATTGATGACAAAAGTCTTTCTTGAAAGCTAATTGTTTCAAGCATATCCAAAATTGTGCTTGCTTTGCCCGTGTTATTAATCAGAGAGTGGAAGTCAGTCAAGTAGGAAACACGGTGCAGTGTGTGGAGCTTCAGCGGCAGATTTGTTAGTCCACATTTGTTTTGCTGAAGTTTTGGGCAGGGTCTGAAGTAGAGCACAAGATTTCTCTCTGTTCAGAAGCAGCTGTCATCAGTATCACAGGGACAAGGGTCCATTCCTGAGACAAGGGCTCTGCCAGGTCCCTTTCCTGTTTGTCCCCGATCTGTTCTCTGAGGGTCCGTGACATACCCCATAGGGCAATTGAGTAGGGGCACCCTGCCTGGCATTTGGATAACGGGGTGCTCTGCAGAAGGCAGCATTTCTGTTGGTCACTTCAGACTGATGGTGATTTGCAGGCAGGGGTGTGCACCGCTGGAATACCCAAGGTAGTTTTATGCCTGTAAGTAGTCATGGTGCTTTCTATGTGATCGTGTGACTAAAGTTATCCTTCAATGTTACCATCTACAAGTAAAAATTCAGGTACTATTTCCACATTGAATCTTGTCACCTACTCCAAACTTTGTCCCTTTGCATCCACCCATTGCTTTAGAATGTCAGAAGTCATTCCCACCAGCGAGGCTGCTGCTCTACTGGGACACTTAGGCTCATGAGCCAACACCTCTCCATCTTCTTCTGTTTATATCTATTACAATATTTTTTGTATGTGAGTTTTAATTTCTCTGTAACAGTTCTGTGTTTCTACCATGCTTAGGAAGAAAGGATCCATATTTATAAATAGAGATTATAGTATGTAAGATAATAATAGTAAAAATTCTTGTAAGAATCTGGGCCATGCTGATAGTCATGTCAGAGGATGCAATTGAAATTAAGTTTATCTTTCTTTTCCTTGTTATGAGTAATACTGGAATATTTCTAGGAATAAAGTATAACAAAAAAAGCATGTCAATGAGAGGTTAAAAATATTGACTTCTGTTACTTATAATAGGAAGACTTTTCTTAGTTCTGCAGGAAGGCTTGTATCAACTTTGAATTCAATTTAGGGATTGAATTTAACATGCGTAACCCACTGGGTTTGAAACTATAAAGGGACTTAAAAATGTACAACAGATAGGACCTTAGAAGTCTAAAGGATCCTTCACAAGATGAAAAGTATTTTATGTTGTTTGAGATACAGTCTCTGAATTACACTTCAAAAAGCTTAATACATCCTTAAAATATATTTACAAGGGAAGATAATAATGTACAGTTTTAAATTTAGGCAGTGCATGTTCACCAATAAAGTTTCATCATCTTGAATAATTTAAGCTAGTGTGGATATTATCATTGAACTTAAAGAGAAAACTGAAAAATGTGGAGACCCCTGCTTAGTGCTGATGACTGTGTAATGCTGTGAATAGTTGTAAATTCTTTGGGGAATCCACTGATGCATTCTTCTTGTATATTTATAAGAAAACTGTGGTATTAAAGTTTCATTTTCTTCTCTTTTAAACCTAAGCAAAACCAGGAGTATAAAAGCCATTGAGGAATGCAGAAGTATTACTAATGTTTCAGAAAATGGAATTATTAACCATAACACAATAATGCTCAAGGCCTGCTAGATGTTGCCTACTGATCAACCCGCCTTGAAATTATGTTTATTTGCTTAAGTGAGTTTTTGGTTTATATTCTGTGAAAACATTTTTTTTTTCCTGTGTGTGAACCCGAAATTGCTTAGTCTGTGTCCTTTTCCCTCCGATGCGATACCATAGCAGCAGCAGCAGAAGCACACGCAGTTGCTAGCTAGGTAGCTTATTATTATGGTCACACTCCAGCACACAGCATACTTGTTGGAAGTTTCCAGAAATATTGCACTGCAGTCATTTTCCTTGCCGTTATGCTAATGGAATCAGGAAAATCAATTGTCCTTAAGGAACAGGGGAATGAGATGTGCTGTAAATGCCACAGGATGAGTGATTGGTTGATTGCAGGGATGGTGATTCAAACGCGCCTCATCTCTACATTATCCTGATGAATTTTTATGGCCCTGCCTTTTTTTCTTCTATAGCTGTGGAGGAAGGTTTATGGCTTGCAGCTTTTTAGTTGATTGAATGCAGCTGGCATTGTTGCAGTGCAGAACAAATAGGTACTTTTTCTTTACAGCCTTAAAAGTAGATTGAAGAAATTGCACACCAACATTTTTGCAACAAAAGCATTCTTAAAAATGCAGATATTTTATGAAATTACTTTGCTCTCCTTCTCTACTTTCAGTAATCTTTCTATCTGAATAAAGGACAAAAATTGCTTGAGATTCTAGAGGAACATAGCTCCAATTTTTTATTCTTATCACAAAGCAAGCTAACTAAGGAGTTTCATTAGTATTCATTTTAGCCCAATGTAATTTTCTCCTTCCTAGTAACAAAAAAAGAAAAAAACGTATGCCTGCAACACCACTGAACCAAAGAAGGTCACCCTAAGTATATCAGCATTTCCTGTAACTCTTTCAGATTGTATTCACAAGGTAGTAAAGATAACTGCTTCACCTCAAATTATAATAGTTCTAGTTACAGAATATAGAACACTATATAATACAAAGGGTCTTATTTGATTGAATAAAACAACATCCATGATCAGCTCTGAGTGCTGAGCTGCTGACAGCTAAAGCCAAAGACTTAAGAGCATTCAATTTATATCCAATTAATTTGCTGATAATTTATTCTTCCACTATACAGTTTCCACATTACAGACCATGTTCATGTTATGTAGGGAACCTTTTTCAGGGTTGGAAACCGAGCTTGTTTCCCCCTTTGAATTAGTGATCTTTAAGAGGCATTAAAACTTGGGGTTAGAGCGTTTCCTTATGGAGTTATGGAGTTACACTGTCATGACTTTTGGAATATTTTCCCATTACATTTTGCATATATTTAATGTTTTCAAAACCAAGAGATCTATAATAGCTATGTGCTGTGACATCTTTCTGACACGGCCATGCCTCTGCATTTGTAGCCTGATTTATAACAACTTCATTATTCTTGGGTTGCCCCTAAACAGTGCCTTCCAGCCACATGATTACTTGGTAATAGTTACAGGAATCCATGAGAATTTAAGATGAGCTCAAAACGTTATTTCCACCTGCGCCTAGATCTGGTGATGTTATCTGCAGGTGGAAGAGTGAGCTGTTGTTTTAAGTACAGAAGGCCTGAGTCACCACTGTGTTTAATCTCATATAATAAATTGCATCTGTGCCAAGTGGGTACAAAAATACCACCACTGGTGTGATTGGGGAATTGTGATTTGATTGTGTTTTACACTCAGTTCGTACAGGTGTTAATATGTTAAAAAAGTGTAGGGAAATGTGGAACACTAAAATTAAAAAAAATCCCTCTGTATGGAAAATTAAATTAAAATTTATGGTATTATAAGGTTTCACTTTTACATACGCATCACTGGAATCATAAAATGTCTTTAAGATTTGGATCAAAATCATATTTAACAAAATACTGATGTTCCAAAGAAGCATTTATGTGTAACAAACTATAGTACACACCCTGAGTAAATGTAGGCTTAAGTAGGACATAAGTAACATGCAGTCCTTGTCCTGTGAATTTCACCTACTGACAACATTATAATGAGAAACAGAGGTGCCAGATCGTAGGGCTTACCTTCACAGAGGAAAAGAAATATGATTTCTTTAGCATTGTGATGACTCTGTTCACAGATGTCATGGATATTGATGACACTGTTTTAGTTTTTGCCGCCGGGTTACTGGGAAGCAATTTTATTTTTATTCTTTTCATCCTGTTACCTTTGTTATCAACACTTCCCTACAAGATCTTTGCTTGTGTTTTCTTCTCGTTTCAGATACATACCCAGATAGTATTATTGTGACTTGCAAATGCCCGTTATTGGAAATATATGCTTTCTGGGTTGGTTATCTTTCAGACAAATTTGCTAGAATTTAATTTTATATACATAATATTGTTCTTTCCAGTGTCCTGGTTTCACAATGAAGCAATTTCCTCAAAATAATTTATTGGTAATTCATTAATGTGAAATGGTAATGACCTTCTCAGCTTATTTGTTAGCGATGTTTCTTTTTTAAGCTGAAGCACATAAATGTAGTTTCATTAACACATTTATAGTTAAAAGTGCAGAAGTTATTTGTGTTCTCTTTGGTTGTAATGGATTTGATGTGATCTGTGTCAGCCACAGGGAAGCAGAAGAGCAATAGCTGCGTCACAAGGGTTCGCCAGAACAGATTCATGTCTTCCGAAGCGTGTGTGGGTTCCAAGGCGGCTTACATTGATAATGCTTTAAGAATGGCTTATTATCATAGTTACCCAGGCAGCGAGCCAGAGTCAGAGCTCTCTGACTAATACGAATGGTCTTTCTTGTTTATGTTTTGGTCAACCATCTAAGGAAATGTGAGGAAGTAGAAAGAAACCATTTTGAGTGTTAATGAATGAGAGAAAATCACCGCTCATCAGATTACAAAGCCTGCGCTCATTCTGGTGAGCAGCAACCAGAAGATATTCCTATGTCTGCTTAGGCTGTAGCTAGATATTCCTGGTGGAAGTAAGAGGGCTCTAACAGTCCTATCTCCTGTGGACGTTTGCATTCTCAGTGCATTTATTTACATTAGGGTTGTTTGTGCTATATTATGCCTGATTGAACCAGAGTCTCTTGGAGAGCAAAGTGCTTTTATTTTGACATTTTCACATGGAAGCCAGCCATCACCCCTATAAGGAGAGTAAGCAAGATTTATGATGGGAATATTGATTTCCTTTATACTCTGTTATAAAATACATCTAAGCACAAAAGATAAGCTAGACCTCTTTGTTTGCTCCTTCTTGCCATCTGATGTCAGGACTTGCTGAAAGTGCCTTGATATTTTAAATCATAATGCAGCGAGGAAGGCAATTTGGGATTGTCTATACATCTTTATATGTGTTATTTAAAAATCTTAGAGGGTGAGAGCTTTAGCAAGACTGAACAGAAGAGACAGCCTGCGGGAAGGGGGAGATGCCTTTCCAGCGGCCCTGGGGTACCTGTCTCTAGTCATTCATCTACACCAGTTCTCTAGTCTGACCCTAACGTGTTGTCTAGGCCAGGGCAGGTGTCTCCACTGAAGGGAAAGTTGTCTGTGCTCCTCTGCTCCAATGCTGGCAGAATGGCCAGATCTGGGGTTTTGAGGACATGTTTATGCCTCTCTACTTCTGTATCTGCCATGAGGAAGCTGGAGCAAGGATGAAGCTCTCCGCTGTTGTTACCAGACCTATATCCTATCAAGGTGTAGCTGATCTGAACACAACACTTGGGCCTGTTTTCCCAAAGGCTTTGTGTACATGGTTTGTGTGAAGTGTTAGCAGTGGTCACACTGAACCTGTGAGCTGTGTCTGGCTCCTGCTAATGTGACTGACAAATATCTCTTCGCAATGAGAACACAGTCAGCCCAACAGCCAAAGGTAAATAAATTAAATCTTTCCAGGATTTGAGTCCTGGTAATTCTGTTCCTTCACCTTTTGCTTCATTTATTATAGGTCTGTTTTTTTCCAGGGTAAGTTCTTTGAGGTAGGAACAACATGGACACAAAGTCAAATAATGACGTTAATAATAAGGTGACTTTTTGCCATCTGCCAATTTGCAAAAACTTACTGAACACATCTAAGATTGCTAGCATTAATAATGCACAAACCCCACATTTTCTCCTCCTCTCTTTGGATGTCTCCTTATTACACATATGGCTTGACCTTAAAAAAAGAATGAGTAATTTTTTCTTAGAATGGAAAATCTTTCTACTGTGGGTTTAAACTGAAAATAGAACCTAGCTCAAAAACCAAAAACTGAAATTCATGATTGTTTCAAATGTGTATGTAACACAGTGTGCTATGTGCTATTTCTTATTGGAAACCACCAACAAAAAAGAGAAATATCAGTTAACCTTGAAGCAAAATTATTTGGGAACCTAAATATATCCTTTTGTGACTCTCCTTAGTTAACACGTGTACTATGAATAGAAAAATAACAAAATCGGGAGAATCTGATTACTATAAAGTAATCCCACTAGAGGGTGCAACAGAGTAAATAATTTCTGCATGAAAATGTGTTAAACTTGCTGAGAATCGGAATTATTCCTGGTAACTGAGCCAGCTCCAAGCGTGACTGAAGCTCAAAATGTCAAGTATTGTCTGCCTGCTACTCCTCGGTCATCAAGGCTACGACATCAAGGCAATTCTTTTAGTAACTAGGCACTACCTGAAGTAGAGAGCTTTATTCTGAATTGTTCACTTGCAGCCTGTCTAGAGAAGTCTGTGTTCTGTTCGACAAGGAGAAGACAGAATTATCCATGTTTGCTTTGGAATTAGATATGTATATAGTTTTAATATAGAAATAGCTGAGATATATATATGTTTTTCTGAAACAGACATGGCTCTTCCAGTCTTTTTTTAATTTGCAGATGCTATGAGTGGCAGACATATCAAGTAAGAGCCATTTGATGTTTCAGTTTCTTCCTGTTCTGTTTTTATCATGCTTAATTTCCATGCTATGCTTTGATGTTGTGCACCCATTTTTTAGCTGTAAATGCAGATTTCACATATTGTGTGTATTCCAAAGAAAAGAAAGATTTACTGGTATCCTGTGCAAAAAAGAAAAAAAAATCCCAATATAATTATGCAGTGGCATCCTATTTTAACGAAAGTTACAGATGGATATATCTTCTGCTATCCAATAACAGCTGATGTGCAGCCAAGGTGTATACTGTACAAACATGCTAACAGTGCTGATCCACTTCTGTAAAAATTAGCTTTTTTCCTGCAGCAATTATCTGTAAAGTAAGTCTTTCTATTTTTCCTTTTGTTACTATTCGGTGCTTAGAGAAAGTCCGTCTCATAACTACATCAGGGTTCATATACAATTCAGCCAATATTTCCTGTATATTTTTTGAACAGAGCTATTTGGAAAATGATGCATTAAAAATGCAAAAAAATCTTTCAAAAAGCTATTTATAAGTGAAGTGACTTGCAACTGCTTGCGGGATTTACAAAATTATTGACTCGTCTTGATGGTGCAGTGACAGTCCAATCCAGTTTTGGTTGCGTGTTTGCTGCTGCAATTCCTTGGTCAAGGGCTGCAAAGGTGTCCTGCGTGGAAAAGAGCAGTTCTTGCAAGTCTTTCTGAATATAAATATTTAATGAGAGATTGTGCAGGTAATTTTGTAATACAATAATTGATGTGTGTATGTGCATGTTTATGTGTGTGCATACAAATAACAGTTTCTGAACCTCTAGCTTCGTATGCTGTCAGAGAAAAGATAAGTTGAAATAACATAAGGGTCTGGCGTAAATTGAAGAAATGTGGGAAATTCAGTTAAAGGCTGAAATGTCATCTTCAATTCACCCCTGCTGTACTTAGTTATTGCAGCACACTTGGTACATAAGGTCACCCACTGTTCAGTCTCGTCTAAGAGAAGGCACCATTATCTGTGATGCGCAGGTACAAGAGGATAAGTGAAAGATGACGTTTCAGCCCAACTTTGGAGTTGTCCTGATTTCACTCAGTTTAAACGAGTCTTTTAATGTAACTTTGGCAGGTTTGTCCTGTAACTGAGTCTCCCTTTTGAATTTTTTTTGTTTACATGAGTTTGCAAGCTTTTTATTTTGTATGTTTATTAAATCCATGCATTTATGAGTCTGGGTTATCAGGGTCATTCTGATAACCAGCCCTAAGTGATACAGCGGGGCCATTCTTTCCCTGATTTTATTTTAATTTCCCGTATTTTAACGAAGATTTGGAATAAACATGGGCTAGTGTTAAACACGAAGCTGGGATTTCACTGTCATTTGAGCAGGTATTTATTACATTTTTAGACGAATTCCTTTATCGAATGATTGATGTGCTCGATTCATGCAATGTTAGATTCTCTGGTGTCCAGTTTGCGAAAACTCTCTGTTCAGTGGCTGCAAAGCCAAGCATGATGTAGTCCAGAGGGAGATCTTTCATCCACAACTGCATAATGTCTGGTTGGGCCAAGGCCCTCTGACAACATTCTTAAGAGTGGAGTTGCTGGAATCAGTTAAGGTGCTTGGAGATCCCGGTTTCACCCGTATCTTCACACTCAGATATACACATTCCTTCCTTCCTGTTTCAGAGAAGCCTTTAAAGAACCTTTGTCCTATGATTCTGGAGGCTCTGAGTGATGGGTAGTTCTCTTTAAAGACCAGATTGGGGTGGCTGACCTTGTTTCCCTTAATCGATGAGAAAGGAAAGGCTAGTGGCTGGGATAAATGCCTTGCCCTTGCTTACAGCAGAAATGATCTGAGAAGCCAGGAGCAGCAGTAGAAAGCCCAGCAGCAAGCACTTCATACAGGCATACAGAACATCTGTGCTCAAAACTAGGACTGTTAAATGATGTCTGCTGTATTATTTATCAATTTCATACTTGATAATTAGTTTATCTTTTCATTTCTGTTTTAAGAAAGCCTGGCATCCCATGTTCTTGGCAGCCTTTGTTCACTCATGCCCTTTCCTGCCCTCTCCCCATTACTGTCCTTCAGTCAGAGCGAGGTCAGGGAGGCAGGTTTGGTGTGCCACAGAACTGAGTAGCTCGAAGTGTGTAAGATCAGGAGTGGAATGGGAAGGTCCCAGAATAGATCTGCTGCCAATGAAACACAACCTTTCTTTCCTTCGTGTCGTTGATTTTGGGGCCCTTACTCCCTCTTACATTTCGCAAATTCAGCTGCACGTGGGCTGTGCAAAACAGGGACCGAAGCAAAACAACTCCCCCCAAATAATATAATTACCATTTTCCCATACTGGTCACAGGTTATACTTACACCACTGCTTTGTAATATAAAAAGGGATCTAGTAGGCTTGTCATTTCTGCATGTTGTGGTCGAGACAAAGAGTGATTTCAGGGGAAGTCACAGAAATCTATGATCTTGAACTACCTGGTATTCTGAGTTTTCAAGCAACTATTACTTCAGATGGCATATTGCTGTGCAGCTATCATGGTCAGGGCTAAAAAAAAATCAGTTTGAAAGCTCTTCCAGCTTTTGGCACCTAAATCCTTTGGCATGTGCATTCATTTAGAATAAATTGACAGTCAGATCAGCAGACCCAATATGTGCTTCATTAAGTGTTTGACAAAGACATGTTAGGCAGTAATCAGTGCATGAGACTGTTGATGTTTTCTTAGTAGTAAGTAGTACAGTGTGGTACATGATACAGTGTTATTGGGCATCCCAAAAGGTTAATATCTGTCATCAGAATTACTATACAGAATATTCTGCTGTAGATATTGGAGAGGGGGAGCTGCATTATCTCAGATGTGGCCATGCGGTAACCAAAGGCATAAGCTTACTTTTAGCCGAGATCTTTAAAACAGAATGGTATGGCATGGAGCCAGAATGTTTGATTTTTGTAGACCCATATTCCTCTTATAATAATGGTGCTCTGTGGTTATGTAGAAGGTGAATACAAGTATTGTGGTGCATATTTCAAATTGCTTTGCTTGTCCATGAGAGAATTTTTCTTTATGCAAATACCTATTGAGGTCATTGGGAGCTTGTTTGCATGCGGTCTGGTTACGTACCCTCAGAATTTGACCTGTCTACATCAGTCATCACTGAAATGTAAGCATCTCCAGAAAAGCGTATAGCAACCTCCTCTGGAATAGCTCACGTCACAGTGGAAATGCAGAAAGATTCAAAACATCTTTCAGTGGGTAAGCAAGTCCCACTCTAACCAGTAACAGATAAAGGTTATACACCTTTGCCAGTAACTGAGAACCGCAACATTTGGAAAACAATGTCTGGGCAAGTGTTTTTTCAGTAATTTTTAATGACATAAAAAGATGGGAAGAGGTTGAATTTTGACAATATGAGAGTTGTACAGGCTATATTACAGATCTGTTGGGACATCATCCGTGCAGGATAGTCACTTGCAGCTATGGCCTTGGCTTTGGGGGACTTGGCTGTAACTCTCCCAGTCAATGTGTTCACGTCATAAAAAAGTAAGTCTGAACTTGATGTTTAGTGAAGTATTCTGTAAAAACTCTAAATACACATCAGTAAAGTGGGTGCATTGATAGGCCACTGTCTAGATAGTGTCCTCTGTGATCCATTTCTGTGCTGAAACTGCCCATAGTATCACTGAAGGACAGGGAAGGGCTATTTATTAGCCATGTAGCATCTAAACAGAAAACATTGCAGTTTTGAGGTTCAGTGCCTTGTACTGCCTATGATTTGTAGGACAAAGCCAAGGCACAGATGGAAGATAGAGTTGCAGAAAAATTTTCAGCATGGAGAAGCCAGCTTTGTCTTGAAGAAACTGCATGAAATGCTGTTTCCTTTGAGATAAAGTCTAGGACCAAGCAACTACTTCGCACATCTGAGAACTCCTAGTTTACTTACATTGCAAAATTCTAATATTATTTAGGATTATTATTAGATTTATTTTTTTAATAAAGAATCCTAGAAGATTTTTGTAGGTAAAGAACTCAGCTGTAGTAATTGGCAGTGGAAGCTCTTCATTAATTAACAGTTTTTTTTTTTTTAATTCTCATGTTCCTAAGTATAGCATCAATTTTCAAGGAACACATGGCAATCATTTGTATGTTGACATTTCCTAGAAAAATAAGTTGGATACAGTGTAAAAGGAACATTGTCTAATATGCAGAAAATTATTTGTGATTCTTTAAAATTTTAGCTCATTCTCCTACTGCCCAATTTTTCTTAAAAACCACTATTTAAAATACTCTTATGGTACAGAGTTTGTGGGGTCTGTGACAGTATAGAATACATATTTGCCCATTGTGGCCATTTTTTGTAGTTCTTCCTGGGAGAGTGGCAGATGATTTTTTATCTCCACTGTGCAAAGGTTATGGATAAGACGTGTGGCTGAGGTTCCTGATGTGTTTGTCACAAGTGTAGAGAACCTCATGGCACATCTGTGTGCAAACAATTGTGTGAAGAGATGCTCAATAGTATCTAAATATCAATTTGGTCTGCCAGAAGAGCAGCAGGGATTGGCAAGTTGAGATAAGGAGAGGATGATTACATATCTGGATGGGAACACACTGATTGACTTACGAAAGCTGGCTTAGTTCAGGGAAATAATTGGCAGGTGTTTTGCCCTGTTTGTTGACTTGAGTAATGTAAGAAATGTTGAGAGCTTGAGATACCTATAAAAAATCTGTATGTCACAGACTGTATGACTAGCGCTCCATTCAAAGATAAATAAGAAAATGGCTTAGATAGAAGAGCCTGTACGAGTTAAAAGGGGCTGTTAAGGAAGAAAAGTAGTTCATGGTGGGAGGAAGAAACTGAAGAAGAAAATGCGAGACTGTGCTTGAGTACACAAAGATGAAATCAGATGAAATGCCACATGTGAACATTTGCAGGGTGACTGAAGGAAGCCCCATTCACTCAGGAGTGGCAAGAAGGCTTTGTTCAGTGCCAAGTTCACTTGTTGAAAACCTGTGCTGTGGGAAAATGAATATGAAGAAGAGATGAAGAGACATTTTGGTCTTGTGATGACAATATGCACATTTTAATTGTTTGACAAATCGCATGTAAATCAAGAGCAGTGAAAAGGACATAGGCTCAGTTTCAAAAATTATCTGCCTCTGAAAATTAGGTCTTCATACCCAGAAATAGAAATCTAAGGCAGAGCCAATCAAAGCCAGTACACAGGCTGTCAGCCCTGTCTTTCCATTTGGAATGCCTTTGAAAATGGTAAAATTATGGTAGGGAAGCAATAGAGAGCTCTGTTATCTGCTGCCTTTCACTTTGTCTTGTTGCCTACACAGATGCAGAATGCCAAATTTCTGCTACTTCTCTGATGGTGGCTTGCGTGGGTACTCTCGCCGCTTCCTTTTGCTCAAGAGACTGTGGGACAGAGAAGAATTAGGCCCATAGCTGCTTTCAGGGTGTGCTGTGCATAGAGGATGTCATGTAGCGAACAGGGACGCGTGTCAGCAAAAGGTAGTGTCTGGCGCGCTGCAGAGCTGGGCGTTGTAGCAGAGAAGACCTCGTCAAATCAAGGATTTCGTTAAATGAGAATGTTAAGTGAGCCAAAAGCTACAAGAACGTTGCTGTGGGCCCCATCTGGGAAAATGCCACAGATGAGATATTGTGGGAGTATGTAAGAGGATAAGTGGTAGGAAAAATGATATCTCAACATATATAAATCCTCAAAAATACATGAGGGTATAAAGTCTTAATATTAATTTCAGTGATATTCAGGGAATTTTTTTAAAGTGGTACCTCTAGGGGCTGAAGTAAATAGTCCCCCTTAGTATAAATGTTTGATTGAATTCCCAGTGTGCCAAAGTCATTGGTATCACTAGTCTGGAGTTACATGAATTGAAATAATGATTAGTGTAATCGAATCCAGCCCCGCACTTCAAGGCACAAGCTGATCATTTGTGGATGTCAAGAAGAAAATCTTCCACCCCTGCCCAGCATTGCTTAGTGGGTGAGGTACATCATGGAAAGTGTTTGTTTTGTTTGGTTTTTCATTTCTTTTGCAGATCACTCAGGGATGACTACCGAGTCATGGACTCATCTGTTGAGGGGAGTCATTACAAACAATCCTCAGGAGATGTCGCTAATGAAAAATTAGTGAAGGAAGGTGAGAAAGATCTCACCTGTGTTAGTTTCCTAAAAACTAAGGGCAATATTGTAGCTCAGCCTATATCCCTGGTCAAGGGAATAGGGATGCACTAGAACCTCTCTTACACCTCTGCATGAAGTATTTGTACACCAACATCTGGGCGTAACATGGGCTGTTCAGACCAACCTCAGAGGACTACAGGGGACCTTGGCTGAAATCTCTTCCCAGTTTGTGCTGTTGGACAGCAATCAGGATTAAATTGATATGGGCCAGCAATAAAGAAACATTCAGGGGAAAACAGGGAAGAAACTATGGTTCTGAGGCACTGTGTTTGGGCAGCAATTTTTAATTAATACAGTAATTGTATTAACTTGGTCAGGGAGCTAGGCTGTGGTGCATCACTCGCACTGTAGTGGCTTTTCCTTTTGCTCATGAAGGGCAGCTCCACTGGAGCCAGCCAGGCAGTGTGGAGCCACTCTGTGCACATAGGGAGATTATGGCCAGCTAATGTACGTTCACATGATGCCTTCCTTTCTACTGGTTTTCTCAGAGGGCAAAACCTTGGAAGCTAGTCTTGAAAATGCTGTAGACAGCTCAAGATGCTGACCCAACATGAGAGGTATTTCCTTAGGATATCATAAAGGAAAAAATAAAACCCTCTCTGAAAGCCTTGGCAAAGAGAAGGAGAAAGATTTGAGAGAAATGTATTTCGAATAGAGCCCCTAATTTTAACACTGGAGTGTCACGTACATAATCCAGAAGGACATCTCTACTACCCAAAAGGGCTTCACATTCCTCCTTTTTTAGGGTCATACTCTTAGGTGGGTTATTTACAGCCTTCGTCTCCATGAATGACATTATTGATAAATTCCATAGCCACCGCCAGTAAGGAAATGTGTAATTTAAGATAAACATTTTACATTGAGCCATGAAAAACTTAAATACGAAATCTCCCCCCTTTTTTTTTAAACCAGAGGTACAGAATTCCTCAGGCATAGGTCTTCACTGGAAATTTTCCAGTCTGAGCCTCATTATATGGACTGTTAGTGCATTACTGTAAAATCTCCTATTGATTTCAGCCATTGTCATCTGCTGGGAAAAATACCCTGTTCAATTTTTTAATCACAGCTGTAACCTCCAAGCAGCCCGGAAAGGGACACAGAGCCGGTGAAGAACACAGATCATTCACCTAAAATGATCCCATTAGCGCACCTGTACCAGGCGGGTGGACAGCTTTGTTTCCGTCCTAGAGCGCCTTTGAGGCAGGAGAGGGGGTTTATAACTCTCATTCCTGAGCCAGCTGGTGATCCACGTTTCAGGAGAGCTGCAGCTTGCTAACACAAGAGGATTGCAGTTCTGGCTATTCTGAAATGAGTGTCAGGAAGTGGATACATTTTAAAAAGTGACTTGCACTCTTTCCTGAGCCTGTAATGAGAGCAATCAGAAAAGCAAGACGACTTGTCAGAAAACGTGTACTGCTAGATACTGAAGGAAAAATCTAAGCCTTGCATTTATTAATCTCAGTTACATGAGATAGACTAATGGATTAAATGCATTTGTAATGTTGTTGCCAGTTAAATTTTTCACTCACTCTGGAGGCGATTGAAAGTTTCCCAAATCTTCCTTGTTTAAATGTATATTTAAACCAAAAATGGCATTTCAGAGGGTGAGAAGTGATGGACTGGGGACAGATGGGTGTTTGTGTATCGTTTCTCAATATGCAGATGCTGAAGAGTTTGTCAGCAGTGAAACCTATGGGATGGAGGGTAGGAAAGAGTACCCTCACCGCTGTAATGCATAGGGTGAAGGAGAGGGACGTTACGTCTGACTGGCTATGGACTCAGCTCTCAGCAAGTGTTTTTCTCAAGGAGTTTTGGTGCCTGGTTCACAGATTGTAGCTGTCGTAGAGCACACATCACAAAGCCATGCATTATGAATGTGTCTGTCTTTTAACTCGAGGCACAGGAGAAGTACAAAGATAAATTAGGTCCTCCCTAAATGAAGGAATGGACGACTTTCTAAAGTCATACAAGACAAATCTCAGGCATGCAAAGCACAGGCACAACCTCTGGTGAAAGGCATGTGGCCTTGGTCTCTGCACTGGCTCATCTGGAAAATCATGGAGTTATATTGTGGACTTTTCTGCAGTTTTGACTGCAAAGACTATATACTGGGAAGAAGTGGGGCTCTTGCACTTCTGATATATGTAAGACAGACACCCAGAGGGTGTTAATGCTCCTGAATGAGTCCAGAATCCAAGACCCACCTGCAAGCTGCCTTTTGCTAATGCAGCCTTAGTGTGAGCACATTGATGATTGAAACTCCAACTGGAGCAGATCTGGGAGCAAAGGTGTGAGGAGGACTAATGTAGCTGCAGAAAACGGCAGTTAATTAGCTGATTGTGGTTTCTGCAACTTCTGGTTGTTCTTAACCTGTAGCAGCCTTATAAGCCTTTCTCTTATTAAGAGGTGACAAGGCCGTCACTTTTGTAGGTATTTAGATGCCTTGATTTCTGTGGAAGTTAGGTGGCTCAACACTTTTAAGGCTCTGAGCCATAGTTCCTTCAATTAATCGATTTCAGCTGCAAAACTTCTAGTCAGTTGTGAATCAGATTACTATGTTGGTATTGGTTATAAATGAAACACCTCATCCTGGTCAAAACCAATGTTTTTCTTCATGCGTAGTACCTCTAAAATCTACCTGTGGCTTGTTCTAGTCCTCTTAAAGTTATTTCTTCTGTACTGCCGGGCCTGTCACATGGAGAAACATCCCTACTTCTATTAGTGGTGAGGAGAGTAATTAAGCCTGTAGCACAGTGTGACACCATTTTTGTGGGATTTTCTTGCAAGTCTAGGAAAATGTTGAAATATATTCTCTTTTCTAGGCTCCAAACAGGGCCTAGAAATTAGGTAAATGCTCAGATTTCAAAAGCATTCACCTTTGCTTAAACTCTAGATGCGACATCAGTTTTAATAAGGTACTTACAGACATAAAATGAAAGTAACATTACTGTGATTATTGTCTTTTGTTTAAATCTCTGTGGAATCACTCAGATGTGGAAAGATTACCTTATAGTAAAGGACGTGTCAGGCATCATTTTGGTTTGTGAAAACCTGAAAGTGGTATTGACTGGAACCTATGTACAAACAAAGGTGAGCCTGTCTAATCAGCTCCATTTTCAAGCCAAAGGAAAAACAAAAAGAAGCCAGCAAATACATTAAAATTTTAAGATCATCATTTTATGCATAACTGATTTGATGTAAAAATAAATACATCACTTTTAACTTGAAATATTTCTCTCTGCTTTTCTGTGGCAGGTTCACCATTTGTAGAACAGACATACTATAAACTCTGAGATCTTTTTTGTTCTGTGCTTGAATGGCAAAAGTACAATGTCATGTTAGTGCGTGATTAAGGCTGTTATGCCTGATGATAATATAAATAATGACATTCATCTATTCCTCGTGGAGAACAGTGTGCATAATGCAGGGGGTATTGCTACATGCTCTATCATGTTAATAAAAGTAAGATGACAACTTTTCATTCCCAAATTTTAGTGAAGTTGTCTTTAAAGCAGAAGTAAACAAAGATGTAAGATTTTCCTTGTAACCACAAGGTTTATTTCTACACCAGGAAACTTGTTGATGTTTAATATTTGTTCAAAAGCCTTTAGTAGTAATTTCTACCCGCTAAAGCCACACAACTGACAAGGAGCAAAACTGAACTCAGCCAGCAGGCAATTTACGACTCTATTCTGTGTTTCTGCTTTCTATGGGTAACAGCAAATGTCAGCATGGATACACTCAGGAAACTCATCACTTGACACCAGAAAGAAGGGTGACCTGCCCCTTAATGGAAACCTTCTCCTTGCTACTGAGAAGTGGTTCAAGAAGTCACTGGACTTCATCTTGGCATTTCAAACACATTTACCTTTGCTCAAAAGGTTGGGCTGAGGGGAGGGAGGGCAGTTGCCCCAAGCCACTGCACAATGCTGTATCTAATGTGTTTGAAGGGGGTGGTAAGGTTTTATTCTTTGGGCAAGGAAGAATAGAACTCCTTTGGCAGTAGAGGAGTTGAGGCTGGACAGTCTTATGAGCAACTTACCAGGGCACAAGGTAGGATAAAAATAAAGTAACTTCAGGGTCTTCAGTACAGATATTGTTCTTCTGAAGTATGACTGTTTGCCGCTGATAGCTCCTGCTGCCTCCTGATGCTGCTGAGCCCCAGGCGAGAAGTATATTCATAAAGGAATGTAAATTGGATCTCTCAGTATATTCAAGTATGTAACTCACTGTCTGTGGTGGTCAAAGTCACAGGCTTGGGTAAGGACTCCTAGGAACTGCTGCTTGAAAACCTTTTTTTATAAAACCACCGTAATAAGAGATTGCTCTTGCTGAGAACTGGAGTCTTGACTTTGTTTTTGGTTTGCATGGATCTATTCAGAATCAGGACTGGCCTTGAGCAGCCTTCCAGGGGCAAAGGATCCAAGCTGAAGTCAAGTTTTAAGTGAGCTGGACAGTGTTATTTATGAATAGAAGTTTTAAGCTGTTCTAAGGAGTTTCAGGGAGTTCAAGGAAGGGTTAAGCTGTTTACATACACATAGCTAGAGACAGGATTATGTAGTTCCTGAATGACTGGTTTGATCAGCAGTGCTTTACTCTCATGTTCTTTTGCTTGTCTTTTCAGAGAACAGAACACAATGTTTTCTAAACATTCGCTTAATATTTCTTTTTTAACTTGGCCTTCTAGTATTTGAACTTAAAAATCATGCCCACTGAACCATCGTTTGGTTGTAAACTTCACTGTATCACTTCACTACTGTGAGAAAATACTCCCTACACATGAATGCCAATTAGTCCACAATTGTTTATAAAGTGCATAATGGCTGGAGTAGGTTAATACATTTAACAGATAAATGAACCTCAAGGCAACCTGGCAAATATGGGATAAAGAAAATATGACAGTTTAGAATCTTCATGGAGGCATAAACCCCAAGTCCCACTGAGATAATAATAAATAATAAACGTCTCATTTTAATAAAAATATGTTTTTGGAGAGATAAGAAAAGACGAATTTATGTTAATGTTGCTTGTAGCAGACATCACTATGAATATTAAGAAAGAGCAGCTTATATTTTAATCACAGTTGTAATTTACATTCACAAAATATTTTGTTCCCTATGGTCAATTAGAAGGGTGAAGATTTTATTTTAATTTTTCTAAATAAATAACTGAAATGAAACGTGTTTGTAAATTAATATGCTGTTGATCTTCTTCTAGGAAGTATTACCATTTTCAGGTAATTTGCAGATTCTTGTCTGGAGTGGTTATTTTGACACTCTGACATTCCTTCTGTGTCTGGCCATGCCTTGATATCAAGGGAATATTTTAGATTACGATTATCCAGGTGCTCTGCTGCAAGGCAGTACCTCTCACTCAAATCTATCTTTCTAAAAGAACATTGCTGCTTCATGAAGGGCAGGAGGGAGATGGTGAAAACCTTATAAAACCTGATCTCTGAATCTTCACCATATCTGCACAGAAATTTTTCTTGACAGGCAGTTTCTTGGCATTGACTGGCTGTCAGCAGGAGCAGCATATCTCCTGAAAATGTGAGTCCAGTTCCTCACACAAAGTGGAAGCTGCACTGAGTCTCTTGCATGACATTTTATACAAATAGTTATGAATTAATTCTAAACCTATTTTTAGTCAAAACATTCTTAACATTCTAATGGGATGAACACAAAGGTCCAGTTCAACTAAGTATGGGGCAGTACGTGAAGTCCATTAAGTCCTTGCTGATCAAATAATGGCTCATTCTTGCAAGTAAATCCTGGTGAAGCTAGTTACCAGTCCAGAAGATGAAAGCCTGTGCTCTCCTTAGCTTCATGCCTATGATTCTAGAATTTTAGTTTGATTTTTACTTAGGAAAAAAAAAAGATAACTGCCAATCTATTGTGTACTGTATATTTTTAGGTTCACTTCATCTTTTCCTATGCTTCTGATCCACTAAAACAAACTAAAATGAACATGCCAAGAATTACAAAATGTTCAACTGCAAACAAGAAGAACGTGTGCACCACACTTTTTGATTGTGAAGTCTGTGTGATTTAAACATGTGCTTAAGCAGTTTGCTGAATTTTGACTTAAATATTTACTTACGTAGTAATTGAAACAATTTTTATAAATGGATACTTTAATCACTATATTGTAAGGCTGTTCTCTGCCCAGGCCAAACAATATATCATTATTTTATGCTATGATTAAGATTTTGCCTTGTTCTATTTAAATGCCCCCTCAATAGGCTGCTAAGAGGAAGGAGATATAGTTATTTAATTACTGGTTTAGAGAAAAGAAAAGTCATCTTTCTGGATGTTTTGTGACAGAGACTTAAATTTATAACAGTATTCTGACAATTCCTTCTATAGGCCTAGGTATCCCCAGGTGAACTAGGCAGGGATATGCATCTCTGGGACTAGTGGTATGTCTAAGGTAGGAAATTGATGGTTCTTTGGGTGCCTGGAAGCAGATTTAGGAGTCAAGGACAATAACATGCCAAACCTACGGGATAGGACCCAAAAGGGACTAGGGACCTTGGTGCTCAGTGTTGTGCTACTTAAAAATAGGTTCTTAGCTCTGAGAATAGAGTTCAAAAGTAAAAGGCAGATGCTTGACTTTTCTGTACATGGGCTAAAGAGACTTAAAACAACAAACATAGTAATGGGAGGGAACTTAAACTAGGCAATACACAGTGCCAGTGCAAACATCCAAAACCTTGTCTCTTTTGTACTGAAGGAGCTCTTTGAGGTCTACGGTCAGTGAACTCTGTGAACAAGGATCCAAAGCTGGTATTACTTCCTACATGTAAAACGCACAAGGGCATGGGAGGGAACAGGACAAAGCAGCAAAAGGCTTGTGATTAGAATGTTCTCAGAATGAAGGAATTTAGATTAAATTTTGCTCCAGCTGAGGAGATTCAAGCATCCACCTCCAACCTTCAATGATTCTTCCTATCAGCAAATTGGCTATTTTACAGTGTAGCAAGGGATATCTTCTACATCTCCAATTGAAAGCGGGCCAATGTAAAACCAATTATGCAAGAGTCATGGGGACAGAGAGAGAACAAGCAAGAGGAAGTCTATGTCCTAATGGTTAGAACTGAAAAACAGGGGTGTAAGGTCAATATTAGTGTTTGAAAAGGTGGCCACAGACATACAACTCATTTGCCACTTGACACACAGGTACCTAAAGCTTTCCATTGATATAGTCAAATGAAATTCAAAAAGTATCACAATATGAAGATGCAATAAATGAAGTAATTCAGGCATAGGAGAGTTATATTATTATAGTGATTAGTTTTCTGGACATCAAAAGAGACAACAGTGGAGCGTAACCGAGGGGACTTTATTAACACAAATCTGCAAACATCTCCATAGGAGGACTATGCTCCAGAGTTCTCAACAACCCTAAATATGTATCAAATAAGTCAAACCTATGCTTTCTGTGTGCCAGGGGAAGTCCAAAAGTTCCTGACCTCATTGCTGGAAGCAAGAACAAATAGGCACTGATTAGACTCAAGTTAGATGTATTTCACCTGAGGGCTCATTAACTATAAGAAAAAGGGAATTGGAAGGCCTTTTGAATGTAATAAAACACAGTGCTTGTACTGTGAAAAAATACTGCCTTGATGGCAAAAAATGTATATAATGAGTTTTGTGCTAAAATTATAAAGATACAGTTTAAGAAACAAATTTCCAACAAATAGCAAGTAACAACTACAAGAGTTAATGATAAGAAAGTTTGCAATTACTAATATGGATACCAGAAAATACAGTACAAAGCAAAAATGTAGTATAGTTCCAATGTATAGTTTAAACTTACACTATAATTGGCTATGATGTTGAATATAATCAGAAAAAGTGTGATTAGTAGATATGGAGATATAAAAAAACCCCACAAGGATAAGAGGGAGATACTACTAAATGAAGATAAAGCTTAATATTGATATTAAGTATGGAAAGAGTAAAAAGAGAAATTAGCACACTAGATTTTAAATATGGAGCAAAAGCAAACTATTAAAAGTTACCCTTTATCAAAAAAACCCAAAACCAAACCACACCAAACTACAAGCCAAAAAACAATAAAAATGGGAAATATGGCTAGTGATTCATTATGAAACTCACCTGAAGGAAAAAAATTAATGACACCAAAAGGCCATTAGGAGCTCTCTATAGGAGTGTTTTGCTCCTCTTACAAAGTATGTGTTTATTAGCGCCTACACAAGCGATGCAGGACTGTAAAAGGATCAAACCAGATCCAGAAGGAAGTTGACTTTGTCACTGATGTTTACCCACATAAAATTTTTATTGAAATGAGGAGGATCTTGCCACTTTGAGTGTTTGATTAGTGCTTGCAACAGCCCTGGATTCACACATAATAATTGGCTCATCAGCGCAATACAGGATACATAAACAAGTATCCCAGAAACTTCAGTGAAAAAGCTTAAAAGTTGGAATTTATATAAAACCCAGAGATTATGGACATTGGAAGATTTTTACATTTTAGGGGAATATACTTTATTTATTTCTCTGAATCTCTTAAAACACATACTTAATGTGATTTAATTTTGATATCAGTAAGTCTATTATGTGAAATTCTCAATTTTAGAATTAGAACAACAGTATTTTTGACTATGAACTGGTATTCATAAAAATAATGTCCATGTCAGAAGAAAAGATGGAGATTAAGTAGCACTGAAAGAAGCTGTGAATAAAGCAGAAAATCACACAATAATCATATGCTGGGCAATCCCTTACAGATTTTATCTTCAGAATCCTAGGAGGAAGGCCTTTAAAGCAATTGTAAAGGGATATATATTAGCTTGCATGGTAGATTTAGGAAAAACATGACATAGAGACAAACATGTAGACTTAGAGCAACAAGTTTGTACTTTGCAGGAGCAATAATGAGATAGAGTTTCATGAGAGAAAAAAAGTGAAATGTCCATTCTCAGATAGAGCCACTACTGACAAAAACAAGAACTGAAACCCAGAAAGATCTATTTGCAAGCAAGTGGTCTTTGACATTTTTTTTCTTCCCAATGGGAAAGAAATTAGCCACATTAGCAGTCAGACTTATTTTTAATAGATGATCTGAGATAGCCATAAGAACAAGGAGGAGTGCTCAGGAGCAAGGTCAAGCAAAATAAAGGGATTCATAAAATTCAAGTGTCATATGTCTACAAAAATGTGTATTAATAAGTATGGAAACATGGAAGATCTGCTGATATATTGCAGGGTTTCAGAATATCTGGCTTGTAACGGAGGTACCTAAGCTGATGACACAGGCATAGAAATGCCAATTTTATCATTAAAAATAGGGAAGAGTCATGCACCCTCTGGATGCCTCTCTGAAATGTTTGGTACCCAAGTATCCTCCTTCTTCAGTAGGGCTGTTGTCCAGTTGGAAACTGAATACTTAGTAGACAACTTTCCACACTCTCAAATAGTTTTGAAACTCGTTCCAAATAACATTGAACCAAATCAATCTCCCTCCTGAGTTAACAGAAAGCAGTATTTTCCACTAAGTCCTGGTGGAGTTAGAGACAAGAAAGCTTACGCTGATGCAAACCAAACTGTGTTTTAGAAAAGGAAGTCCCTTAGGTTAAGTACAAGAAAATTCCTCTGTGACATTTAGCACATCATAGAGTCTACAAAAGAGGCTTATTCTCAATGTATAGGTACAGAGAAAGTGTTTTTCTTGGTAGAATCCCTATGTTTAATTGGGGTGTTGGAGAAATATGAAAAATGGTTTCAGAATTGAATTAGCATGTGAAATGACTTTCCTCCATGCATTGGGTTCAAGTGCTTCAAAAACAAGGAACAAGACAAGCCTGTTCATTATAATTTGTTTAATTATTGAACCATTAGTGCCAAAGATTAGGGACACTGAAGAAGTTTAGTAAATAAATGTACTGGGAATAGACATTATATGCTGATTACTTCATGCTGGCTATACAAAATGCCAATTTAATGTAATGGAAGCTTTCATTTGGGAACCAGTTTACAGACAATGCCTAAGTTTCAAAGGAGGATAACTGCCTACTGAAAGCAATGTCAGAAGGCTTGTATATGTAGGTATAAATACCAAAATAGAGGAGCTGTATAAGTTATGATATTAGGCTTATGGTATCAAATGTATCTGTAGTGATGTAAACAGATGGATGTTACCATAGATAGAATAAATTTATTTTGTCTTAAGACCTGCACCCTTTTTCAGGGATTCCAACTTTTTTCCCCCCAAGAAAATGAAGATGTTAAATAAGTCTCTTTTTTTTCTGTGATCAGCATGAAAAACAATAGGGACATTGGAACTGCATAGCTAATTCATAGATCAGTATGGAGCTATAATGCATTTTCACTGGAGAGAATCTGTTAGGGATTAAAGCGGAATACAGATGGGCATATACTTCATAATAGAACCATGTATCAGGCTGTATTCCAGAATTACGGTCCCAAGAAAGTGCATTTAATAATTAGGCCTTCATAAGGTATAATGAAAAAAGAATCTTTGTCTGAAAAAAGAACATTTAGACTACTAAAATAAATAGAAAGATCTCTTCAGGGATGAATGATGCTGAAAATAAGGTATATTACATTAAAATGCGTACACAATAAGTTAATAGAGATTACTTGCCTAATTGAAACACTTCTGGAAAAAAATAGCAACAGTAACTGCGTAAAAGCATTTCAGACATGGGATAGCATTTTGGTAATTAAGATTATGTATAAGTCATGTAGTTATGACTGTTTTTTTCAGAGGTAAACCACATTAAGCTATTTAGTTATGAAGTTTTGTAAGATTGTAAATATGAAACAACAGGGGAAGAATAAAATGTAAAGAATTAAATGAGAAGATGTAGGTGATAAATATTGACTTTGCTACTAATCAGGTAGTGTTAAGTTCTGTGCTGCCTGGTTCACAGAATATTTTTCCCTCTGTACAATATAGTACATTTTGTTGTGTTGGATGTCTGTCTAAAATGCCAAACAAACTGTCTTTCAGAAAAATTATATGGCACTGTTGCATTTCAATGTGTACTGGAAATCTGACAGGAATAATAAAAAAACCCCTAAGACAGGGAAATCAGCTAGGTCTTAAAGGTATGCAGTGGAAATTGGTGTGCTAACAAAAACTCACTTGTTGTTTGTATATAACCTCTTTTAAGCCTGAACGTGTGCCCTTTATTAATATTTTTCACAACTCAGAAAAAATAGTAAAATTGACTTCCAATTGTTTGGGTATTAAAAAGAAGAGTAAAAGTAATAAAATATCTTGCCTAGGAAAATGAAGCATCAACAAAAGAAGAAATTAAGAAGATGCTATGGTCCAGTACTTAGAAGAAAAATAGTAGGAAGAAATGCACTTGTAAAGGAAGACCATTTAAATGTCCATCTTTACTTGTCCATACTTATCCTGTCCCAAATGTCCTGCTCCCTACCTTGCCTAAAATGTTCAGTTTTTCCTTGAAATCTAAATTCTCATGAAAAAGTTGAAAGATTAACTGTGACTAAGCCATAATTTTAAATGTATAAAAAAAGTTTAGGGGTTTTCTCTGACTCTATAAAATCAATGTACAATATTTTTCTCTACAAGTCCCAGTCACAGGAGGTTATGTTACAGTTTCTGCCAAAGAGACAGTGTCAAAGTTTATCTAAACTTGCTAACACAGTGAAAGGAGAGGGTAAACAAAAGTTTCATGGAAGCAAGTGCTCATTCAGACCATGCATATACTAATTCTTGAGAGGTCAAAATTTGACTTCTGCCTACATTGGCAGTATCTTTTTAATACCCAGCTGCAAGTGTCTTTTCAGCACTGAAATTATTTTTAATGTAATGTTTCCTACCCTGGATGAAAATAGTTTTTATAATCTGAAATGGGACTTGAGCCCAGTATCCCAATATATAAAGCCATTACATTAACCAGCTGAGATGCTCCATCATAAAAAGATAACTACCTTTACAGAAATAACTCCCCACTATGCAAGCAGGGCTTGTCTTTGAAGGTGAGAGAGAACATAGTAGTTTATTGTATTATATGAATGATAAAATTATATTTATAGATCAGACTACAATGACCCTAGTGATGAGCACTGAGAGATTTACACTTTAAGGAGAAAAAAAAACTTTTTAAGAACTGACATCATCATCAAATAATTTGTGTTTCTCGGTGAATCCACGAGCTGAGCCTGGTGTTTTAATGACTAGAAATCATGAATATTAAACTGGAGAAAAGTTGACAGTATTTAAATGAGCATCATTAAGAGACACATAAATTAACAGGATTTTTAGTTCTTGTGGAACTGCCGTTTCAATGTTAATTAAACAACTGGAGTGCTCTTGTGCATTCCCAGCAAACTGTCCCTAATGTGTTCTGCTGAATATCATTATGGGTGGCTGCCTTGCTGTTTAATTATTTTCAAGCTGATTTTTTTTCCCCGTTGCTGCAGTGGTTTTATGCTTGTCTTGCATTCAGAAGGTGATGGGGCTTAATCCCAAAGGAGTCTGTCAGTTTGATCTACATGTGGTGCTTATACTGAAATACCCATTTTTGTAACTAATAAAACATGCACATATAGTGTTGCTGCCTAACCCTGCTGAAAAAGCCCCACTATTGACTGCGTTATCTTTGTACGTAACAACCGTTTGATGACTTACTGAGATTTTAGCAGTAGTTCTCTATCACAGTGGTAATCATTATTTATTCCATTCTGCACACGCAGGTGGTAAAGAATATGAATTTAGATATTCAGAAGGGAAACAAAATAAGCATGAGATCTAGTTATTTTGTAAATGTGAAGAGAAATGCTACACAGAGCACTGTGTGCTTTATCTGTTTAGCAAATTCACTGTTCAGCTGTTCCTTTACTTCTACCTGCATTATGTATGTGTACATCAGGAATTAAAGTAGTGTTTCCTTTCAGTCTTGGACATTCACCTACCCCTCTCAGTACCAGGTCTGTAGGGAGAACAGACTCTGTTTGATTCTCCTTTAACAGACCTGGCCTTGCCAATCTCCTCTAACTGGCTCTGCATCCTTCCCTTCCCACAGCAGCCGGCATGCCGCCTGCCTTGCAGGAGTCCCCACACCATGTTTGAAGGAGACACTCCCTCAGACTTTCACATTTATCCAGACTCCATGTTAGGCTGCCTGCTCACCCAGAGGCTAGCCACAAGGCTGTATGGACTCTTGGGATCCAAGACCACCTCTGCTGCTTAGGTGTTTGTCCATGTTACCATTCTCTTGCCAAGTGGTTGCCCATACTGTCTGCTCTCTCTAAGCCCAGGCAGATTTTTACATCTAGCACATACGGGTAAACATCCCAGCTAAGCTCATCAGGGATATTACCGTGTGCACTCCAATCATGATGCTAATGCAATGCCAGGATTCTACGTAGGCTCCATATAAAGGGGCCACTGAGGATTGCTCCAGCCTATGCAGTGAAGAGGATGTGGCTATTTTCTGCCCCTTCTGGGCTGCCTAGGCAGAACAGAGCCGAGACTAAATACTGAGCAAATATCTATTAAGTCAGAAGCTATTGCCCTGCTTCCCTTCCCTGCTGTCCTGCAGCATCATTAGGATCAGAGGACACTGCCATCAAGTTATAGCTATGTATTACTGAAACCCACCAAATCTAAATCTTTCCTTAGAGGCTGTTAACACATGCCTACACCATTTAACCTTAGTTGACCAACAACCTGTCGCACAGAACAGAAACTTGGATGGCAATATGACAAATTTCTGGCTGGCCAGCCTGAGTATCAGAAAGGTCTTTTAAAATTTGCTGAGTTGAGGGAAGAAAAAAATATCCTAGTTTTCTGTCTGGGAGAAGTCAGACTCGGTAGTTGGTGGTGTTTCCATACTCTGTGCTATTACTGTGTAACTAAGTAAGGCCAAGGAGTGCAAGTGTTAAAAAAGCTCTACCATCCTACATGTTTGTAATGCCCATAACCGTGTATACACATCTCTTCCTAGTAGTGACAGTGGCTTTCTCCATGGAGTTCAGCAATCCATAGAGATAATATACTTAGTATTACTGCGTTGAGGTTATGAGAAATAAAGTAGATGGAAATTAAAAGTCTGATACAATCCTCAGCTTTAGGATTATCTTTCACTCTGAAAAAAACTTTTTAGCCAATTTTCTGGGAAATATGACTGAACATTTGTTGATGGGAGAAAAGTATTTTGCATCCAGACCTCAATTTAATTAACTGAAAGTTGTTTTTGAATGTTTTTCCTTCCTACCTACTTACTCACAGTTGCCTGTATTAATAGAAACAGTTCATAGATGTCTTCAGGGGAATTTCCTATCTAATTAGTAGATTTTTTCATACTGCGTCTTGCCAATAAAAACAAAATTAAAATAACCAAATAAAGCTAATTATGTGGTGCTTTGAAATACCTGTCACATAGTTGAATATAAATTTCCTCCTCCCCTTATTGTACATTACATCAGTTAACAGGTATTTATATATGATGTATTTCACTTTTTGCTGGAATGCTGTTGTGACATGTTTGTTTAGGAGGTTATATCCAGGTCCTTTATGAACTCTTCCTGACTGGAGCAACAAGAAATGAGGTAGTTGAAGTTCACAGAGTAAGCAATCATGTCAGGCAAACAAATTCTTGGCTTTATTTGTTTAGACTTACACCCTTGGAGACCCTCCCCCTGCCCCAAAATCTCCAAACAGTTCGTGACTAAACATGTGAGTGTTGAATGTAGATCTGAAATAGCATAAAGTGCTGGGTGTCTGGATGTGGGCTCTAACCTGGGTTAGATTTGGTGCGTGATTTAGCCTTACTTTGATTTGAGAAAATGAGAAGTGATGCTCTTCACATGCCATCACTTAGAAGGTGTAAAATAGTCCTTGGTTTGAGACTTCAGTACAAATTTAAGAAAATATATTTCCTATATTCTCTCCAGGTTTGTTCCAGACTTAATAAAAATTTAACTCAATGTGATATTGTTTCAATTTGGCTCCAGTTAATAACAGAGTTTATTTGGAGGTTGGCCAGCTCTTTGATGAGTCACCTACTTAATGAACTTTTACCAACTTTGACCATTCACTTAGGATTTCCTGACTACAGGGAGGTGGTCAGAGGCAGAAGTATGTGCAGTTAGATTCTATATTGCATTGGGTAATTAAGCAGATTGTTAAATACATACTGGGTATAGCTGCTAGAGCAGGCAATTATATTTAAGCCGTCTGCATTGTTTCAGATTATATACTACAAGAAGCCAGCAGAATTGCAGGGAGTACTGTGTTTTATTATTTTGAAATACTTGTCTAAGGAGGGGGGTGTGTGTCGGTTCCTATGGCTGTTTACACCAGTAGGAAGTTGTAAATGCCAGCAGCAAATGCAGGCAGTGGCATGGTGCTGCTAGTGCAAAGGCAAACAGAACTGTACTGGATGAAAATTTTGGCTACAGGTTTCAGGAAGGAGAATGACAAACCTAACCAGAAACAAAAACTCCCATCAGGTTAGCCAGCCAGCAACACCCACAACAATTTAGTAATCAAAGTAGGAGGCAGGCTTTCCTTTACACAGAAATTTGTAGGAGGAACAATTTAAAGTCCATAAACTGAAAACAATGTCTCAAGGGTGATGCCAAATGCAAATTCCTAACACTGCTGAAGGCTGCAACTTATGTTGAAGGGCAACGATCTTCCTCATTTACATATATTACGGTGGTCACACTAGTATGATTCTGATTCATTAAACCAACTTTTACCTTTGTTTCATTTGAATTTCTTGGAAATATGTAGTACAGCCTATAAATTCCTGCCTTTATTTCGTATGAAAGAAGAAATATGAACCTTCAAAAATGCATTTCATAATGAAGACGACTGTGTCATCTTATTCTTCCTCACTGACTCACTTGTATTTAACTTCCCCAGTAAGTACCACACAGCACAAACTGTTATTCCTGAACACAAGGCTGTATACAAAACAGTTATTTAATTTCGCTGGGCCAGTAGCCTAGGATCAAGTACTGTTGTTTAGGTGCCAGGTGTTGTACAGAGATTTTCAGAGTGTTTCTGTGTCATTTAAGTATTGCAAACTGCAACCGTTGTCTTGTCAATAAGGCATTATACAGGTGAATGGCTTTGTAAAACTCATCACAGTAACAAAAACATTTACATGCCTATGTCTCCCTATTTTGGATTTTCTTCTTTGCTGTCTTTGAAGCTTTAATTTACCATTTGCATCTGAAGATCATTCTGAAGATGCTTGCAGGTTTTCCAGTAGAATCCCATATCCTAATTCTTGCATTTGCAAAGCTAAGCCCACATATGTTTCTACTACTTTCCCTTCAATCAATATCTTTTCTATCTGTAATCTTTAGGCATTTTAAAATATGGGTAGATTTTAAATATATGTTCATTGTAGATAGACACTTACACTACTTAGTTTTCCGGCTCTATGACTAAAACAGAGGTGTAATGAGTCCTGTGTTCAAAATCCTGAGCATTATCGCCTGCAGGGGTCTGGGGATATGTTCAGTAGATGAATTTTCTCTGAGTAGCTTTTAAGACTGGTCCACTTGCTTGAACCAGCTGCTGATACCAGTTTTGATTATTGAAGAGGGAAAGTCTAGCTAGATTATCAGCTCCACAGTGTATGTGTTCATTTATATCCATGTAAATTCTGATTCTGTGTCCTCTCTATACACTCTCCATACAGGTGTCAGTGATGTAACAAGGTGTTGGAAACCTGGCCTAAACTCACCATCTCTTTTTTTTTGGCCTTCCCCAGCAGAGTTTAACAAGGTGATAAAATTGGGTTCTGGTACCCTTGCTCTTCTGAAAGGATCTGGGGTAGTGGACCAGTAGGTAAACTGGACCCTGGACATCACCAGTTGCAGTTCTGTGCAGTTTATGATGCACAGGTACAAGATATGCATGCTTATTGTCTCTGGCATACTAGGCAAGCCAGGCTGAGTTTTCCTCAGTGTGTAGGAGGAAAGGAGAAGGTTGCAATTCCATTATTTAGAAAGTCATAGCAAGCCTATAGTGCAGTGAGGTGGAAAGCAAGGAATGCACAAAACAGAAAAGTCAGCAAGCAATACAAGGGCTTGAAGACAGCCTAAGGAATAGGAAATGTTCTAGGGACAGGAAACCAGAGACTAAGGCAAGAGCTGAACCCTTCCTTTAGTGCCTGGTTTTGCTGATCTCTACTTCTGGGCACAAAAATCCTGGAACTAAATGCAAGCTCAACTAAACTAAACACATGTGTAAATGAAACCCGTTTGAGGCCTTTTCCTTTGGTATCTCACCTCTGAACTTCTTGCACTGACATGCTAATGACCTTACTCACGAGCCTGTGCTACACCGGTGCACTTCTGCGTGGAGCTACACAACCGAGCCTGCAAGTCCTCAGGGGCAAGCGGCACCTCTGGGGCAGTGTCAGGTGCCTGGCTGTGCTGGGTGCTGCACATCCAGGAGAGCTCTAGTTATTTGCAGGAGGTTTGCAATTACAGTGTTTTGAGACAAAAGGCTCCTGAGCAGGAACATATAGCCGAGACTCTGTCAATTGAAATTCAGGTTTTCAACCAGCAGTAATCTGATACTCTTTGCTTCTGTGATGCCAAGCTGCTCCAGCATGCACATCAGAGCTGTACACACAAAATCAGATATAAAACAGCTTTTCAAAAATCTTTCTTTGTTCAAAGTTTTTAATGTTTATTTTTCTTGTACAAAATGACGATTTTAGTTAAAATAACATTGCATCATTTGGCTCAGGTTACTAGATAATTGGGGAGTCTTTAAAGTGGATTTTCAAGTTGAGAGTAATGGAGACAATTTATAGTAGAACAGATGGTTGGCCTTCATTTGCCTGTTGACAGGTAGCGTGTTGTCAGCACTTCAGGTTGTTATCATACAGAGAACAGCAGTTCAGAATCTTAATTGGGACCCAAAAGGATATACTCTACAGCTTTTTCTGGGCATTTACAGGCACAGGAAGATGTACAAAAGAAAGTGGGGGGGAGGAAAGCAAGCCGATGTATAAATATGATTCAAATGCAAAAGCGTTGAGATTGTGAGTGACAATTTCAGTGTACAAATCTACTGATAGGAAGAATACAAAAAATGACAGGATGAAAGAGGTCGAAAGAGTACTTCTTCCCATGCACGAGCTATTGCCAGGGTGTTTGTATCCTCACACAAGGGCTTCCTGCTGTAGCGACAACAAACAGTTTGCTAAAGCAGGCAGAATAAGCTGTTTGAGCAGCTATGCAGAGAACCTGGAAGAAATTTAGGAAAATTGAGAGATTACTGGTTGAATTTTTTTGCACTGTGATTTGGGTGTTCACTATATAGAGCGGGAAGCAGCTGAAGTCACGATCTCTGAGGCAGCAACATAGTGATTACTTCTAACATACTTGTCCTAGCAGGAAGAATGTACAATAAAATCTGTAGCACTTTTTAAATAGTAAGGTTTGCATTAAGTGTTACAAATCAATCTCTGGCTTTGTTATCCTCATAGTTTATTTTATCATGTTTAATTATTTTATCTGGTTTGCCAAACTCCTTCTGGGAGTCTGTGTTTTCAAAAAGTCAATGGTATCAAAGAGTTTGAAGAACAAATGCTTGTTTGGATAATGGCTAGGAAACTATGGTATGTGCTGGCAGCAAGAAACCTGGTGGTGTGTCCTGTAGGGGACAAATTCTTTTCATACATGCTGCTTAGAGATTCCCCTGAAATAATGCCATTACCCCCAAGAATATTGTTAACCTTTGCTCTTCAAATATTCTTTCTCTCATACATCGAGTTATGAAGTCCTTTCACAACTCATCATTGTGGGCTAACATCGTGGTCCGCCCAAGTCAGTAACATGTAATTCCTGTCGAAAGGGTTAACAAGCTATGGTGGACTGCTCTCTTTCTGAAATGAAATCAAAGTCTAGAAGCAGGTCACATCCCAGCTGTGATATTTTCCCAAGGAAAGCAGCTCAGTTAAGCATACAGCCAAAGCGTGATGTCCATCGCAGAGGCACATGATGCTGTATTATTTAGGAGTGTAGTATTTTAAAAAAACAAAATCAGTCCCTAGCAGCTGCCTTTTCAAATCTTGAAACAAAAAGGAAGGAAAGCAAACACTTCCAACACAACTTTGTTTTTAATGAGACATCAGAGGAGATGCTATTATAAAACTATTTGAGATTCCATACAGCAGTACAACAAACACCTATTGCTGCAGAAATTTCAGGAACATGTGAGAGATGCACACAAGCTGGATTAGAAACAGAATGTCCTCTAGCAAGCTTAATTTTTTTTTTTTTTGCAGCAAGCCACAAATGCTACTTTCATCCTCAAAAAGAAAAGGGGGAGAAAACTTTATATTGGCTGAGAAGTGTGAGAAATTCACACCATTACCTTGCCTTGAGGATAAATAGCTGACTTCTGCTTTCAGCAAGCACTGCTTCCTCATCTGGACAAAACAACTGGACTTTTTTGCATATTCATTCTACAGCAAGAATTGGACACTCATTGTTTCACCCTTGCAAAAGACTATTTTGGCCAAATCATGATTAAAAGGATATTTTTAGCTGGCTTCCAAAGACAAAATGTCGGAGGATTTGTTTCTGAGTCAGAGATATAGCTTCTGCTCAGAGTGTTTCTGGAGCACTTCTGAGTCCCTGCAATATTACTGTGCAATGTCACTGAGTTTAGCATTCTGTGCAAAATTAAGTGGGTGCTAAATATTGGATTGAGAACCACAGCATCCATGCATGGGATCAGTGACACTCAGCTTTAGGCTGATGAGATGTACCATGAAATTAGCAGGTTTACTCATGCTGAGAGCCACGCATGCTTTGCTTTTTTGAAAGATTGGAACCAAAATTGTCTTTTCATGCACAGTACAGGTATAATACAGGTAACAACACTAACAACTGGTCTGCTCCTCCCCCCTGCTCCATTCGTGTGTGCACCTGGAAGGTCATGAATAGGATAAAAGCACCATTTACTTATTCTCTCTGCTTATTCAGATCTTGGAGACTTTGCTGAACCGGAACTACAGAGGTTAGCTAAGCTCAGGTGATACAAACATGTTCTCATCAGGAAGCAAATGAAGGCCTCCTGACCATGTCTGGGAGAAATTGTGTTGAGATGAATTTCAAAAGTGCTGTTGATTTTAGGGCCTTTATTGGCCTTTATGCCATTACTGATCTCATTGGATGTGCTTGATAATATTAACCTCCTACACAGTCCTCCCCATCTGACAGAAAACTGCATACTTTGTAATCTTTGCAAAAAACTTGTTTGATCTATGGCATCTCTAACAACTATATGCACAATGTGATGAGGTGAACAACTGTAGAAATGAGATGTATGGAAAAAAGACTAATTTCTTTTTTATGGCCAAGAATAGAGTGAAGGATCTGTGCTAATACTAAACCTAGTTATACTAAACCTCCGTCATCTTTGGCTGCTCTTAAGCATTTATTCTCTATCTGGTGCTTTATCCTTTAAATTGGATAATTGTGCATGTTGTCTACCTAGACTTCAGTAAAGCCTTTGATACCGTTTCCCACAGCATTCTCCTGGAGAAACTAGCTCCTCATGGTTTGGATGGGTGTACTCTTCACTGGGTAAAAGCTGGCTGACTGGCAAGGCCCAAAGAATTTTGGTGAATGGAGTTAAATCCCATTGGCAACGAGTCACAAGCGGTGTTCCCCAGGACTCAGTATTGGGGCCAGTTCTGTTTACTTTATTGATGACCTGGATGAGGGGATCGAGTGCTCCCTCAGTAAGTTTGCAGACGACACCAAGTTGGGTGGGAGTGTTGATCTGCTGGAGGGTAGGAGGGCTCTGCAGAGGGATCTGGGCAGGCTGGATCGATGGGCCAAGACCAACTGTATGAGGTTCAACACGGCCAAGTGCTGGGTCCCGCACTTCGGTCACAACAACCCCAAGCACCGCTACAGGCTTGGGGAAGAGTGGCTGGGGAGATGCCCAGGCGGAAAAGGACCTCGGGGTGCTGGTTGACAGCTGGCTGAACATGAGCCAGCAGTGTGCCCAGGGGGCCAAGGCGGCCAATGGTATCCTGGCTTGTATGAGAAATAGTGTGGCCAGCAGGAGCAGGGAAGTGATAGTGCCCCTGTACTCGGCACTGGTGAGGCCACACCCTGAATCCTGTGTTCAGTTTTGGGCCCCTCACTACAAGAAAGACATTGAGGTGCTGGAGTGTGTCCAAAGAAGGGCAACGAAACTGGTGAGGGGTCTGGAGAACAGGTCTTATGAGGAGCAGCTGAGGGAACTGGGGTTGTTCAGTCTGGAGAAGAGGAGGCTGAGGGGAGACCTTATCGCTCTCTACAATACCTGAAGGGAGGTTGCAGCAAGGTGAGTGTCAGTCTTTTCCCAAGTAACAAGCGATAGGACGAGAGGAAATGGCCTCAAGTTGCACCAGGGGAGTTTTAGATTGGATATTAGGAAAAATTTCTTCACTGAAAGGGCTGTCAAGCATTGGAACAGGCTGTCCAGGGAAGTGGTGGAGTCACCATCCCTAAAGGGATTTAAAAGATGTGTAGATGTGGTGCTTAGAGACATGGTTTAGTGGTGGACTTGGCAGTGCTAGGTTAATGGTTGGACTTGATGATCTTAAAGGTCTTTTACAACCTAAATGATTCTATTCTATAAATTAATCTGCCTCAGCCGCAGAGGTATGAGCAGATGCTTGAAGACTACCTTGTTGAGAGTGATAAAAACACAGAGCTGGTGATATTTGACAGATGTTTCACATTTAGCTCTCCAAGAGTGTACCATATTCATTTGCTGCTGAACCTCAGGGAGAACATGGAGCTCACAAGTATGACAGGGCCCCTCATTTTGTCAGAAGTTGGATCATAATACTCTGTCTGTAACCTGCCAACCCCTCCCAGCCAGTGCACAAGGGCCCCTGGCTCTCAGTTTCCTTGGGGAGCAACGTATGGCATCTGCTGGGGATGTGTGGGGTCAGAGAGCCCAGGGCAGTGCTTCATATGCCCTTGTTTCCCATACTGCACTCCAGGCAAGCCAGACACATTCTGCCCCTAATTATCCCCAATTAATAATTAAGCAGCTTTGTTTGTTTATTTGGGTTTTTTTTAAAGGTTTCTCTTTCCCTTCTATTTTATTTCCTGACTGTAACATTTTCTTTTAATACTGGAAAGCATTTATTCATTGTTTGGACTAATTTCCAAACAGATTAAAAACTGTTGTAGCAGTCAAGCTTCAGTTCCTTCATTTATTAGATTCAGAAGACAGCAAATTCCTTAAAACACAGATATAAACAATTATGGTAATGCATTCTGATTTCATAATTAGTTTTCATTACATGAAACATGTAAGTTTAGACTTCAGATTTTTTTACATCCTCCTCTCCTCCCAGCTCTGAGTTTGAAGTTCATGCATTTGTGTTCTCAGCCTTGCTCCCAGTCCTTGGTGGGCTGTGTAGTATAGCAACTTAACTCTCAGACACCAAACTGTAAGAGAGAAGGTCACAAATGCTGAAATAGGAAATATTTTACTGTAAAATGTTTGTAGTGTATCTGGTCATTGTTTTCATTATTAAAAAAAAAAAGAAATTACATAAACCTTGGGATGCCTTCTCAAAATTTCCATTCCCATCTCAACAGTTGAGATCAGAGCAAGAACCACGTAACTCTCACAAGCGTTCAGAGTCCAGGTGAAATAATTCACAAATGGTGCTAATATCTAGAGTAGGGGAAAGTTGCTCTTTTCACAGTGAGAGATAGAGGGGAAGTTTTTGCCTACGGATATAAATACTAAATTCTCAGCTAATTCATGCTGAGCCTGACCTTGCCCAGCTAAAGTCAGTGAGATATTTTCCAGTGACTTTTTTTGGGCACAGAATCAAGCTGTTGGAGCTTTGCTGAAAGCTGAATTTGGACCCTTTTTTTATTACATACAACAAGAGCGTCTTAATTTTTGTTTTAATTACTTTTGTCTTGCATATCCAGAAGGATAGGAAATTAGTTTTTTTAATACATTGAGAGTGTAATGATCATTAAAGAATAAAGAAAGGATTATAACATTCTGGTGCAGTCCTCCCACACGGAACCCCAAAACCTAATTGTAGCCCTTGAGGGTTTGAGCATTGCCCTGCTTAATGATAATTTGTGTCACTGCTCTAAAAAAAGAAGTGGCTGTTAGGGCAGAAAAAAAGCTCTGATGAACAATAGGAGAGATTAAATTAATATGAATGAGCAGAAGCCCCATATGTGATCGTAGGCTCCATTAAGAGAGGTATTTCCAGGAGGAAGAGGGAAGTATTAAGACCATTGTACAAAACACTGATGAGTTTTGAAAAGTCTCATCTGTATAATTCTCATCACTTACCTTCAAGGAAAACAAAGTCAAGCTGGAACAGGTGCTGGAAATGACAGTGGGGTGACAAGGGGGAACTGGAGAGCATGCCTGACAAGTTGGGACCTATCTATTCTGGGTATTGAAGTACAGCAAAGAAAGCCTTGAGCTAGCACCTGCCCAAGCTAGTACATCCAAATGGCACAATCAAATGTGGAAATAGCAGCATCAGTGTAGCCCTGAACCCCAACTGAAGTACCCTGCAATGCAGCAGTGCTTCTGTGCTCAGGTGGAATGCTGTGCTGAAGCACCTTTACTGCTTTCTAGAACTGGAGCTGGCTCCTGTGGTGGCCAGCTTGCACAGCTGTTCTCCTTGGGTTGTAGCACATCCTAAAAGCTTGTTGAACCTACTCAAGTCAAGAATGAATGGATATAATTTCTCTCTTTATAGGGATATATACTGAGTTGTGTGCACACATGCTGTGGGAAGGGTGGGTGAAGAAGGGAGAGAGAGACGAACTAGTCAAACCTGGGACAAGAACAAATGTACTTAAACTGATCATGAAAACAGTAGGAGCTCTAACTGGCAGAGGAGCAGTTTTGCAGTGGCTCAACATTAAGAATATTGAATCTGGTTCTTAGCAGATGTTTGCTGTCTTCATTTGCAAGTTAAAGGATGCAGTGGCCAACAACTGAAGCTGCATGGATTCATTGACCTTCCAGTTCTGTACCCTTGCTTTTGGACCTTTGCTGGCTAAACCAGTCCAGTTGGAGGTGAGAGTTGTACAAAAGATGTCACATTTCCTGGGTAAATCTATGTCCCCAGTGAGTGCCAGAACGGTCACTAAATTGCCGGGGGCCAAGAATTCACAGGGTCTCCTGGGTTGAATAGTGGGGTCTAACATATCCGTTTGTTTTCTTCAACTAAGCACAAATAACACCTAACTCTTTTTTAACATGTTTTGTGAGTACATCTCAATGTAGCCTAGAAAGCATATCAGCATCTTGTACATATTTTACAATTTTATTGAAATTATATTAATATTAAAATATTAAAGAAATATTTTAACCAGCAGTCATGGAGAAGTGAAATGACACAGCTGTGGTTGCAGAGCAGGCAAGGGACAAAGCTGGAAAGAGAATACAAGTTTCTTGTGCTCCAGTTACGAGAGGCCAGTTGAAGCCAGTGGCTGATTTACACAAGCTGGTGCTTGAGAGGGTAAGGGCCCTGCACTGTGCCTTTTAAACATGTGTCTGCACATATAGGAGATAACTACAGTGCAGCTACTTCTGGGTGAGAACTCTGAGGTGGCAACTAATTTACAGCACGTGGTGACCTCTATGAAGCCTGGACATTGAAAGTAAGGATCTACCTAAAACTACAGTGTATTTTGTAGACTAAGTTCTAATCACCAGATTGTGGTTCTGTGGCAAAAAAGTTGCTTGACACAGTCAATGTATATGGCAAAAAAGTACAGTGTGAAATTCTAAAAGCTTCGTTGAACTTATCCAATGCATAATGTTGCCACTGGCTGATGTCTGCTGATGCTCTGAGATCTGTGCTAGAGCACTGGTTCAGTATAAATTAAATATCTCCTGTATGAGTATGAACTGAACTCCTACCTCCCAAGTTCTCACTGGTCCTACATCTGATCTTGATTCATTTGTGATGGGTCTGAATAAAAGTTCTACAAGTACGCAACACGATAGCTCCTTGTCTGTGGCAGTAGATAATCCTGCACAAAAGGCTGCTAGTGTAACATTGCAAGGGACTGGAGCTCAGCTGATACAAAGAACTTTGTGTGCATGTGTAGGGCAAGGCTTACAAGGTGAGTCACTGCTGCGCTGATGTGAATGGGGCAACGATCAGACTGGGGGGCAGGACCCATCTAAGATCAGGGTGAACATATGCTGAATATATGCTGTGTATGCTTAAGCACTATGCCGAAGGCACTATATATGCATTTGTTTATTTTGCTCATCAATGCAATTTATACAGACCAGAAGAAACAGAGACAGCAGAGGTTAAATATGCAGGGGGGTGGGGATTTAGCTGCTTGGATCCTATTAAGATTAATGGAAGTTGTACCACTAAGTCCCTTTGTGTCACTCAGTGAATAGTCAGTAACCCTTGTACTGTGTGCCTTAACAAGAGTTTAGTCATAAATAGCAGCAGCAGTAGAAATAGAACTCATTTGATGAGCTAAATGAAATGATTATTTTAAGGACAGCAAGTTCTGTTGTAGTTGCTATTACATTCAGAAGCTGAGCCAAACAAAGAGTTAAGGAAGAGGTTAAGGTTTTGTGAGAAGTAACTTCTGGTTTTTTATCTGATATCCTTTTATAAGCCTTATGATTCACCAGTTTTCAGTATTATCCCCATGAAGATGTCATCAAATTCTCATCCTGTCCTGTTCCAAATATCTCCTGAGAAATTTGAGCCACTTTATGTTGAGAGCTAAGCCTGTTGAGCCCTTGGCACAAACTGGGCTATAGTCGAAGTGCAGCCAAGATATGACTTTAACCTTGGATGTAGTATTCTGAGGTCTTAGATCTGAGATGCTTTTTCTGTAACATCTGTGTGCAAACTATTCTGACATGTGTAGCACTGCACGCTGGATTGTTAGATTTCTTTCTTGTGCACCACAATAGAAAACAGGAGGGCAGGGGAAACCTGTCTATTATGCAATAAATCGAATCTCACTGGGGTGTAGTGAAGTTGCAGACACTCTAGATTGTGCAAATTCGAATCCTCCACTGGAGCACCCGTAATTCTCCTGAAAATGCGTCACATTATAAAACCCTTGCCACTTCAAAAGTGGCTTTTGAAGTCACTTTTTCCAGTAACTCTGTTCACCTGTGACAAGATAAGGGTTAAAGAGCCTTTCTGCCTCTGAAGAAAACAGTAGATTATCAGCCTTAGCCTCCCCAGAAACATCCAAGATAGAGGTCAGCTGAACCTGTATGTGGGTCAGGACTCATTTTCTCTAATATAATCATATGTTTGGTGATGGATTCAAAGCAAATTGCCCAGTACTTGCAGGGTTAAATCACTAATAATGATGTTAGTAGTGATCTGGCTGGCAAAGTATAATTCCCCTGAGATCACTTTCTCCAAGAAACGCAGCAGTGTGCTGTGGTGCTTTTTGAGTGGAAGGCATTATACCCCGGTTTCCATGTGGATTAGGTGACCACTTTCGCATCTAACCCTTTTTTGACCACTTAAAGTTTATACGGCTTATCAGTGAGGTGATAAGAGGGTGACATTCACTGTTGTCTAACCATCTTTTGTCTTTATTTGTCTTCATAACTAGTTTTTAGTAACCTTGGAGAAACAAGTTACAGCAGCTATAGGCCCAGATGACAAATTTGCAAGCAGGCTGGGGGGAGAGCTGAAGAATCTGATCTGAGGTGAGTCCCTATTCCTCTTGAGTAACGCACCTTCGCAGACTTCACTCTTCAGGATGATTTGGTGTAGCAAAAAGGTGTGGAACAGGGAAATCCAGACCCAGGTAATTCAGCTCACGTTTAAAAGGAGGTTTTGCTTGTTGATTAGGTAATCCTTCTCTAGGAAATGCACGGCACCAACTGCTTTTCATGCTAGATTAGTGCTCCTGTGGTCAATTTGCTTTTACTAATGTCAGGGCCCCACGGAGCAGGTTCATCTGTCGCATAGCAACTGCTTCAGCAGCAGTGGAGGTAGCCATGCATAAAAGATTACACATGATGGCAGGGCACAAGTGTGAAGATTTTTCAAAATTAGATACAATCTCAGCATGAATATGAACTGCAGAATTGACATGGAAGGATTTTTTCAAGTCATCAAGTTTCCATATTTATCAGAAAAAGTGGTTTAACTGCAGTGCATGTAAAACGAAGAAAATGCAGAGGGCAGTAATTTAGAAAAAGCAGCAAACAAGCCAGTGTCTGTATACAAATAAATGTAAACAGAAAGCCCCACACAGTTTCTGCCAACTGTGAGGCTGCCTTCAGTTTCATGCTACAGATGCCCTCAGGAGAGGCGATGATCTACAGTATTTTATGTACATTTCAAAAGGTCGCACTTTAAAATGTCCCACAATCACTAGAAAGAGCAGGTGAGATAACTTATGTGACTTCATTTACAGTGGACCTCTGAGCAACCTGCTAAGCTCCCACACCCTGCTCTGGGACTCTGCCTCCCTTGCTACCTTGTTCAGAGGAGCAGGGACATTTTCAGCTTTTGCTGTTTGCTTTAGATCTGGCTTCTGCTTTGTCACACAGTTCTTTGATATTTCTTTTCAAACTACATTCTATCTTTTCTCTTACAAGATGGACAGAGGGAGAGAGAGATTGATCGATCAGTTATGTTAAAAGTGGTATGTCAAGGACTGTGTTTTGTTGCTAAATAAGGTGTTTCTTCTCTGTCTCTAAAATAGAGCAAAAGTGAGAATTTGAACATCTTTGTATTTCAACTGCCCTGCTAATTTGACAGACTACTTTTGCAGGGAAGGTTTGTTTTTGTTTTGTACTCTTCTGTATTCCCTCTTACCGGGAGGACAAAAGACTCGGCTCACGCTGCAGAGTACTGTGGCTGATCTTTTTGTATGCAAGACTAGCAGACTTGCCTGAAACAGGAACCTTGGAGGTAAATCAGACTAATGAAGCAGCTCAGAGAGGCGATGTGCATTATTTTGTATCCCGCAATGATTTTAAAGTCAACACACATACAGTACCAAGTATTTTGTAGCCTAAGATACCTGTAGGAGATCCAAGAGAAAGCTGTTCTTCTCGTCTCTTCAGTGCTTTCCTTTAACTGACAGCAATTAACTCTCTCTTCATAGTGAAGAGTGTAGGAACCATTTCACTCTCTGGATAAATTTTATGTAGGCAAGAAATTATATTATGACAGTTGCTATCCATGATGCTAAAATGCTTTTATTAGGACAATTACAGCTCTCTTTACTCTAGGCTGAAAGAGAAAGTGAAGAGCTAGCTTTGCTAGAGAGAAAGCAGTTTGTTAGCAATGGCCTTTTGCTGCAAAGAGATCAGGGTCTTCTGGATTAATCTTCGGATTATATAGATTTTCCAAGGATAAGGCAGCTAAGTCATCCTCCATCTCTAAGGAAGACAGCATTGTAGCTGCTTTGGCTAATCTAAGATAACAGCTTTTCCCTTAGAGGGTGTCAGTAATCCAAAAGATTGGTAGATAAAATAATTGAAGTTCTCAGGGGTTAAGTTTAGAGACTGCAGCCATTTTTGCAAGAGCAGCAGCTTATTAAACTGACAAAGCCACACTTCAGTACCCACTGGCCCGCCCTCAGCTGCCATCCCCCACAGTATTATTTCCTCGACACATGTTTGGGGCATTCTGAGTGGAAGGGAAGGTAGAGGGAACAGGTTGGGGCCTTGTAACAGCCAAAATACTTCCTTGCCGCAAGTCAGATAGATAACACTGTACAGTTCAGCTGTGTTTATGCACTTGAGATATCAAAGCATGCTCTAGGCTGTAATGATGAGGGTTATCCTACTCTACACAATAGGAATGCTTTACTATCCTCGTTTGTAAGTAGGAAACTGAGGTACAGAGTGTTTAGCTGGCACGCTTCACATCTTGCTATAGGTTAATGGCATAGGAGGGAGGAGAATCCCAAAACCTCATATCCCATTTTATACTTTAACCAGCCACAGCATGTTCTCTTGGACCCAACGCAGGACCTCTAAGTCCAGTAGCTGGTATCACATCACAGGCATGGTGATGTCATAGATATGAGCAACTAAGGGTGAGCTTGTGCCTGTAGCCTGGCACACAACATAAAGCACACTCAGCCATTGGACTCAAGGGCCCTCCTTCCCTCCCTGTATCACAGTCTTTATGATGAGCATGCACAACCTTGTAAACCACAGCAGCATTTCACATGATGTCTCTGGTTCTTGGCTCTCCCATTTCATGCTCCTCCAGAAAGAATAGAGCAACTGGGCTGGGGAATAGAAAACTATTACTAAATCAACACTTTGTTCAGGTTTGGTCCTGTGAAAAATGAAAGAGACTGACTCTCCCAGGGGCCACCCAACCATAGATCTGTGTTTGAAAAGCCCCATCATTAGCCGCCACTGTTTGCAGATATCTAACACATTCAGACAACTTTTCTGATAAAACATATAAAACAATTTTCAGTCTCTCCTTACATGCTATTGCCAAGGGCTCATTTTCTATCTTGCACCTGCACTGCCAGCTTTATAAGATCAACCCCAGCTTTACGTAGAGCACATTTGGCAACCCCTATTTTTTTAAGCAGTCAAGTCCTTCTCTGTCAGAGTGTGAGCAGAAACAAGCTGCTATTTTTCTGGAACTATTAATAGGAGACAGATCATTATCCTTCTTATCTGATAGGAAGGCAAAGGTAAGGATAGGAGTCATGTTTTTCTGTCTAGATGTTTTTAAGTTCATAATAATTATGTTTCCACAACAAATACCAAGTGTTTCTTAAATGTATATACATTGTACAAACACACGTGCAATTTTAGTACTTACAATACAGATGGATTCTTTCATTCCTCTTTACACTGTTCTTTGTTCTCTTCTAAAAAACACACACAAAGGAAAAAATAGGAACTGTCCAGTTTGACTAATATGTGGATTTACATTGTCCAATCCTGCCCCTAACAACAATCCGTGCCAGTTCCTGCACGTGAAGGTGCCATTATCCTGGGGCTGCGGGATAACTGGCCAGTCACCCTTTCCTACCAATCCTGCTAGGTGAAGGTTGATACAGGCTTTGAAGCAAGGGGCTTCAAAACCATTAAAAAAAAAGAAAAAATTTGCTACTGTCACCTTTTATATACTGTCTATTTACTGCAGTGCATCTTCAGAGTCTTGGTTAGGTAGCAATACCAGAGAAAACAAAATTATCAAGTTGTTGTTTTTTAATTTGCAACCATTCAGTCTCATTGTGTCTTTGTACTTATGGAGGGACAAACATAATCACAAAGAACTGACTAGAGCTGTTAAGCTGCTTTTTTGACTTTTATCATAACCTCTCTTCAGCTTATTTTTAATGTAAATAGTCCCAATATCTGCCATTTCTCTTCACATTCAATTTATGTTTCCACACAGTAAAATCAAACCTTTTTATGTTACCTTAAAAAAAACATCAATAGATTGAGTATGGCACAGACACTAATGTTAATGTTTTTTCCAGTATTTGTGGCTACTCCTGTTTATCTGTGATTTTATGCTTCAGCAAAACTGTATTCAGCTTCCAAACCCTTCAGCTGCAATCTGGTGGGTTCTGATGGAATTAATTTTGATTTCATCATCTTTATCTCTTCTTAAATATTTACCAGTATATCATAATGTCTTTTCTGTCAAATACTTTATTCAAGGCATTTTAAAAATTTGTTCTATGTTCTTTAAAAGTCTGACTGTAATAAGAGTGCTACATGATATTACTACCTTTTCCTTAGAAATATTTCAGATCTAATGGTATGATCACTGAATTCTAATTGTGCAGCAACTTGTATTTTATTGATCAGCCTGGTTCATTTTTTTGAAACAAAGTCCAGAAGAATTATGATCCTCTTGCATCTCATAGAGGTGGTATATAAAACCAATAGTTTCTGAAAGAGAATGAGTTCCTCAGAAAATACGTTTTTACTATTATTTTTTTCCAATTAATGCCTAAGTAGTTTTAAAAGTGTAAAACTTGATGATCCTGTTTGATACATTTTTTGTTATCTGCAAATCATAGAATCATAGAATAGTTTGGGTTGGAAGGGACCTTTCAAGGCCATCTAATTCAACCCCACCCTGCAATGAGCAGGGACATCTTCAACTAGACCAGGTTGCACAGAGCCCCGTCCAACCTGACCTGGAATGTTTCCGGGGATGGGGCATCTACCACCTCTCTGGGCAACCTGCGCCTGGGTTTCACCACCCTCATTGTGAAAAATGTCTTCCTTATATCTAGTCTAGATCTACCTTCTTTCAGTTTAAAACCATTACCCCTTGTCCTGTTGCAACAGGCCCTGCTAAAAAGTCTGTCCCCATCTTTCTTATAAGCCCCCTTGAAGTACTGGAAGGCTGCAATAAGGTCTCCCCGGAGCCTTCTCTTCTGCAGGCTGAACAATCCCATCTCTCCCAGCCTTTCTTCATAGGAGAGGTGCTCCATAGAAGATGATCTATTTACCTATTTATCTTCTGTTCTGGACATCTAGTTATACATGCAACTCTCTCTCTTGTTCTTTCCTCCCATGTTCCCTTTCCCCTTTTCCATCCTGCTTATGTCACTGCTGTGGAATCCATCACTTTTCTACAGGTTTTTTGCTGCTTTACTGGATTTCCATGATTTACTCAAGTAATTTTGGAAAATTAATAGTGTTCATTTTTAGGCTTCTTAATGCAAAAAATATACATACTGTTTAAAATTTGTTTCAGTACAGAAAAAATAGGCTCCACTTATTTTTTTTATTGATAATAACATTTTCTTGCTGGAAGGAACAATCAGCCTTTCCATTTTCTCTTACTTTGTTTTCATCACCATACCTTTTCAGATTAATAGTATTTTGCTATCACCTACTTTCACCTGAGATTCGATGTTTCCATTCCACTGTATATCCAGCCCTACAATTAGCATTTGCTAATTAAAAACATCATATTTCACTGTTAATAGCCACTGTATCCTCTTCTTTTCTTTGTTCAGGTACAGTTTATTTTTCTTAGTCTGCCTTGTTTAAGTACCGTGTCAGGACTGTCTCAATGCAGATTCAGAGCCTTCATCCATCAGTGACAAACTGAACTGTTTGTTCATCAAAATTTTTTGCTTAACTCCCAGATTCCTGAATGACTATAAGTGAGCCTGAACTCTTTACCTTTCCTCATCATCTCTCCCACTTTACACTGGGGACTTAAATCTTGTCTTCAATGCCATCTATCTGGTCTAAAATCTGGCCCCCACTTCTCTCTAGTTTCTGTTTTTTCTGTATGCTCATGGACTCTAGTATTCATTTCATAACTCAGAGACATCACGGTAATGGTTGCCAAAAAGGTACCTAGCACTGGGTTTCAAGCCTAGTTAGATGTGAGGTTGCCAGTAGAGACAATAGAAAGGCACCTCCAGAGAGCAGTTAGCTTTACCTATCTTAGGCACATGCCTTGGGATGGGCATGAACCACTGCATTGGCAGTATCTCTCCCTCTCTCCGGTGACTGCAGTGGGAGCTGAAGTGACTAGCTTAAAGTTGGTGCCCTGCGTTACCTTAGGTGGCTAAAGCTAGGTGAGATGAACCCCATCCTCAGGTTCAGAGCATGACATCCAAAGATGATGCTGAACATGTTACGTCATAAATCAGTCCTGTTGTCAGGGAACTAGCTGGTCCATTTGGGAACCAGACATTTACCCACTAAGATGCAGGCAGCCCCATCTCTGAGTGGGTATGATCTGGATAGAGCACTCACCCAGAACACTTCTGCTAGTGAGGGAGTTTGCTTATGATGCTGTAGATGATCAAGCCGTCAGGTTATTCAAAGACTCTTTTTACCTATATGTTGTAGCACAAAGACTGTACTGCAGTTTGCAAATGCAGGCATCTCATGCAGCTAACTTGTGTACCACAGTGACCTGTGAGAATAGCATATTTAATCCTGCATCCCTTATTTCTGGTCTGTCAAGAAACTTCAAATTGATCTTCAAGCTTAATTTTATAATAACCCACAGGTAGTTTAAATATTTCAGTCAGTTCACCTCCTAATCACCTTTCCTTGAGGCTAAATAATTCCCATTTCATCATTCTCTCAGCTACTGCGTTAGCCTGCTCCAGTACATTAATAATTTTTGTTGCCCTCTGCTGTACTTTCTCCATTTTATGTACATCTGTCTTCCACTCTTATGACCAAAATTGGACATGATATTCCAAATTTGGTCTACCACCACAGGGTCTTATAAAGTAAAGATGTAATTTTATTGGTTTTGTTACAGATATACCTCAATGTATACCAGCATCTTACTAACCTTCTTCACTGCTGCTGCCTGTTGAACTGAGAGTCCAGTCAGTCAAATACATCCAGGGTTTTTTCCTCTCTCATGTTAACTGCTTCATTACCAACTAATCTATTTTAGTTTTAGTGCATCTCTTTGTTAATATCAGCATCATTTACTCTGTGTATACTAGTTTTCTGTGAAGAGTTAAAAAGAGAAGGACATTGCAATGTGAAGTGAAGATATGGGCACTATCAGTGAAATTTTTCTTGTAAACCGGGTTGATTTCATTGGAATTTGTCTTTTTCTCTTCTGTTTTATATTTCATATTTCCTTTATGCCCTTCACATTTCCATTAGTGCTACCAAAACTATTCTATAAACACCTATATCCTTCAGAGTTTCAATGATCAGCCCTATTTTAGTGTCATTTGTATTATTTAATAAATATAGAGAAAAATCTTAAAAGTGACAGTCTTAGAATAGCACAGTAGGGATATAGTGAATGTTAAAAATCCTTACTAAATTGCTGCTTTGATATTCTCAGGCATACAAACTCATCTTTTTCCTAAAAAAAAAGAAAAAAGAAAATACTCCCATAACAAACACACAATCAGCTTCCCCACCCCCACCCCCCAATCCATGTGTAATTTGAAAGAAAATTCTGTTCAGGAAAATATGGATGATCCTTTTTTCTGGACAAAGCTACAAACTTTTTTTTCCCCTTAAATATTTTGTCATATAATATTCTTAGGATTTCATGCAACTTTATATTTAGACAGATTTAGAATTATGGACCTTGTCATAAATCAAGACACTTTGGATCAGTGTCTTGTACATTTTTAATAACAGAGTAAAGCAACAGAATCAAATATCATACTAGATATATATCGAGGAGGATGGACAGGATATAGCATACCATTTTCTTCTAAATTTCTTATTATTTTAGTGACAGATGATTCCAGTAGTTAGTGTGTCAGGTTGAGACTTAGGAAATTTGAGTTCAGTTTGAGTTCAATTGAGTTCAGTTTCAGGGCAAGTCATGTAACTTACCTTTGCCTCAGTTTCTCATTGATGACAGGTTCTCTGTAGGTGCTGAACACACCAGATGCCATGGTGATAGACACAAAACAAAGGTCTCAAATGACAAGCCCATCTTAATCCCATTTTACCAGAAGCAAGAGCAATTCTTTTACGCAGCAAATAAAGTTAAGTTGCTAATGACCAAATCCTGGAATTTTGTCATCGACCCTGACTGGTTTTAAATATGTTGGTGTGAAGGAGAGAGGTAGTTTCTGGAGCAGCCACACATCATTAAACTAGTTTACCTTCTGCAGTTATCAGTAAGGCAAATGTGACATCCAGATTTCTCAGGAATCCTTCAAAACAAGTGCAGCCAGAATGGTACAAAGAGGATTTACAAGGGGCAAATGTGGGCCAGAATTCCCAGAAGATTTGTGTTGTAACTAGACACTGTATCCGGAAAAAAAGTCTCTTGTCGTCTCAGAACAAAACTGCTACTAAGATTTTTGGGAAAGAATATTCCTTTTGTCTTGAAATGTTCCAGATTCTTTGGGTAATTTCATCACTGTAAAAAGTTAGAAATATGTACATGTAAAGTTTTCTACTCTCACCTAAGGTGTTCCTCTGCTCCTTTATGCTGTTCAGACTGCACATACTGCTTTTATTTTGACCTGGGTACCAACATGGCATCATTGAGAGCTATTTTTAATGCATATTTAATAGTTATAAGTATTTAATAGTTACGGACCAATTGATGAAATGTGATGCATAGCCACATTCAGGTTAGAAAATACCTGAGATGTCCTGAAATTCTGTCCGCCTAAAATATCAGCCAATATTTCAGTAGATGTAAGCTCAAAACATGGATGCAACGCACTATACATCTGAACAAGCAATGCCAATTTACCCCAGATAAGGACTTGACTCCAGTGTTTAGACTGAATACATATGATGATATTTATTTTTGCCCAGAAGGCAAATCAGAAGTAGGATTTCCAAACACAAATTGTACTGGCGTAATCCCTTTAGCTGGGATTTAAGGATTAAAAAAAAGAGTAAGAGAATGACTTGGATGCCCATGATGTAAATAAGATTAGATAATGAATCATTTCCTAATGTGTTGAGAAAATAAGATTAGACTGTTGCTGGTCATGTGAACAGTTTTTCACTGATGACCAAATCCAAGCCTCTGAAAATAATCCTTTGCTTGTCCTCATCTCTTACATCATATCAGGAACGTGTCCTTAATGATGATAATTTTAGGCATCAAGTGTAAATACTGCCGTTTTGTGTGACTCCAGGATATAAGATGACAGAGAACTGGTGGTCCACAGTTTACCAAAATTTCCGTTGCTCAATTTTTGCCATTAAAGTTAGTTTATGAAGGTTAGAAGCAAGCTGAGGCCATAGAAAATAATGGAGCTCTGCCACCGGTTTCAATGAAGCCAGAGTTTACTTGGGAGTTTTCATGTGGTGTCTGTCCACCATATGAGGAGCTGGTCTTGAACAATTTGTTATGTGATAATAACTAATAGTCCCGGAAAACTGCACTCCTGTTAGCCATCAGCTAAACCTGGAGAGCAGAAGCAGCAAATGCTTTATTCATTGAGCCTCCATCTTTTATCCTTTTCAGGTTTCAGCTGTCATTAAACCTTTTTTTACCAAAGTAGTTTTAAATTACCACATTAATTTCAAAATCAAGCTAAGTTCCTTAGTAAGTGAACCATTTTCATCAGTATCTGAAAGAATTCATTATAAAGTTGATTCACGAAGAGCTCTCAACTTACTACATCAAAAGAACACCACAATTTTCACAATTCGTTATGTTCTTACAGTAGAGGTTCAAAATATTTATTGAGCTGCTGCTATTGGGGATTCATGTAAAACATTATAAAAGTATTTCTGAATTCTTTTTGTAGTAATTTTTCTTCCCAAATATACATATGGGGCCAGCTTGCCATGGGAGATGCATATCCAGCTGTTGTAAATCAGTACAGCTCTATTGACCTTTTCCAACCTACTCTAATTCATAGAGACCTGACCTATTAAAAATCTTTATTTCTGCTTTTGCATGTTTATATCCTAGTCAATCTTCAGTGATGGGAAAGGTTGAGATGAAGAAGTAGATCAATGTGAGACCAATTGTTAAAATTTTAACTGTGTTCATTGGTAGAAATAATGCTGTGTTCCTGCAAGGTTTATGTAACACATAGCACAGTGGGGTCCATTTATGAGATGAGCTCTTATATACTACCACAACACAAATAAAATACTTGCTTTTCTCATCTAACAGAGGCAGGGAATAAAGGTGAAAAAATAATTATACAGGGGAGAAGGGAAACAGAAGGAGTTTGGACAATTTTTTTCCCAAATCCTGAGGGCTGGGATGATGTGTTTGCATCAGCCCTCTATTGTTGATTACTTTGTATTATTCTTATTTGTAAGTATAGTTTGAATTTGGTATTTGGCAAAACCCAAAGTATATTCTACTGACTAAACGGGGAAAATCTTAGTATAGCCTTGTTGGGTAAATGACGTGAAGCAATTCCCTTTGAGATGGTTGGTGTTTCCTACTGCATTGAGACTCCTGTTAAAATAAACTAAAAGTTGGAAAATTGTGCTCAGATCTAGTGAGCAGTTTTCAGGGAAATCTGACTTCACATGGCAAAGTGACTTCACCAAAATAACAAAATCACTGTACTGCCTGTCTCTCCTGTACTCTAATAGAGCTTTACTATCAGAGAACAAATGGGAGATACTGGTCCCAGAGACAGCCTAGAGGCTCCAGGCTGTAAAGATATTGGTTTAGACCTCTGAATATACCTCTTCATAGGGTGTTATAGTGAGGAATTATTGCTCGCTCCAGTCTTTATTGGTAGCATGTTCTATATGAATCATTCCTGCGCTTCTGAAAACATGGCTTAGGGGAAGTTTGTCAGAGAAGAGTTTTGGAGTTTTTCATTCCTGCAGAAATTCCTCTCCTGGACGATTTCATAGAAAGAGATGTTTGGTTCCAACAAGTCCAAAAGCCAATCAATATCTACAAAAGCAATAAAACACCTCAGCAGAAGAACAGCAAGTGCAATTCAAGAGCGATTTGCCCCTGCCAGGAGAGCCTATGGCAATAGAAAACTTGGTGAGGAGCAGTGGATCACAGTGGCATAATATCGCACACCAAATGCTTACAGAGCACAAAGGACCAGAGAATGGGATACAGCATATGGTAGAACACCTGATTTGCAAAGAGGAACAGGTCTAGGGTTATAAATACCTTGTCAAAAGAGTTGCTAAAACAAGAGTTCATGAATAACATAACTGTATGTTTTCTCTAGGGTACTCATTGCTCACGTTCTCCAGAGCAGCGCCGTATTCTGGCAAAGGGAAGGCTTGGAAGTCGAGTGCCCGTGCAGACAGTAGACGTTACTTCACCTAGCTGGCCCCTGGATCACCAGCATAACTAAGAATATGTTTTACCTTCTAGAAGAACTAACGGCCCTAACTTTCCTAATTTTCTCCAGCAGTGCTATACAGCAAAACCTTGTAGGTGGTAACTGGTTTTTCCTGAAATCAGTGGTGCACAGGAGTCTGAATGTTGAAATCTTTTCTCAGTAATGTAATAATGCACTTTCAGATAGGCTATCTATGTGCCTGCAATGTATCAGTGTGTTAATATTCGCTGGAAGAGAAGACTGGGGAATTTGTTTAACCACTTGATGCCTCTGGGTGCGTCACATATCGTTTGGGTGCATTGTGTGTTCTGGCAGCAGGATATAAACTTATAAAAATTTTCAGCTGTGAGAGCAGCATTTGCTACTTTGCCTCTCTGAATAACTGAAAGGAAACGTGAAAAGGATGCTATGAGCAGGGGTGTCAGAGCCTGCTTTTAGAGACATTATCAAAGAACTTTTGTGTTTTTCAGTCTATAGAGGTGAGTTCTGTCACAGCACTTTCTGTGGGGAAGTCACATTGTACAGCAGGTAGGTCGCTGTTGTTACCATATGTATTTGTGATTATCCAGAGTTAGGTTAGGATGGCTGACTTAGGGGTTCATCAGAATGAGCTTGTACCTTCCATAAAGGTTAACTTTGGCTTGTACAAAAAATGAACAGTCTTCAGTACTATGCTCTTCAGGATTTTACAGTGAATGAGCTACATGTCATTGATTATTTACAGAGCACTCCACACCATAGTAATTCCAAAGTAATATCAAGATATATGTATCCTGAAGCTTGTTGGAATGGAAAAAATGTTACCAGTGATATTTTGTAAAATAAGGACAGTATAAAGGTCATTGTGGGGAGGTGTAAAATTACAGGATATCTTGGCCATGAAATTCAGCTGAAATAAGTTCAGAAATTATTAATCTATCCTTAGAGTGAAATGATGCATTGGCAAATCTGCAGTGAACGGAATTTCACTTAGGTTTTTGTTTTAAGTGGAAAACTGAAGGGAAGAGAAACCCCAGCTGCACAAAGATTTTTGATTTCACCATGTTCCCACAGAAGAACTGCAGTTTTGACAGGGCTTCAGCTTCAACTGGCAGCACGTCCCATAAGAGATTTTTTCCTTTCCTTTCTTATACAAAGACAGTGTTTAGTATTGTATCTCTGTGTGTTTGCCTGGAGCAATCTAAGGTACTATGGCTTTTCTAATAGCAATTCACATTTGATTTTCATATTATGGCTGTTCAAGGTTTCCAGTAGTGTTTTAGTTTTAATTTGACAGAAATTAATAAGTATAAGGAGAAAGATATCATACATCAGCACTGTACAGCAGTATTGTCACACTTCCTAATTCGTTAGACAATAAGAATAATCTACCACTTCCAATTTAGACTCAGTAAAATAAACACATGTATATTAATGATTTAAAAATATTTCTGTTCAGTCAAGCATGCCTTCTTTATGCAGAATAGCATCAGATCAATAATTAGTTGCCATGCATTTTAATAACAAGAGTTTTTGCTTAAGATTGTTTTTCATAATTTTGCATTTATGTTTGACAAGTTCAGGAACTTGTCTTATTTGAAAGAAAAAATATTAATGCAGAAATTACTTCTCATTGTATTATTGCTTGCCAAATCTAATATGTAAATACCCAGTAGAACTCATGCTTATATTAATGGAGAAAGGATCATAGAAATCTTGTAGACAGAGTCTATTTGTCCCACTTTGTTCCACACATTAGTATTCTCTATGGTACTTAATTATTCAGTATTTTAATTTCAAATTAAAAATAAATACTGTACATGAATGATAATTTGAATGAAATGATAGGAAAACATTGTCACAATGAAATACAAGTTCCCTTATGGCGTTCTTCTGGTCAAAAAACGTGTCATGCAGAACTACTCCTTATATTTCCTAAATTTAACTCCCTGCCATCATTATGGATCTAAAGAATATGTATCAGTGACTGGTTATAATGTGGAAAAGAAAGCCAGCCGAAACCATTGTATAGCCAAAGGCATAGTGAACTTATTATTTAATACTGGATTTATTACTTCTGTGCACATTTTGTGGAGTATGAGGATTGTCACCTTTAGTTACAAAATTCATGCCTGGCATATGAAGTAGTTTTTATATATGTATTTTCTTCTGTCCTAATGGCTTTTCTCAAAATAATTCATTAACAACAAGTTTATAGCTGACAGTTTTGGTAAGATTTGGCTGACCTAGAAGGTTGCTCTGACTGTAGTTGTTGGGCATCATGGTGGACTGTAACACCAGTCTGAAACAAGAGGAAGCTTTTATCTCCTGCATGGAAATGGCTGCAGGAGCAACCTTCCTCTAGAAAATGGCTTTTCCATTTACAATAAACACAGTGCTTGACAACAGGAATAATTTTCTAGGGAAAATGAAATCCTATGGATATGTGAAAGACCTAAAAACTGACTGACTCCTTTAATTTGGTACCAGGATGGAGATGAAGCTTGATCACAGGAATAAGGAGTCAGAGTATCTGCTTTCTAATGCACTTTTGACTTTTTGGCATGGTTGACAGTGACAACTGATGCTGATCACTACCATGAGGTTGTTGCACCAATACAATTCTCCTAATTATCCTGCTATCACAACTACAATGGCTGAAGTACAACATGATCTCAGTGACAAACCTTCTCATTTTCCATATCTACACAATGAGAGAAGCAGTGCCTTTTCCACCTCTGTTTTTACCATAGTATATAGGTAGTTGTAGCCTTCTGTGTCACATGAAAAGAAAATTGATTTGGGTCACTTTTTGCTTAGAAATTGTATTTTAAAAAGGATTAATAAATTATAATTTAATGTAATATGTAAGCTATAAGTGGGAATGTAGATGAATGCAACCAGGTGTTAAATTGTATTGAAATATCTTTAATTGCTTTCTACTAGGTTTGAGAACATATTGAAACAATCTTGTCATAGAAATAAGGCTAGAACTAGAAGGGTCTTTATGGGCCACTCTCAGGATTTCAAAAAATTCGGCTGTAAATTTAAAAGATAAGTACAGGTGCCCGTTCCTTTTCAGAGTTATCACATGTTTTTTCTACAAAGCCACACTTGTGTTTAGGTGACAGTACTGTTACCCAAGATACACAGCCATAACACAGAGTTACAAGTAACGATCTAGATGTTAAACTTCTTGCTTCCATCCTCCCTCAGACTGCAAAACCTATAGTCATTTGTAAAAGCAAACCTTATTTCACAATTCCTTTATCTCACTTTCTCCCTCTCCGGTATCCGACTTCACTAGCGGGCTCCACCTGCAGACGGTTATTTTGTGACCAGGGACTTCCCTCTTAGCCCAGTTCTATGATAGTTACTCTGGAAGGCTGTCTTCCTCCTTGATTATGTGTGAAGATGGTTTTCTTTGCTCTCTTTAAATTAGGAGCCATCTTGAAATTTTGCTTTGCTGTGGTTGACAACCTTTGCTTTCCCAGATTGGACCTGCTGTAGCTTGGACCTGGACTGAGCTGTGGTTCAGTCACTTTCCACCTCATTCCTCTTTAAACACATTCCACTTCAACCTCATTTTAAAACTTGCTAGCTTGTTAGCTGCTTTTGTCCTCATTGCATTTACTTTGGGGAGTTTGGAAGAGGCCCTCAGCTCTAGCAGTACACAAACCATGTAAAATTACATATTGTTACTGATGATATAGTTCAAGTAAAAGTCTGATGGTTGCATTGTTAATTCACAATGGAAACGAGCAGGAAATCCAATCCCCTGTTGTTACTGGTGCTCAAATCATATAATTCTGTACATTTATATTAAGCTCCATCTTACAGGCAATTGGATTTTTCTGTTATTGTGTGGTGTGTTTTTTTTTTCCCCCCACTACTCTTACTGGAAGACCGTTCTAGAACATCTTTGCTCTTATGATTGGAAACCTAATCTCTAGCCTAAATTTCTCCTATTTATACTTTTTGCTTTAGTGCCAGCAATCACCTGTAGCACAGAATTTTTTTCTAAGATGTTTCCCATGCTAAACTGTCCATTGACTACAGCAATTTCCCCTCTTTGTCTTGCTTTCACCCCTCAGCCCTCCTGTTGCAGTTGTCTTTCTTTGCACCTGTTTGAGTTTTTTGTTCTGGAATCTGAGGAGCAGAATTACTCAGACTATTTCAGAGGAGGTGAAATGAGTTCCTTGTGCAGCGGTGTAAGTTCTTTGCATTTTGAAATACCTTCTTGGATACATCCTAAAGTTGCATTTGTCTTTTTGACAAGTGCATTACACTGACACCTCACAGTATTCACAGTCATGGGGGAGCATGGGCTGGTAAATTCAGCAGCTACTCTGAGTAAGCTGGGCAGATGCTGGCTACATGTGAAGGGTAGGAATGTGAATCTTTTTTGTAATAAATCAACACTTAACTCTTCACTTTGAAAAAATATCTGTCAGTTCTAATTGGTAAATTTTAATAGTTTGTAGGCTATAATTTAATAATGAAGGGCTGGGAATTCTAAATGAAACAGAAGACAAGAATCAAAGCAAAATTCATGATAGAAAAAAGTTACTGCTAAAAGTCACCTTATCCAAGCATTACTTTGTATTTTAAAAATATTATCCATTTATTACATGTGGCCTTGTGGTTGTCTGAATAAAGATTCTTTTTGTGCCAAGGAACAAAACGGAAATCTCAAAGCATGAGATACTGTATTATATTTTGCCATCTTGTTAATGGAAACAAGATAATTCTCAGTGTAGGAGAGCCACGTTTCTTCACCTAGAGGACAATTCAATAATGAAAGGGATAGAAATAAGTCACTTACCTTAGTACACATTTCTGTTAACTGGGGCTGTAAATCAATGCCACAGGACCATGGATACAGGACATTAATAATCTTTTCTAGATGTTAAGACAAGAATAGCCCTTTCAGTGGTACCAAACCTGGGATATAGCTGTGTACTAATAGAAAGATATTTAACATTAAGATTAGAGCTATGTTTAATAAGTTAATTAATTCCTATTGCACAGAGAAACTATAATCTGAATTACCAAGCAGGGTAGGACTTCGGTTAGTTTTAAAAGTTAGAGAAATATATCATATTGAAGTGAGCTGACCGTGTGCATGAGGCTGAAATGGTGAATTCAATTTTGACTTGGCAGCTATATCTCGATCCTGTCATTAGATAAATCATTGATCCTGTATGTTTCAATTCCTATATATGAAACCTGGGTATGATGCTTATCTTCCATAAGGTGCTAAAAGTTACAATCAGGCTTCATCTATGTGTAAGAAATTGAATTGCATAAGTATTCCAGTATAGAATATGAATATGAATATGAATATGCTACACCAGAATAATTTAGTTATACCCAAATGTGACTTTATTCTGACACCAGTACTCATATAGAATCTGCTGGGGGAGATAACCTTGACAGGTGTTCAGCAGAGTCTGTAACACCACCGACCGTAACAGCCATGCCAGTTTTGCTGTGTAGGTATCATCTTACCTTTTACATAGCATTTTGGAAGTTTAGACCCTGCTTTGTCACAGCATTTAATTGTGAGTTTAACATACGATAGAATTCAGTGGTAGATTTGCATTTAAGCATAGGTTTAAGACAATTGCTTTACCTTCTAGTACAGATGCAATAGGGTGTTTTTTTCATATATAGTCTAGAAGAACAAGTGGCAAATCCCAGAGCATATCTACTATACCCAATATTTGGAATAGGCTGGATTGATACTATGAACAGATATATTAGAAATAGACCTGTTTTTCTATGAAACAAGATCTCTACTGTGATTGAGACCACTTGAAATTTTTTAGTCTAGCTTTTGTTTTCCTATAAGTAAGATGGGAATTCATGGGATGGCTTTGGACACAAAACTGTATGGCAGGAACAACAGGGTGTTGTGCATTGCATAGACATTTCCACTCCAAAAACCTGTGAAGCTCCAGAACTCTACACCTTTCTAGGGAAGACCACATTCAGAGAAAGGGCTATGCAAATGTGGAGCCTTGTGGCTTAACTTGAATGTTTGATAAGTGTATATTCTAGAGTTGTTTTTCCCTCTGTCAACAAAAACCCCATTAGATCCCACAATATACTTTTCAGCTGAGACCTGCAAAGTCAAAATTACTATGGAGAAGTGGATGGATTGCCATATCCCTTCTGCAGTTTCAAATAAAAGGCCTGATCATCAAATGAACTCACACTTTGGGCTTTGCAGTGGGTCCTGAATTGTCATTCACTTGCTAATTATGCAGTCTGGTGCTGGTGATTAGGGAGGAGGAAATAAAGGCAGAGTTTGACTGCAGATCTGCAAGTGAGCTTTCAAAGGTGACGATTAGAGAAAAACTCTTTTGACTTGCAAACTCGATATACAGTCAGAGAAAGATTAAATCTGGATCCAGGAGCTTTGTTTTGTCTGAGGGACATTTCCAGCTGCAGCTACACTTTGCATGGTTACATTTTAGTCCAATGAGTATGCATAGCGGGTGGGCCATACAGAACCCATGATATCAACTGCTTTACAGGATTAGAAGTTTGCTTTCCAATCAGACATGTACGTTAGGCTTCAGTAGATCTGCTGCACTGAATCTTTGAAGCAATGCTTTTCAAATATAAGACACTATTCAAGTCAATAAATATAAAGAAATTGTGTTATACTGTATAATGGATAATAGCAAATTTTGCCAATGCTCTAGAATAAATGTTCTTCTGATATTGTTTCATTGCAGGTATTTTTACTGAGAGGAAATTCTGAAATTTCCAAGTGGTAAAGTCTTCCAGGAATGGAAACAGAGTGATCAACAGGAAGCTTAAGATCCAAAACCACGAGGTAAAATGAGAACTGAAGCCAACTTAGAACTTGCAAAAGAAGTTAAAACAAACAGTAGGGTTTTTTAGCCATCAAAATTAGATGACAGCTAGGAAAATAACAGTAATGTTGGCTTGAGGGAGGACAGGTTTAAGGTTGGCATAGATGCTTTCCAAAAGTGAGATGATTTTGTGCCTCAGTGTTCAATCTGGACGATGGCTCTGAACTTGGATGGGAGAAAACTGGCTTTATGGGAGTGAATTTGGAAGGATGGAAATGATGCCTTCTGAGGTAGAAATAAAATTCAAGGAGCGCTGTTTCAGGGAATCTGCATCACAGTAGTGTGAAGGAATTGGCATCTGAAACTGCATTTCTACTTGAAGGATATTTGGGACTATGTTAAAGTACGAGTGGTATGAGAAATTTCAGACACGAATCCTATATTTAAGATAGGAAAAAACTGATCTAGTTAAATGTAGGCATATTAGCATGACATCAGTAGTATGCAAGGCATTAGAGTGCTTTTGGAGAGAAGAGTAATAGAGAGCATAGCAAATGGAAAAAGTAGGATAACACACAGAATAGGTTTAGTGAAAGCAGATTTACGAGATTAACTTGATAATCTTTCTTTAGATTATCCTGATCTTTTTAGACAAATAATATGGCAATAGATGTGATGTATATACACTATGAGAGAAGCATCTGACACAGAGCTACATGGACAATAGTTTCACTGGAAAAGATGAAGATTAGACCCAGAATTGTAAAGTAAGTAGAAACTGGCTAAAGGAGATAATAACAGATGATGCTGAAAGAGGAAATACCAGGTTAGAGGGAGCTAAAAGTGGAGTTTCTGAAGGCATAGTCTGGGGACCAATATCACTTAATATTTTCATTAATCAACTAGGCACGAAAAGAATAAGAACCTGCTAGTGAAATGTGCTGATGGCTGAGGGTGAGAGGGATTGTCAATAGCAAGGAGGCTCACAGCATACAGAGAAACAGAATATCCTCAGGGACTGGGGACATATAAATGGGATTACATTCAAGAGTTCAAGCAGCAAGGTCAGGTAGCTGGGAACTAATGACAATTTCTAACACAAGGTAAAGCTTGTTGGTTGGACTGATGCAGAAGAATTGGGCATATATTTGGCACTATATAAAAAGAAACATTTCCAGTTGAGATAGGAAAAAATTAATGCCCTTTTAGAAGGCTATAGTAAGGCTTTTTCAGGAATGCAGTGACCAGTTGGAGGCACCTGTGTTTGAAAGAAAGAAATTCAACCTAGCAGGAGCAGAGAAAGGCGAGTAGTTTGATGGGGGAACAGGGATTGTGCCTTAGCATACTAAAGGCTGACAAGAATCAGCTGTAAACACGATATGAGTCTTTTAAAACTTTCACATTTGTTACACAAACAAATAACTGTAAACTAGTCATCAGCAAGTTACCCTGTAGTTTAGAAGAGGATTTCTAATGAAAGACATGAGTTTCTGGAAAAGTCTTCCACAGCAGCAGTGGGGAAAACACCTGTAACTAATTCTGTGATGGAGATGGGTACATGTCTGCGGGATTCAGCAGCATGTCTGCATGCTGTAGCAGCAGATTGGGCTCCGCGACCAGTGGACTCTGTGCCATCATCCTGTTCTCATCCATTCCGGTCACACATTCATATAAATCCATTTCAGCTTTTAACCCTGAAGTCCCCTCAGGTGAGGGGATCCCACTGATCCAGAGCAGGGTTGTGACACTTCTGCAGCTTTGGCAGACAGGGGTGGCAAGGAGATTCTCCAGCCTTAGGAAACTGTGGGCGGGGGCAATGTTTTGCTTGTTCCCACCCGTTTGGCACTGAGAAATGGGGGGGGAAGCAGTGAACTTCAGTGCATAAAGATCAGAAATGGAGCTGCTCATAAATAAGAGGTGGATTTCTCCAGGTATTCTTTTGCCTAGTCAGACCATAATTATTTTAATCCAAAATGTCCAAAAAAGATGAAAATATCGGCTTCCCATTGACAACATGAATACTGTCTCCTCCCCCAGCCATTAGGGTTTCTGGGTTTCTGCTAATATCTTTTCTGTTTTCTGTGTTTAATTTGTCTAGTAGAATGAAATAAAAACATGCTGACATTTTCAAGGAAATCAGATACTTCCCATTAAAGTTTTGACAGAAAATTTTCAAAGAGCCCTGAGGCTCAGGAGCTGGTTACATCAGGGTGTGGCCAGCTAAATCTGCTGCCTGAATCAGTGGGGGCAATGCGTGAGCATCTCTTAGACCCTCCGGACTTTCAGGTGATTACTTCTAAGAGGAAAACATCTTTTTCTAGCAAGCCACGTGCTCTGGGTGGCACTGACTTCGCTCTCGCAGCAGTTCTGGCTGACCTTGATGCGAGTGGTGCAGAATACTGAGACGAGGCTGCCTCCACCCTCCCCTTCCTCCCCCTCACACTGCGGAGGCACATAAAAACTGACCGCAGCGTAGCCCTAAATGTTTTATTTTTAACTTTTGCCAGACAACACGTGTATCTAAGGCCAAACAAAAAGAGCCAGAGAATGGGGTGTAAGTGCTTGTCAGTGTCAGACCCAATCATTGTCAAACAGGGGCTGGATTCTGCAGCTACGCTGCATGCAGAGCTCCTGTTTCCTTCAGTGGTGCTCTGAAGCCACAGCAATGACTGCCTAGAGAGATGGATAAAGGCAGACAGACATAGATACAGACTGACAGAATCAACCCCCAGATGGAGGCTGCTTGAATTAAAACCAGAAATTAAAACGTTGTACAGCTTAAGAAAGAGTTCCATGATCTCGTTAAGTCTCTTTCATGTCTCCCTTTTTATTTTATCTGTCACCCTCTCACAAAAAATACTTCGTGTTATTTGCTGATTGAATTAGAGGAAAAGTGTCTATGGACTAAATAAAACGTTTGCATTTTTTTGTACTAGCGAAGTCCTTCATCGAAGGCTTATGTTTTTTAAAGGAGAAGAAAATGCAGTAGGACACGATAATGTCATATATTCTAACTTGCTCTTGCAAATCGGGACTTCTTAATATTTTCCTTTTAAATAAAACTGCCATTTATCATTATCAAATGAAGTATTAATGGAATCAACTCACACACAAACTCATGTATCTATATATAAAAATAAATACAATATATACACTAAAAAAATCCCTACTGCAGAGAATGATCAAGCACCTTGTCAGCAATCCATATTATATTCGTTAATTTGATTCCTGCCAAAAAATCACTTAAGTGAGACCTTCTGATTTCTTTCTTTAACGCTTGAGGCTCCTTTCATCTAAGCAGTGTTTATTAACCTATTTCTGAAAATCAGCATAAGCACAAGCTATATTTAATCTGTTCTTTTCATGTGCTTTGGGTTTGTTTTTTTCAATGTGTTTTGTTTTTAATTCCAGTGTAAGAATTAGAAATTGAGCATTGGTCAGTATTAAAAAAACCCCACTGCTTCAGATAGTGACAGCTGAAATGACAGAAACTAAGATTTATTACGTTCATTTATATTTAGGGGAGACTGATTCTAGTTTAATTCCAGGACTAATGGTAATGACAGCAAGAAAAGTAGACTCACCTGAAGAATAATACTGTGACCTGATGACTGAAGTTTGGGGTACAGCTTCAAAACTCTGCACTCTACTCCTAGTTTTACCAGTGTGCCTTTCTGCTATCTTGAATAGCAAATCTTTTGCCTGCATGCCTCTGGGTGCGCATCAGAAAGGTGGGTGCAAACTTACTGAACTCCTTAGTTAACTTGAAATCTGCAGATTAAAACTGTTATATGACTAGATATTCTTGCTGATATTTTCACGCCAAAAGTTGCCTTAAAACCCCGGTAACTAATACACTCTGTAGCTCCCAGGAACCAGACCCAGTTTGGAGATGAACAATCGGCATAATTTTTACAGAGCTGGCAGATACACCTATAGCTGCAGGGAATAAATCCTGGTCCCATTCATCGGAATGGGGTTTTGCCACTGAGACGAACATATCCACGATTTCACTCATACTTTTCAATACCCAGGCTAGAATAAGGCTGACTGGAACAAGGCAAATTTGCCATTGTGTTCAGCATAAAAGCAAGGTAGCTCAGGACTGCCTCCATGAACTGATTTGTGCATTCAGTCGCAGTGTGGAAATACCCTCATTCACCAAATGCTCCACCTTTGACAATATTAGAGCTGTGTTTTACCAGCTCCAAGGAGTTTCCCCTAACAGGTTATGTGGTGACAGGTTTTGTCCTTCTCCCAGCTCTGCAGCCAAGGATAAAACACTTGCCAGAACTAAACTATCTCTTTTAGAATTGAATGAGGCTCCTTTTACCTGAGGTAAGTCTATGGCTACAGATGTATATAGGAAGGAGCCATCCTGGCTGAACACCCCCAAAATTCCTACCAGGAAGGTTAAAAGTTATTTTCCAAGCTGCTGTAAGATGATGATTGTGGTAGGGAGATAGTCGTTATAAAAATGATCATAATCTGAGAGCTGAAACAGAAAGATACCAAAAAGGAGAAGGTAAGAAGTTGTTGTTTTGCTTTTTTTACCCTGTTTAGCTAGAGAAGTGGTTGGCCTCCAGTCAGGAGATGACTTTGGGTCCCTTAGAGGAAGTCCTTCGCTTCCCTATCAGGCAGGCAGGGAAAGCAATGTGATCACTTGTTGAAATGCAAAGACTAAATCAACCTCAAATGCTCTGAGAACCCCAAATAAATAAGGTTTGCTCGAGCCACTCAGTTCAAACACATTCCTGAAAGGTGTTATACCTCACAAGTATCACTTGCATTTGTATATATTGGGAAATAGAGTGGGTAATAAATCTTCTTACTATTTATTACTCTGCCAATATGTATCTTGGCAATATTAAAATATATGCATGCATGCTTATGAATTTTATTTCTCTTCAAAGGACCCAGCTCCTTGTACTAACAGCTACAGCTATGACTTGATAGACTCCTCTTTACCTAGCATGCATATAGAAATCTCTAGAGAATTAGAATTCTCATTAAGTGCACTGGAAAGCAGAATTTAATCAAATGTATGCCAAAGCTCACTGTTAAAAATATGCAACTATAAATTGCATTTCTGTAGAAGTTGTTGCAGTCCTACAATGACCACTGAAGTCTTTTTTATTTATTGTACCATGAATACAGAATAGATAAAATTAAATCCTCCATAATCAGTGGCTCCAATTTACATGTGTTACTTGTCAAAGTGACTTTCTCTGGTCCCCACAAAGTGCTATGTAATGTGACATCTCACAAGTCTTCAGGAACATCCTAAGATGAATCTGAAAGATAAATATTGCAGTTGTGAGTCTTTCTGTCATGACTCAAATAATTTTAAAATTGCAGAGATGTATTCCTCTAACAATGTTAAAATTGTTCTAATGCAGGATAAAATGGTAGTTTTAGTCTCTGTAATTTTTATAGCAGCTTGTAATTTCCATGCCCTCGTTGCAATTCTCAGATCAGGAAAGATTACAGGAGAAAACATTTTCACTGGAAAATCTGCTCTGCTGCTCATCTTCCCTGTGAAGAATATACCCAATATTTAGAATCTAGGAAGGCTTTTACGAGTTGTTTGATGCTGTAAGTGTCAAAGTTGGACCATTCGATTTGGATTAGCATCATTTCTGGAGTCTGTTAAAGGTATAAGTATGAGCCCACCTCCTGGTTTCTCCCCAAAACATACTTTTATAAACACTGATGCACTGATTTGTATCTATTCTGTTTGGGGCCTCTCACCAGCAGGCTGGGAGATGTTTGCGAAACATGAAATGTCAGAGTGAAAAATTTCTGTCCTTTGGTTCTGCTTTGAATTGGTTTTAAGTCCCCACATTAGAAGAGCTATGATTACCAGAGAAGGGGTTTTAGAAGAAGCACTTGAACAGTAAAAATCCTCAAAATGCATGTACCTGAAGTGTACTGAGGTCTGATGGAGTGCTGCGACATGTGTGACCATCATTAAATACACTGCGCTGGAACTTTGGGCTTGCTTGGTGATCTGTGCCCCAGTGATCCTTTCAGCTGTCTTTGGGTTAGGGTGCTGCCGTGACTGTAGCTGTAACAACATGGCAGAGGGGAAGAGCAGGTATTTTCTAGATAAACTGATAAGGGGGGAGAAACAAGACCATCCTTTGGGCTCACACACAGGTTGGAAGAGGAGGAGGAGAAGGCAGTATACAGAGAGACCACTGTGACGTTGTTGCAACAAGCCACCGTTGAGTTTGTATCATGAAAAATCGTCTACAAATGTTAATGCCATGTCAGGCCGCACACCTACAGGCAGTATATCAACCCCTGTTTCTCCTTTGACCGGGCTGCTGAGGGTAGGTTTTGGAGGCAGCCCAGGGGAACTCCTGCATGGGTGTTTTGGCACATGTGAAGGATGGGGCACAACAGTATTGCTCCAGGGAGAATTCAAGGAAGAGTTTGGGCAGCTCAGGAGAGAATAGTCCCTCTGGAGACCTGACAACACACAGGGGAGCATTTTGACTTTATATCCAAGGGGACAAACAGGGAAATTGTCTGGGTCGGCAGCCCTGTGCACCTCTCTGTACCTTTGGGAACAGCCTGGGTTTCCTAGGTAGGGAAAGGGCAGCTATGCTTCATGTCAGTGGTCAGTAGAGAATTGTCTGCACCCCTCTCCCATTTTATATATCGCCATATACATCCCAGGGTTGGGAAAATAACCCTGCACTTAGGACAAGAAAGTTGTCCGCAAAGCAAAGAGAGCAGACTCCACAGGGTAGAATAAGGGACCAAAATGGCACATCCTGTCCTGCATCCTTCAGGCTCGAATTAAGGGGAGATGCAATATCACTGCCTATACCTGGCTGGGAAATGGAACTGGGGAGTAAGGATGTTTTTCACACTGGTAAGGGGATGAATAATTAACACTAGTTACTTACGTTTGACATTGAGAAACGTTTTGTAGCTGTGAAGCAGATTTTGAGAGACCTTTTTTTGAGAGGTTTTTTTTTTTCCTCTCATAGTGAACATCCTGTGTGCTAAACCCTGTTCTGGTGCCTGAGTGAGGCTGGTGGGAGATGGCATTAAGACCAGACTCTCTGTGCAGTCTTTGTCCCATTCTCATTCTCTGGCTGCCAGGACTGGCTCTGAGACACAAGACACAGGGCCCTAAATCACAAGCCTAGAGAGGAACAAATCTGGCCTAAAGCTGCCTGTGCCTTTATACCCTCAACCGTATTTGAAACAGAGCCCAAATAAACACCTTTATTTTTCAAAGGGAAATTCCTGGAGCACCAGTGCTGTAGTAACCCAGAGGCCAGCTGGACTGAGTGCTCAGCACTAAACCCAGTCTTTCTGTATGGGATCACATCTTTTTAAGTCATTCTCTCCATTCTTAATGTCTGAAATTCTATAATTAAAAATTAAGACTAGTGGAGAACACAGACTTTTGAGCTAGAAACTAAAAGATAAGCCTCCCCTTTTAAAATTGATGTATATATTTTATTCTCATAAAGAGCTGCTGGGTACAGCATCACCTCAATTATAATGAAACGGCAAAGAAATTCCACATTGGGAAAGGTTTTCTGAGGGTATATTCTCAGTTACTGCTGAAGATTAAAAATAACCTTCTCAAGCAATAAATTGGTTGAGACAGTAACAGGACCAAAATCATAGTGAAACCTAGTAATGAAATATTAATGCTACCATGTTAAGCTGGGAAAATAATAAAAATTCATTTTGCAGAGCTGCGTAGATGATATTACGGGTGTCCTGAGCTAGCTAGATTTTAATGTGCAGTGCTTTCTGCTTGTGTCCTGTTCCTATATACAATTCCTATTAGCAGAAAAGATGACCAAACTCTTAAGTCATGTAACTGCTTCAGGAAAGCAAAGAAACGCTGTTGGATTACATGGCAGTAGCTCTCTAGAATTAGAAGGCATGTTGCGAGTGACACAAAGAGAGCTGTCAAGTACCTGGCGCTTTGCTTTACTGCTCCACTAAATGGCCGTTGTAGAGCTGCGGCTGACATATGGGGAAATTTTTTTTCTAGGGCAACATTATTTTGCGTGAAACTGAAATTAGATAAAAACTAGATGTAAAGGTATGTTTGAATTTCAGTTAGTCCTTGATCTTTGTATGCCAAAAGGACCTCCCTTGGATACTCAGTCTAGCTGTGGGCTTTCTTTCAGGTCCTTGAACCTGCAGCTTTCAGAAGTCAGGCCAATTTAAATTGTGTAGATTTTGCTGCTTTACATAACCTATTTGAATTTGGTAGGTTTAAAAACCTGCAAGGTAAATAGTTACATTCTGCATATGCCTGTCCCACTGGCTTAGGCGGTAGCTTTAAAGTCACACAATTAAACAAAGTGGCAAGAGGAAGCCTAGCAAGGTCTAGCTGTGTGGCATTAGCCGTGCACTGTGCTTTCCAGAGCAGAAGGGGTGGCTGATTCATTGTCCATCCAAGGTAACTCCATTTTATCAGTGTCCCTCATTCTCCAGCTTGTGTCAGCTACAGTTTCTCTCTGACACACCACAGAGCAGCTTGTGCATTTATTAGCAGCAGCCATAGCTCAGCTGGAGGTGGCCGCGTTAAGCTTATAGATGTAACAAGGGCTGTTTATATTATTATTTCGTACAGCAGGTTGGAAGGAGGGTTATGATCCTTGCAGTCAGACCGGCTTCCCGTGCCCAAGAAAAATGACTCTGAGAGACACACTTGGGCACACTGAGGCACTTAACAGAATAGCACAGGTAGCTTCCCTTGGAAAGAGATGGGCATCTCCAGGGGTGAAACGGCAGTCGCAGGATCAGAGCAAGAGCAGCTGGAGCAGCAGGCCTTGCCACAGTGTCCACACCTGGCGTAGCTGGTGGAGAGACAGAGGCATGGTACATCCAGAAAGTCAATGTTGGAAGCGAGGTGCTGAGCCTGAGATGGGGTCTTCGAAGGGGAAAGGTCTTCCTTCAGGCCCAGGACAGAGGTGAAGTCCTTGTAATCAAGCTGCTCTAAGGGGAAGGTATGTAAATACGAAAGGCTCGTTCCAATGGCCTGCAGAGATCCTGCTCCTTGCCCCAGGCTGGGGTCTTTCCTGATGCCAGGCAGCCACTGAGTTTCGAGGCTGAATTAACTCCAAGACATCACTACCATGCATTTTTTTTCTTTCTCTAGGGCCTGAATACTATAGGGGTTTGCTCCCCTTGAAGTCTCAGAGGAAGGCTCAGTCAAATCAAATACAGAGCTGCTTTGCTGCCTGTGTGCCAAGGATAAGAAAGCTAAAAAAAAAATCGCAGGAGCTTCCTGGATGAGCCTGCCTGTAAGCATCACCTCGCAGCCGGGTCCCTCACTGCACAGACCTCGCTGGCCTGAATTTTGCCTGGCCCTCGGCTGTACACCGGAGCCTTGCAGACCTGCCGAGGGGACACTCCCGGGTGACTGTGCAGTGCGCTGGGTGCACCTGGGCAGGCCAATCCCATAGGATAAGTACCGAAACAGAGCAGAGAGCATAATCTGTTTTAATGGATCCTTCTGCTGCTGCTGAATAACTCCCCAGTTCGGATTACTTCTGCTGCAGGCACGATTAGTCAGCGATTGACAGGGCAGGGGGTCTCGGTGGGGAGTCCATAGCTAGCTAAGGATATGAGCCAAACAAACATTATTTTCTGGCTTATTGGGAGAAAAACCTGCAGAGAGCAGAAAGTTTGTCCCTCGCTGTTTTCCTGGGTAGGGGTGCAGTCTTGAAGGCGATGAGACAAACACTTGAGGATGGCTGATAGCACTGAGTGCAGAATAAACAAGGGAATGATACTGGATCCCAAGGCATAAAAAAAAAAAAAGAGACCTGCTAAAGACAGCTCAATATCAGAGAGAAGTGAAGCTTCCTGAAACCATGTGAAGTCACTAAAACAAATGTCTGAAACGATACACAAACGGTTCTCACCTCTTTCCACCTGAAAGAATCGGGCATGTTCACAAAATGCTTCTTCAATGTTTGCCTTTGGATAATGAAACAAAGTATAATGGTCAGTAAAGTTAAGCAATTAAGAGTAAATCAGTTCTGTTTCCATCAGAAAACAGCCTGGATTACCCTGTAACACTGAAGCCATCTGTAGTTCCCACATCGATTTTCTTCTCCGTGGCACCGAACATACAAAATCAGCAGGTGCCTTTGAGTGCTCTCTCAGCCACATGGAGGAAATAGATAAAAGCCCTCTGGGCCTCCTGTATGTCTATGTGCAACCTCACCTGTGTGACACCTGGCTGTACCCAGCACAGAAATAAGCACAAGCAAGCTTGGCAGCCTGCTGAATAGGCATATTTGCTGTGGATGAGAAAATACTGCCAGGAAGCAGTGACCTGCCTCTTTTCTGCAATGCACCGGTGTGCAGCATCCCAACAGGAGCAGCTTTGTTTTGTGCCAAGCACCTCTGAGACATAGGAAACTGTGCCCAATTTGGTGGAAATAAAAAGCAACCTCCTCTTTTTGTTTTTTGCTGTTCTTGTGAAAACTCTGCTTCCCCGATCCACTGCAAAATGTTGTTTTGGCTTTTCAGGTGGCTACAATTTTGGCCTTTTTAAGAGAAAATACCTGTTTAAGCACCTCTGAAGGCATGGCAGCTTCTTCACTGTGCCTGATGTTTCATTGCACCTGACCCTGCCTTGACCAGGCAATGGCACAGCGCTGGTTCCAAGGCAGTCTGTGGCACTTCGGGCAGCTGGAAAACCCACTGGCTCCATTTTCTCAATCAAGCCAACTGGCTGAGCAGCACATGGCAGTTCCTGTGTCCTTCCTTTAATTAGACACTCTAAGAAGTGAGAACAGCATCAAATAAGGTGAGGTCCCACTATTAATAACTAGCAAGTGACTGTATATTTAGATATTAAAAAAAAAATCCAAATAAAAACCTGTGAGCTTAAGATCAGAGACAAAAAGAGCCTTTTATCTTTCTGAGCTCATTTGAACTCTCAAGTCAGGGAATGAGTCCACAAGACCTCGAGCTGTGCCAAAACTGTCTCTAGCCTTTGCATTCAGCATTGCTGTGACTGGTCACAGCATAAGCAGCAGAGACCTAGACAGCCATGATCTGCCTGCCCCTGCAGTGATGACCCCTCGAAAAGCCACCGCTTTTGTCAAGGTGTACAGGATGTGGCACTGAATCTGTGTGAACCCACCTTGCCTACAAAGCAGCCTGCAGAAGAGCAGGTGCCCCCTTTCCTACATGGAAAGGAGTATTTGCTGTGCTGGTTGGTGTGGGAAGAAAGGCAGCACTGCTGCAGCCGCTGAGCCGTGGGACTGCCCGAGAGCTGTCTGGTGTCCGGCAGAAAGCCACAAATGTCAGCGGAAGATGACGAAGTATGAATTCAAAGGTTAGTCTATTTTCTCCCCTAAGCTCTAAAGGAGGGAATCACTACTTTCTGAGATGGATGGTATCATTAATCAGACACTGAGAGTTCAGTCCCTTGTACAGTGGCAAATCATCTGGACTTTTATCTTTCCAGCCCTGCACGGAAGACAAATCCAGGCCTGCTAGTGCTTGGGAAGGGGCGGTGGGGAAGAAGTTATTAGGGGGAAATTTCTGAAGCATAAACAAAATTTCAGCAAAAGGTTGTTCTTGCCATGACTCGATTATAAATGAGATGATCGGCCACAACGAACATTATTTTTTTGTGGCTCTAGCAAAATGATGCTTCTGTTCTAATGGTAGAAGTAAAAAATTTAAAGGGAATAGGAGGGGGCTCCTTTAAAAATGCCAGATATTTTAATTAATGCCAATAGCATTAAAATATTATGGCTTGAGATGCTTATGAAAAGTCTCTTTTATTCATTAAGTTTCCCAGACCCAACATAATTAGAATTCTTAACATTCATGATCTCTCAGCATTGGCTTCCAAAATTAATGGTCTGAGTAATTTCTTACAGCAGATGAACTGAGTTTCAAAATAAATGTATTACAGTAGCAAACATCAGCTTTCTGTAAAGACAGGATGCACCATTCAAAGACGACTTTCGAGAAGGAAAACACCCTCCATTTTCTCTCTCTTGGATTGCTGTATTCAATGGACATAATGAAGGATTGTGAATTCTTGTACTCAAAATTTAGGGAATCCCTGAACAGAAGCTGCCTGCACCATTTGCGCATGCAAATCATGCTGCAGTTTTGGTGTCACACGTTCTTTCTGCCACACTTGGTACAGCAGAGGCTGGCGCTCAGGATGAATTAGGAGGACAGGTTAGTAAGGAACATCGTTTTCTGCAGGTCCCTGCTCCATTTGCTGTGGAAGTTGAGAGGGCTGTGATGAATGCCGCTGGGCTCGGGACGCTGTCCTGGTTCAGCCATCTGAATGGTGCCCTGGAGTTCTGGGTTCTGCCAAAAGCCTGCTCTGTGAGCCTGGGAAGGTCGCTTAACCCAGATGTTTTGCATGGAGTTGCTAAATGTATGCTGTTCATTTTGGCATCTGATTTCCAGCGTGCAGAGCACTTCCAGCTGCAACTCCTGCTGTGAACCCGGGACGAGCCATGCTGAGCTAGGAGCTGTAAAACCTGCTATTTCCGACTGGGCACGGAGGGATCTCACAGCTCTTTCTGACAGCTTCCTGGTGGTGACACTCAGGATCCTGGATGCCATTCCCAGTCTTGGAAAGCCAGCAGCTCTGGTGGGTGCAAATCACTTTGTCTGTTGCCCTCCAACTCATCCTTGTTCCAGTTCTGCCTTTTCTCACCATATTCAGGCAAAGATGCCTGGCTAGTCACAGTCCTCCCTGTTTGGGTTCATTTCCTGAGGCTCAGTCCCCTTTGCTGCTCAACACCAGGCTTGCCACACCTGCACTCTTGCTCAGTCCCACTGTCTTTGCCCAGCCCATCAGAACCATCTAAATGTCCCTCCCTCTCCTTACGGCTGCAGCTCCTCCAGGATCCTGGCGCAAGTCTCCTTTCTCCTGTGCCAACATGGTTGGATTTGTTCCCCTTGTGGTCTGAAAGCCAGAACAGGTGATCTTTGCAACTCATAGCAATGAGGAGCTGTGACCGCAGGCAGTCTCTTGCTTTGATCCTTTAACCAGGCATTGACACGTATGTGGTGTGGGGAGTGGTGGCAAGTGCGTGAGCCTGCGCTGTGGTGAGTGCTGCAAAGGGATTTAGCTGCTCCATGCTGGGGGTTGGGTGCGATGGGGCTGCTCTGTTTTGGACAAGCTGAAGGGCAAGACAAGCCCAAGCAGGACAGGGTCCTCAGAGTTTTTAGGATTCCCCCTGAAAGCGGTCTTTGCTGAGGAAGTTGGTTTGGATTTTTTTCAAATGCTTTCACTTGGTCACATTTGCATAGATTTTCACGGCGGTAATAAAATCCTTATTTCCTTAAATTTCCTAAGATTTCCTTAAATCCTACACCCTTAATACAAAGGTCACAAGTCGACTAAATTTCTACTCCTCTATCCAAACCATGAGGGGCTGTGGTGCATCTTAAAGAGGATGTCAGTTCTTTTTCTGTTTTACCATTACAAAACAGCACATTGTTCCCTGGCCTTGCCCTTGGGAATAGCTATATTGTTTTGGCTGAAGCTTTCAAAAAAAATTCAGCCTGAGGCAGATGCCCAGGATGGAAAATGACAAGTTACTGGTCAAAATATGACAGTTATAAGCAGCTGAAAGTGGAGTCTTGTAATTGGAAATGTCAGACAGTCTTGACAGTAGGCAGTGCTACCAGCCCACCAAGCTCAGGAAGTTTGCTCAGGATTTTATGTGGAGGTAGGGGCAGCACGTGCACCTCCTAGTAGTCTCAGTTATTTTATATATGGCACAAAAAGGAGCAGCAAAGTTTTCTGGGTCTTAAAGCATGGCATGAACTGCACTTCTGCTGTTGGCAGCTTTGTCATCTATTTGGACACAAGCTGGAGAACTGCTAGGCTGGCTTAGCACAACCCTGCCACTGCCTCCCGCCTCTGAGGCCATGGGAAACGCTCTGGAAACAGAGCAAGGACTGAACATACTTCCACACCTGAGCTTCCCTCTAGCTATCGCTTTCTGAGTGGAGTTGGGTTCCCCAGCACTCGAGCTGCTAATCTGAAGACTTCTAGGGCAATTTTGCAGGGAGGGATGGCAGGTCTGTGCCCCCCAGCCCCTGTGAGCACCGCTCATGCCCTCAGCATCTGTCGTGTGGAGGCGTGATGGGTGCGTTGGAAGTGTGCTACATTTCTATTCATTTCTCGGTCTGATAGGTGTGCAGCGGCTGGGTTTGATTCTTACGGCTTTTTGACGTTAGCCAGCCATTTGACTTCAGCTGAGGAAAACTTCAGAAAGCTCCAGCCACTGCTTACACTTGAACCAGCCGGTCACTACCTGCCTTTCAGACACCTTCCCGGGAGAGAAATTCACCTTTCCCTGGTGCAGGGGCAACCATCCAGCCCTGTAGTCAGTCACTGCAGTTTCATTAAGTTTTATATTTAACTTTCCCTCAGCACCTGGGACCAGAAGGAGTGTGTTAGTGTCTCGGAGCTGGAACACTACATTGAATTACCTTGTTGGTTTATCTGGTCATAATAGCAAGAGAGATCCCAGTGCTATAGTTAAGAGTCTGTCAGCATTTCCATTATAAACCCCTTATTCTCAAGAGGTTTTAACTTAGCTGTAAAAATCTGTTCCATTGCACAAACTTAGTTTATAACATGGCATAGAACAATACTTTATCTTTTAATATTGAAAATACACACAGACAGTCAGTTCATATTTAAATGTATATGTGTGTAGCCAAAGATATACTCGTTTTAGGCAGTGAACAACCTGTTCAGCATCTTCTCTTCTTTTTAATTTAGCTGACATATTATTACTCTGACTATTTTAATAGATAAGATACTGTGGTTTGACAATCTCTTCCATTACTGGCACATGAACTCCTCTAATATGTGTTAATATGATCATTCACAAGTGCAGCAGAGTCACACCATGGAGGAAACATGAGAGGTTTGGCACAAAGGCTCCTTGCCCTCCTTTTCCTTTTGTTCTAGACACATTCAAGGACACTTTGCTCACGCTCTGAAAAGGCAAAGCAAAAGCTTTGACCAGCTGCCTGGCAGGAAGAATTTGGCAAATGTGTCATCATGGTTCTCTCTATTATGGTCTGCCGGGCAAGAAGGCACCAGCAGCTGAGGAACAGTCTCTCCCAGGGACCCTTCTCCTGCCTGAACTGGTCTCCTCTGGCCTTTCCTCCCCACCGCATCCTTGGTCTGCCAGGCAGTGTGGGCAGGCAGGAGAAAGGCAGTGATGAAGGCAGCAGCTACCGGCTCTTCACCAGAGCTTCATCTGATTTTTTTGTTCTTTGTTTCTTTAACCAAATGTTTCTTGATTTCCTAGCAGAAAGCAGCTGGGTCAGTGTCCTTCAGAGGAGCAGTGGCTCTTTATCGCACCTAAGGATCCAAGCAAAGGATAACATTTTTGGATGGGAGGGCTTGAACTGAATGACAAAAAGCACCATTCCCATCTGGCGCACAGGGTCAGATGGCAGGGCTGCTGCAGAGGGTCCCTGCAGGGCACAGTGAATCGTTTCTGAGTTTTTTCTTTTCTCCAGGCACAGGCTGACACAAGAAGGAAGCTCCTTCTCCCAAAGCCTCCAGCCCTCCTGAGAAGAGGTGAAGCTTGCAGGACACTGGGCGGGATGAGCCATGCTGAGAGCCTCCACAGTGAGTGTCAAATAAAACATCCCCTAGAAATTTATCTTTTTTTCTGGACAAATTGCTCTTCATGTGTTAAGGAAAAGCATTTTTTTTCCAGCCTCTCTGACTTTCGAAGGCTCATGGCAAGGTAGTTCATGCCCAGGAGACCCACAAGTGCTCCTATTTTCCTGGTATGGCTGCACTGGTGCTACAGTGACTTTGAAAATGCAATTTGCTGTTAGATAGACTGTCTGCGTTTGCTTTCCATCCCCACCCCTATCACATGTTCCTCATTTCTTCCTGCTCTTTCCTTGGAGATGCTGCTGAATTTCAGACACGGTTTGCTCAAGCTGGTATCCACCTTCAGCTGCTGCTTGGTGTGGCCAGGCAGCCTGGGGCCTCTGGCTGTGATTGTTGGAGGTGGCTTCCAAGTGGATTCAGGATTTTCCATCTCACAGCTTTCCTACCTCTTCTTCTAAGATCTGCTTCCCTTTTGACACTTACCTTTGGACACCCTTCTCACACACACGCTTCCACCCCTTTGACAAGGCTCATTTTTCAGGACAGAGATTCAATTTCTCATAAAAATGCTGGCAAAGAGAAGGGCCATACAGGTCTGTGGACCAGCTGATAGAAATTAATCTAAATCGCACACTGACGGTTTCCCATCAATAGCCAAGACTACGCAGGCACGGCTGCAAGCCCATGATTCAGCAACTTTAAATGATTAATCAAGTCACTTGATTTTTTATGCATGCAAGTGTGCCCAAAGGCAGCTGTGTTAAGTCGGCTTCGAGTCAGAGTGTTAGCAGTGCTGAGGATGTCATAAAGGTTCTGTGATATTGATATAAATATATATATGCATAGTTTTCTGATTAGGTTGTGGTTTTAAATAGTCTTTAGCGGCACTCGTCGATAGAATCCTTTCTGCAAATTTACATGCACGTTGTACCTCTGATGCTGCATTTCTTAATTACAGTTACATTTTATCTGACTTCAACATGTAACAGGCCCCTTGGCATAAATTATACTCGGGGTGTGTGTACTGAGAGTACATCCCAGGTGTGTAAGGGGATAAGTACATGTTAAAAAAGCACATGCACCTCAGAAAAGGTTTAGGAAATCTTTTCATTCCTCCCCACCGCCCCAATCCCTGCTAAAATCCGTAAGAACACCACCCCAGAGCAATTTTTGGCTGTGGCAGAGGAATGCTGTATCTTGTATTTCCTACATACGCTCGTGGTTTGGGGCTGCGCAGGTAGAATTCCAAATGCTGATGGGCTTGGTATCATCATACATGTGTGCTTTGAGACAGCATGGTTACAGCTCTTTTATTGAGAAAATGAAGTAGTAACCAGAGAAAATGTCAGCATGTTCTCCTGGCACCATATTTAAAAAAAAAAAAAAAAAAAGAGAAGGGCATCTGTATTTCAGGGATCACTGGCATGGCTTCAGTCATCCTAATGCTGCAAAAGACAACTTTTTTGAGGCATACAGCTGGTGAGAGTGTGAGGAGCAGGTCCTGGGCTCACTTACAGCTTGTGCTGCCGGCAAGCGCTCGGCTGTCCTGGGGGTTAATGCTAAGCAGGGAAAAGGCAGGGGCTGCAACTGTACAACGAGCCTGGCTTTCAGCCTGCTCCAGCCTTCTCATACACAACCACGCGTTGTCCTGTCATGTGTTAGGTCAAGAGACTTCCCTGCCTTTCTCAGCTATGAAGATTCATAGCCATCTCCTCAGTACAGGAGATCAGGAGATGTGACTTAGTATCATGTGGTTCTACTAGGTGTAAAATTAAAAGCACATTTCAAGTCACTATGTTAGAAGAAAATGAGGCGGCAAAATTTGAAAATGAATGCTTGGCTTCAAGGTAGTCAAAGGGATACAGATATTTGAGATATTTGTGTTTGTTAGAGTTTTTACATGGCAGCAGTAGTTGTTGATATTTATTTTTCCTCACTTCAGTAGAACAGTGTTTATTAATAATTCTAATAATAAAACATCCACAACAATTGCCAGATTTGCCTTTTTTTTTTTTTTCCAAAATCGTGGCTAAATCGAATATTTAAAAAAAAGGAATTTCTTGTGGTTTATTTTTAAATTTTTTTCCCCCTAAACATAGAAGACCTGGCGTAACATGACGGAGCCTGTTGGGAGCACCTCCATGAGGGACTTTGTTCTGGCCAGGAGAAGAGCTCAAACACTTTACACAATTTGCATTGTGAGCTGCAACAGTTATCGCAAATACACCAATATAAAAAACAGGACAAAACCCCAACCCTGACAGAACTGACTCACAGATGGACAAATTTGTTATTGTTTTCATGATCTTTTGCAATGTGTTTGCAGGTTTCCACAGCCTTGTTTAAATTCAAGCGAGGACCTTTTTGCACCAACTTTGCAGGATTTCATTTGTGAGTTGTACATTTAATTCTCCACAGCAGATGGTGATGTGTGGGTGTACTGCTGTATATTTGCAACAGATTCCTTATCCTAGAAAATTCATTAAGTGTCTGATCTGCTTATTTAAAATCAGAATTGTATTGTTCGTAAAAAGCTAATTCTTGCATATCATTTTGTCGGGACCTGTGCAATTTCACCAAATGTGAGGGACGAAAAGTGTAAGTGCCGCTTTAAAGGAAATGGATCGTGGCAGCTCTAGTCAGGCCTGAAGTGCAGACTGAAGAGCTAATGATCTTGTGTGTTTAAAAGTCACTCAAATAAAAGTAAGTATTTTGGGCCTCAGTGTCAGGTTCCCCAGATGTTGCCATGAAAAAGGTTGCTGGGGTGGTTCAGCCGCACTCAGTGACACAGCACAAACAAGGCCTCCGAATTAAGCCCCTTCTCCTTTGGCGGGTTTTTTTAGCAGGGGTTTATTTTTACATGATTGCTCTTTCAATGGCATTGATTATGTTCATTTGCAAAGTTTAGGGGATTTTTATTTTTGTTTCCTCCTATAATTTGATAGTGCCTCGTGCCTATGAAAGCTGTCACTGGTGGCTTGCACCCATGCCTCGGCCACGCAGCCACCCCAGGCCGCGCGTCTGGGTCTTGGAGGAGAAAGAGAAAACGCGAGGCTGAGCGGAGAATTTCAGCGAAGTCACACACTTCCAGACTCGCCAGCCCCACGTCACTGCCTGCTCCGGCAGCCTCGTGTGGCATAAATGGGGCTTCGTCTAGGACGGGTCCACACTGGCGTCCTTGGAAGCAGGGGGAACCCAGGGTCTTAATGGTTGTTGTGCTGAGCACCAGGTCAGGATGGATAAAATAAGGCCAGAGACGGTTATTTGCCTGCTCCTCCTGCCCGAGTGATGGCTACTTGGGCCGCTGTGTGACAGGGACTGGTTAATCAGAAATGAAATTTAGGAAATTTGGTTCCTTATTTTAATTAAAGGATTGATGCTGTGGGGTGCTGTGCACTGACGGGCCAGGTAAGCCAGCGGCCTGGAGGGAGGGTCCCCAGCGTGCTTCCCCTGCGCCGCTGGGCGTATTAACAAGGATCTAAATAAAACCCATCCCTCTTGTCCTCCAGATGCTGGAGCAAGGCTGGGCGGGCAGGATCACCCCACGGCACCCGGGGCTGGCTGGGACCTCCTGCTGTAGCTGCTATGGCCAGGACGTCACACTAGAAAAAGCGGGGCCGGGTGTGGGGACTGCCACCTGTGTGGGGGTGCATGGTAGCATGAGGGACCTCGAGGCTGGTGGCTGAAGTGTTTGGGGACAAGACACTTGGTGACAAAGGCCTCACATCCACCCCAAAGCAACGTGCAGTGTTGGGAGCTTCTGGACTTGCTGGCATGCCAATGCTCCGCTTACTTACCACATTGCTTTGCTTTGTATCTGGGGGAACCATGAGGAGCCTGGGGCTGTATTTGCCTGCGAGTAAGCAGCAGTAGGTGGGGCATGATTGCTGGCAGCTCCAAAACCCACTGATACAAGACTGGAGGTTTATTGTGGAATGAATAGATAGAGGTTTTAGGATTTTATGTTTTGCTACTGCACAAGAAATAATTTGCAGCCCCATAACATTTAAAATCTAAATGAAATTCAAGATGAACTATTTTAAGTCAGTCCTTTAAAATATGCTGGGCTGGTGTTTGTTTAAAAATATCAGTGATACCTTATGGGTGTAGTAGGCAAAACATCAAACTTTGTCTGAAAAGCAGCTGTTTGTGTATGTGTGTATCCATGTCCTCATCTTCCCAGTTATTTCTACTGAGTGAGTATTTCAGAAAATTGCTGATCTGGTAGTCAGAATGAACCAGTCTGGTTTCTTGTCTTCAACTGTGGGCGAGTCAGTTTGCCTTTGTATGACCCATCCTTTTGGTCACTTTCCTTCCTGCAGCCCTTTCCAGTGCTCAGCTCTGGTAGAATCACAGGAAACTGGCTTTTTGAAGCACCGATTCTGCATTTATGGGAATAGAAAGAATTTCAGCTCAGTGACCCTTTTCATAGAGTAAGTTTCCATGCTCCTGATCATGCTGGTACCTTACTGCACTGGAGCCCATCTGAATTTCTCGAGTGCACAGGTTTGTTTCTGGGAAAGGCCTCAGAAGTGCCTGTCGCACCAGCATACCTGCTCTCCTGGTTGCTGAAGGTACCACCCTGCTGCACCTGGGATGAAAGCCACTTTTTCCTTGGCATGGGGCCGGGGGGCTGCACTGCAGCAATGCCCAGGAGTAGCACCCACCGGGTACGGGTATTTGTGTGTGGTTGTTGCTGGTTTTCTTTTCCTGCAAAAGTTCCTGTTTGCCCCCCAAGTGATTTGCCCCCTTACGAGTCACTGAAGCTCAGCTGGATTGGCTCCATCATGTCTTCCAGGTTTAAGCAGTTATTTTTAGAAGTGAGATACCAGATTAGTCTGAGATGTCAGAGCTTCTGTGAAGTTATGCTGGATTTGATCTCCTTTCATTTTGTTCTGTATGTACAATGAATTACTTCTGTGAAGTGAGCTCAGTCTGCAAGATTTTCTCCAGGGCAGGGAGAAAATCTTTTCTGTTACCACATGCTGACCTGGCCTTGGCTCATCTATCTGCGGTCCTGTGAGACTGCCTGGCTCCTGCTACTGGTGCTGGAGAAAGGGGCTCCCCAGGGCATCTTCCGGAGGTGCCTCTCCCCATTAATCACCCCAAGGCTGACTCCGGTAGCCAGGCAGCAGCCTCTGCTAGGTGTGGTGCACCCAGGCCCCCACCCCAACCATCCCAACACCAACCATTAACAGCACTGGAGTATTTGTCTGCACCTGGCTGCTACAATTCAGTGTCACTAGGTAAAGCCAACTTCCCTCAGTACAGATCTGAGAGTAGCTCACTGCTACCTTAAATACACCAGCCATCACGTTCAACACAGACGCTCCCCTCTCCGTTCATTCAAAGCCCATTACTGTGCCCAAGGTAGGCTGAAGTGGAATATAAAGTGAATGTACTTGAAACACCCTCCCTCAGGTGATTTTCCATTTATGCAGCAGGCTTGCTAATTGCAGAAAGAGTGATTACCCTTTCAGGAAAGAAATATAAAACTTGATTACTTTGAATGAGTGTTAGTGAAATTTGGTTCGGATCCCAGCTGGGCAGAAATTGTTTCAGCAAGTCTTGCTAAAAATGCTCACATAGGATCAGCATAGCAAAGCGAGGGCCTGGGACCACTCTCACCCAGGGTGCAATTGTGACGCTCTCAAGGTGGGGACAGAACTTTACAAACCAGATCCTCAAAACTGGCAAAGTCCTTTCTCTTGTTACATGCATACGTGAGCTTTCACACAGCTCGCATAAGCTGGCCGATGGGGCAATAGGTACATCACATGAATGAGACAGGGAAGAGCAGTAGCCAGCCTTTAAGTGGAAATGGGGAAATAATCTGGATCAAAACTGGCCTCTCTGCAGTCAACAATAAAATGCGATTATGTCCAGTCACATTTCTGTCTTAAGAGCATCTAGAGTGTATGGTGATTTTCATCTCACTACTTTTCTGACAGTGTACAGTACACAGAAAGGACAGAAAAAAATTAGGTAGTAAACCTAACGAATGCTGTAATTCAGCTAGTGTTACAACAAACACTATTTACTATGGTTCTTTAAATGGAAAGTGTGGGTTTTTAAAAATGGCCTGATGCATGTTACACTATGTTGTAAAGTATATGCACATATGTATATCCTTGAAAGTGTGTGTATATACATATATTATACAGATGTAAGGATGATGTTGTTCAGACCCAAGTCTTTAAACAGAGCAAATTAGTAACTTCTGCATTTTACTATGGAGTGGTCAAGTTGATATACTGATGAATTAAGCAAGCTGTAAATTTAAGAACAAACTCATTCTGTGGCCTGAAATTAATTATTATAACCAACATAACTTAATCTCACAAAAACACGAGTTTATTAATAGGTGAAGGAGCTGAAGAACCAGAGCCCATCCAGCCCTCTGGCATAGTTTTCCTGATCTCAGTTACGAAATTCAACGCTGCAGTTTCACAAGGTACATAATTCTCAATTAGTGAATGTTACAGAACATAAACAAGAAGTGAGTATTTGTATTAATGGGATTCAAACAAGGCAACTGAAAGAAGTATCAACTCTAGTTATAACACATGGTAAAAACCATCAAATTTGGAATGTGACCATATATACTGTTGTACGGCAGATATGCACACTGTTCCATATTGCATGACATTCATAGCGTATTCATAGAAAAACCTAAATGATGGCTTAAAAGCTGTATTAATGCCAAAATTTGCTTGCTACTTTAAGTGTTGATATTGACCGAGTTCATATTTCCACTGTGTAAAAAATACTGTATATAGTAGAAACCCTTCAGTATCATCTCCCACATTCAAGTAAGTTACAGTTAGGTATTTGGTGTTCAACATCTCAAATTAAATGGCCAATTCTTTCTAACCTTCAGAAGGAAAAAACAAATAATAAATTTGCTCAGTCTGGTTTGACTAGTACATTTCTCTCTTGAAGACCTTGCTTGTGAAATCAGACTCCAACGTCTACCTCATTTGAGGCGCAGCTGGGATTACTAAAACATCTGAACACGGTTAAAAAGGTGGAAAGTCCATAGCCATTCTACACACTTTCATTTATTGTCTGGACAATTAAAGTACAAATAATTCAAACACAACAAGGTTATGAAAAAAACATTTACAATACTTTCCCTCAGAAATGATCTAAACTAGCAAGGTTAACATGAAGTCATTCATTATAACTAAAGTATACAACTGCCTGGTCCTAAGAAAGTTTTTTTTAAATTATTATTATTATTCAGATAGTAAAACACATCGTAGAGAAAAGATTCTGACATGCCTTCCCCACTAATGCTTAGCAAATGCATCAAAACTTTCCCAGCAAACTGCGCTCATTCATAGCAGATGATGTATAAAGGTTTCCCTGAACATTGAATGAGTGTTCCTTTAAACTAAAATCTAACATTGTTAAAGTAAAAAACTGATAAAATTATGATGCAGCCTTTGCTTTAGTTATTTGTCTACTACAAAAGTTTGCCTCTTCAGTGTGAAAAAACAATACTTAGTCTACATGCAGTTAGTGGGTATAGCATGGAAAAAATGCACAAAATAAGCACAAGTTATAAATAACCATAACGTTTTATTACCATTAAGACTAAACTTGTATTGAAAAGATTTTATATAACAAGACAAGAAAAGCAATAGCAAATTTAACTATCAACTAGATTATGCATAGCGAGTAACTGTTTCTAGTACTCAGGGAAGAGCATGACCCTTTTTTGTTTTAAATATATAACCGTACAAAGCACAAACATACTAAAATGATCAGTGCACTGGACATGGGAGAGCACCCCCTCAGTCATTTTGTTCCCTTAGCTCTGTTTTCCCCAATCTGAATTACATTAAAATAAAGACCCAGTTGTTTTCTTTTCTACTGTGCAGTAAGAAAAAATATTCACAACAAACATGACAATATATCAAACAATATTTCTACACAAGTTACCTTGATACCTCTGTCACTTAAGTATCATAAGAAAACATTTTAAGACATATACAAACAAAACTAGCAAAGTGTTACAACTTATAATAAATTAACCAAAAGAAAAAATAACTTTATATATATATATATTTATATTATATATACACATACACACACAACAAAATGACACAATAATATGCTTCTTCCCATAGTTTAAGTAAACAAATAAGTAGACTAGCCAAACTAGCTATATTTGATTTTGGCCATATGCATCACATCGGCAATTAAATAAATAAGTGTTTCAAGCAACATAAACAGTGTTCCAAATGTGCCAACACAGCCCAATTATATTAGCTTGGGCTATAAAGTGAATTTGAAAATTCTTAACAAATTTAAAGCAAATGTTTTTTTTCTAAACACGTTACATTTAACTATGATACTAAGATATGTAAATAATTTTGTAGCACCTACTGCTCAAACCAAGGAAGTTTTTGATCAAAAAATTAATTTTTTTTTAACTTTTGTTCTGCTGATATCCCATACTGATGACTTAAAGAAAAACTGTCTTGCAACTCATCTCCTTGCTTTTGGGTTTTGACTGTGGGTAACTGCGTGCCTGGGAAGAACACTCTCCCGTACTGTATTTAATATTTTTATTACATGCTATGAAAAGATACGAAGATCATCTGTTTGTAGCCCATCCTTCAAAAAACAATCTACTAATCCAGTTTAAAACACACATCTTGATCTCTAAAAAGTTACCAGTGCAGTATGAACATGACAAAGTTGTCAATTTCCCCTAAATTAGCCAGTCAAAATATTTTTTCTCAAATCCAGATTCTCTTGTAAAAATTCTTTATATTTTATAAAAATAGATTTTTCTTGAAACCCATTTTCAGCAAAGAGACCACCTCTTTGGCAACATTGTTAATGTTATTTAAATTGTTATGTCATCAGGTATCCCCCTCTACCCCATTCCCTAACAGAAGACTGTTTAGTTCACATGATACAAAAGAAAAAAGGAAAAATAAAAAAAGTTGCAAAATTATGTTCTTCTTTTTGCAATTTTTATTGTTCCTCTTTAATTTGTGGGGGGGTTTACCAATCTGATTCAATCAATGTTTTGAAAAAAAAGAGAAGAAAACAAAAATCTTTTTTTCTCGCTTTTAATCCCATTAGTTTGTAAAAATTGTTTTTGTTTTATTATTTTTTCAAATGAGTGAATGGTCATCTTAAAAAGACCCACCTTCAAGGAAGGTAGTAAAACTAGCTGGCCGGGTAAAAATCCCTGCACATTGTTATCTATGTATATTATATTCAACAACGACAGCTATGAAAGAACATTCAATGCATCAAAGGTTTTTGTTTTTTTCTAAGCATTATAAAATCCTTTCCTGTTCCTCACAGGATATCCAATGTTTTAATACTTAGGCAACACTGGCTTATAAAGTCCATGGTTGAATATAAGCCTTGAAGAGTTTTTTTTTTTGTTTTGTTTTGTTCGTATATATATTTATATATATATATTTTAGTAAGTAAGGATATGAAATTCAGGATTTGTGGGTTTTATTGGTTTTAAAGGAAACTTGCAATACTCTGTCTCCTAAACGGTATCCATTAAGGCTGGCAATCGCCATGGCAGCTTCGTCGTAGTTGGTCATGGTGACAAAGCCAAATCCCTTGCACTTGTTGGTGTTGAAATCACGGATCACCTTGACATTATTGACTGCTCCAAAGGGACCAAACAACTGCCACAGCACGCTCTCATCCGAGTCGGGAGACAAGTTGTAGACGAAGATGCACCATCCAGTCCCAGTGTGACCAGGGATATTCATTCCGACAAGGCTCGTCATACCATCAATTGTGATCGGAGAAAACCTACCAAGTAAAAAGAGGGGTCTATTCTAAATATATCTCTTGGCACAAGTTACATGGAACCAAGACTTTAAAATAAAAAAGCCAGTGTTAATGAAGGTTCTTGATCCTATCCCTGGAAGATGACCACATAGCCACCCTTGGTCTCTGACTCCTACTTAAGTAGAGGGGAGCGGTACTAAATAAACAGACTAAATCAGAGCATAAATGCATCTCCCTTCAAGGGTAAAGTCCTACTTAGATGCATACAGAGATCCAATAAAAGAAATGCTTAAGGACAGTCTAAGTCAAAAAGGGCCTGCACGTGCTGCTTTAAACATAGGCTCGTTTAAAAAAGGCCTGTAGGAATTTGCCACTTATTCCCATCACTAAAATAATACAGTTTCAGGGTAATGGAGGTCTAATGCTTTAACCTCTTACTAGTTTGCAGTGAAAAAAGCCCAAACTTCAAGACTTATTTCAAAGATTACTATGAAATGCCATAGTCAGGATTCAGCTATAACAGTAGCCTCTTTAGCTAAAAATACTATTAAATTTAGAAAGATGCCTGTAAGAGGTAGATTTTAATTCTCTTCCTAACATAGCCCTTAATTGACATACACTGGGAAAAAATCCAGTTAATAAAGAAGTCCTAAAGCTGGCCACATATTAAAGATGATTTATGCAGCAATTGTAGAGTAAGTAAAACACTGCATAAATACAATTAATGAGCATGTCAGCTAATACCTTCATACTGCGAGACTTCACATCCATGACAGACTCTTTGGTTACCTGGACAGTCAACGGAGAGAGACAAGCTCCTAGAAATCTAACGTAGCATCCTAACTCCCCCCGCCATTGTCTTTTGGGACCTGTTTTTTTTAGCTTGAACACCTGGCTTGGGAAGCTAAAACCAGGTGGCATGTTTAGGAACACAGAACCACCACTGAATAATACAGGCTGGACAGGCTCTATGGAGGTCATCTGATCAACCCCCCACTCAAAGCAAGGCTAGCTTCTCAGGTTAGACCTGCTGCTCATGGCCTGGCAGAGGAAAGTCCTGAACTCTCCCAGGATGGGAACTCCCCCGGCTCCAGGGCTTCACCATCCCCACTGTGAGTGGTTTTCCCTTACACTCAGTGGAACTTCCCCTGCTGCAACCTGCTACTGTGGACTCATCCTTTCACAGCTGACCTCTGAGAAGAGCTCAGCTTTATCTTCTTTCTGCTGCCCCTTGTAGGCAGCCAAGGATAGCAGTCAGAGGCTAAACCCATTTGCCTTTCCCAAATATTACCACGTTCCTCCCGTTTGTCAGGGTTTCCCCAGTGGCAGCCGAGGCCAACAGCACAGTGACTGCCCCTGCTCCCTCGCCAGCTGAGCGTCACCCGCTAATGCAAGGAGGGTGCATCGCAGCCTGTGACTCAGGTTATCGCTGAAGATGTTAAAGCAGTATCAGCCCTCAGGATCAACGTAATTTTCCTTTCATCAGTTTGAAAAAAGAACAAGACGACATGCTTTCTGAAGCTACACTTTGGGATCTGCTTAAAAATAACAACTGCACAGAGGAAACGTCTTAATAAAAATACAGTTTCGCATGTACCTTCAATATGATGAGTTTTAATACCAGAACTGAGTGGTAATTCCTCAAGATATTCTGAGTGATGACTGAGGGAATGGAGGGGGGGATTCACCATTGCTACGTGAGCTGTTGTGCTCTCCAAAACACGTCCTTTTACACATCATTTTTCCATACACATTTAGCAATCTGCACAATATTATGCAGCATATATTAAATAACCATAAAAAACTACACACTTGATGGCTCCTCACCATTATATTGACTCCTGATAGCACTTTATACATATATTCAAGGAAAAAAGAAAAGCCAGTTGGAATATAAATCTTAAGCTGAGGAACATCACTGGGGTGTAGCTACGCTGTACATGAGCGGTTCACAAGTGCTCACAGCACTGGGTCCTCAGACACACACGCAGGTTTGCCGACATAGTTTATTTTTAATACGACAATTTTCCTACGGAACTTCACTTTTACAAATCCTACTCTCAAGATCCTTTAGTGTCTCCCTCGCATACTGAAACTAGTAACATTATCATAATGGTTCAGCATGGCTTTAACCCACAGTATTTCCCCAGCTGCTGAAAACAAAGACAGCTGGACAAGGCCAATTTATACTGCTCCTTCCACCGCACGTGGAATTGTAAATAGGGCGGCTGGGACCGAGAGCTTGTACAAGCCAACGGCTTCAGCTTCTTCTGAAATTTAGAAGATGGGACTTCAAGTCCATTCCTGACAAGAGCCAACTGTCCTGGTAACACACCATAAGCCAGCAAATGCTCCTTTTCTGCAATGTTTAAATTTAACATGAAGTATAGCACTAGTGTGTACACTACCCTGTAAGTGACATTACTGTAAAACCTGCACAACGCAAAGCTGTTATGTTTATATTATGTTATAACTTTATGTTATAAAGTTTTGAATTTTTAAGGAATGCTGCACTGAGGTAAAGGGTTAAAGTTTCATACAGTTCATGGGAGTAGCTTCTGCCTGGAAACCTTTAGGAGCTACACAGCTTTCAACTACTTATGTACCATGAGCACAGCAGCTGCTGTAAATCCGAGAAACTAGTCCAAGTGTATTAACACAAATACAAGATAACCCACTGCATCAGTAGCTAGCAAGTGATCTGAAATTAGTGTCAATAAAAGCTTTTTTCCCCCCACACCAGCCGATCTCGTTTTCCATCAGTACCACGTAATTAACATGGGGAAAGAATGAACCGACCCCGCAGCCCAGAACACTGCACTTACGGAGGTTTCGGAGGCAGTTTCGTAAGTACTGATACAGTATTTCTTTGTGTAACTATGTCTGTAAATACAGGGTTTGCCAGTGCAAGTGTTCAAGAATTGCTGGGAGGAGACAACAACTAATTTAAGATTACTACAAAACGACTTAAAACTGTTGTGATTTGGGACTAACATTGCAGACTGAATATTAAGAAAGCGGATGCATAACCTGAACAGACAGGTAACTCTCTCTTTCCCTCTGTAAACTGCAGGAAATCAGAATTCAAACTCTCACCTGTCCAGACTAAGCTCTGTTTGTCCTGCACCACGTACCAGTCCAATTCCAGGGAAAGCAGCAGCAAACCCAGGGAAAACACGCGGAACAAACAGATCCTTTTACTTGTACCTGAGAGATACTGAGGCTGAGCGTTTTGCCGTGTTTTTGGCAATGTATCAAGAAACAAATGAGAGGGGAGAACGCAGGAGAAGCAGTGTCTGATAAAATCAGGTGGTAAGTTCTGACTCATCGCATCACCACCACCACCAAGGATATTGCAAATGTAACAAATGTACTAACCAACACCAGTAGTGGTACTTCTGGGACAATACACTGCCTCCGTTTTGACTATTACTGTTTAAGTAGTCTTAAGATTTGTGATTTGTACGACAGCTACTGTGACAGTAGTTAAAACCCATGTTACTGTCCACTACTAGCTAGTGTAAAGATATACTTACCATACCATTTTACAGGGTAAGCTTTAAAAAAGCTCAAATAATTTTCAGGTGTGATGAGTAGACCATTTCAGAAGATTAAGTAGTATTTTCTCATCTTAATTGTGGGGGATGGCTGGAGATCTTATGGAAACGTCAGGAATAAGACTACACCTTTATTTTGCTGTAAGGTTCACTCGTGTTGATATGTGCCATTAGAAGAAACACTAAAAACACATCAGCTGATTTCAGCTATCAGACCAAACATTGAACACTCATGAAACAGCACAAATGCTTACAAATCAGCTGAGCTTTTCACACATGCGTGCACATACACATGGACACACAGAGCTATTTTAAACAAAAAAAACCCAAATCTCAAGCACCAAGAAAACTTCAAAGTATTAAACCTGTAACAAAAGAAACTTACAGATGATTAAGGTGCACACAGCTGTATTTTCAAGTCAAACTTGAAGCCACATGTAGTAGAAAGAAGATATTAACTGTGAGATTTAGACAACAGCAGCCTAATTCTTTTTTGACTATTAAGTTTTCTGTTATCAGATTGGAGATAAACTTAAGTTAGTAGTTCCAATTATGGAAAAAGTGCCATTTAGCAGGACAACTGCAGTTTGAATGCTTGTAAGCTGTTGCACCTAAACCATTTGAGAAACCCACCTGTAAATAAAATAAGGTTTAAAAAAACCCCACAGAATTTGCATGTGTGGCCTTTAAATTAACAAAACCAACTGAAGTCCAAACTTAAAAAGAATTTGACATGCTGGTGGAAGAAAAGAAGGAATTAAAAAAAATAAAGTTAGTGAATTAAAAAAAATAAATTGTAGCACCAATCTGTGCCAACACGGACATCTGGCAATCTGTGGAATTCTAATTACCTCTTTACGCCATAGGCCATATTAAGCAAATTGTCCAGCCTGAAAAGAGAAGGAGGGTCTTTGGGTTAATGTCTCACAGATGGCAAGATCGCTCAATGGAACTATTATTAATAGCGTTCCATTTTCAAAGAAGAAACATGCAACAAGTTTCCCACACATCTAAGGAGCCTAACAACTCCCGGCCTGCTTTAAGTCTGAGGTTGTGTCTAAATTTCCACCACAGCATTTAAAGTAATTTTTAACTTGTCTACAGTCTTAGAGAAAACCTTAACTTCCAGAGTTTGGTTTTAAAAAAATCCACTTCCGATTTGTCTTTTTTAGACAATATTAGTATGAAATTTTTGCAAATAATTCAACTGTTCACCTTTTATTTACAGTTAACTTGGAAATAAAACAAAACTGCCAGAACTGGAAAAATTCTTGGTTCTAACTACTGTAACATAATACATTCTCCCCAGTGTATTACATATATTTAGTATCAATCCTCCATGATATGTCCATCTAAATGGCGACCAAATTCTGCAGAATATAATCTGCTTTCCATGGGAGCACAATGAAGTCCTTCTATCCATGGCATGATTCAGCGATTACCTCCATGGACACAGCTATGTGCCAAAGACACAAAAACAAGTATAAATTTAATGTATCTGATGACTGACTTTTTTTTAATGATCTTTAATTCGTTAGCACTTTTCATCACTGAAAAACTAAAACTACTTCTGAATAATTCTCTAAAGCCAGTCTGCAACTCACTTATGCCCATATGTCCAAGTTTTCTCAAAGGCAGACTTTATTTGAATACTAGGTTGCCTGAAAATTATCATCAAATGTAAAAGTAATAAGAATATCATGTATTGCTGACTCTGGCTTACGTATCAGGTAGAAACAGTATATTCAGAAGGCAAAGCATAAAATATCCCCCAAAGTATCTGAGGAATCACACTAAAGACAAATACAAGGTCTCTTTATACTAAGAGCAGATATCTCAGGCTAATAAATTTAATGATACTGCTGCTGACTGGAACAGACTCAGCTTTTTTCCTGCTACCAATCCACTGTCATTAACATCAAAGTCTAAGCTGCATCAGAACTGAAATTCTATAGTAGAAAATAAAAGCATTACAGAAAAAAAAGATAACAGGATAGTCACTGCACATTTGATTATCAGTGTAACTCTATTCTGTCCTCCCTTTCTCCATAAGTCTTCATGAGATCTGATTGTACAGTACTTCAGCTGTTTTAGTAAATATAACATGACTAGTGCTGTCAGCAGATTTTCCTCCTCATTCTCCAGGAAAGAATATTTAATTTTACAAAGAAAATCAGGTCAGCCTAAGCAACTAAAGTGTATTTTCCTGCACAGCACCTGCCCCACATTGTCATCGCTGGTGGAACTTCAGTTCTTTTCCAGGTAATTACCTGAATCTCTGAGCCTGGTGGTGAAGTGGTCCAGGGTAGCGTCTGTTGGGAGACTGATACAGCTGTGAAAGGAGTGCCTGGCTTGTTTTCTGGCTGGGGTTATTGGCAAACTTCACAGTAATTGGTTCTGTAGCACCACTAGGCTTCTGGCCATTTAGTCCCTTTATGGCTTCTTCTGCCTCTATTCTCTTATCAAAACGGATAAATCCCACACCTCGAGAAACCCCTGGGAAGTAAAAACATGTGAACAGATGAATATTTGTAGAAACAGCCTCATCTATGTAATGAACAAACTGAATGTTAGTTTTGACTTTGCAGAATACACAGCTTGCAAATTAATGGAAGTCCTATAAAGAAAAACACCCTTCCCCAGCTGTGTTCTCCAAAACCAGCCCTACCATATTTAATATAATGATTTTAAGTAAAAAACATTCTGCATTTTGCGATCCCTCATTAAAGAGGCAGCAGTTATGCCTCCGAACAGTTACACTTACAAGGAACCAGATACTGCATTTCACACCAGAAGTCGTATTGTCTCAAAACCCAACTGCCAGCAAGCATTTACAATTTTGCCGTTTCCAGAAAAACATGCATATTTCAAAAGTTTTCTTTTAACCTGTAACTTGATCAACCAGAATCCGTGAGGTGATGATGCGCCCGTATTGTGAGAATAACTGCTCTAATTCTTTCTGGGTCATCGTTTTCGGAAGGCCGCTGACATACAAGTTCGCATCTCTGATTGATGCTGAACTTGGACGGGCATACGACACCTAGGATTGAAGAAAAGGAGAGGTGTTATTAGCAAGCTAGAGCCACCCTTTGCATTCTACAGGGAGAGATTATTTTCTGTTCTTTCACAAGCAATAACCCTCCGGTTCAGGTGCTACCTGTTTCACGAGGCCAACAAAGCCAGGAAAGGATGGAAGAACAAAGGAAGATCTAGAGAAACCTTAAAAACAAACGCAAGGGTTCTTCAAGTGGAGGCATAAAATAACTACTGTTCAGAGGTAGGTTAATGTGCAACTTCCTACGCACAGCTTTGTTAAGTTTACCCCTATGGGTTGTGGGTGTATGACTTGCTTACCATATCCAACATGTAATAACCTTAGCACATACGTTGCACTCTGAAGTTTCAGTACATTTTTCTTCCCCGCTCCCCCCGCCCCAAGTGTCTGAACCAGATCAGGTTATTTGCAGAATGATCTTTTGTACTAGCTCTCTTTTGTGTCCCCATCCTGAGCTGGCAAGATCTGTTCTGGATGAACAGTAAAAGTACTGGTGAAATTAGACTAAATGAACATCTGCTCTGGGAACTGTACACTGACACTCATGGTGTAGCTGCAATTTATCACGAGAAGTTCCCTTGCACTGTAAGCCCAGAACCAGACCATAAAATATTCTGACCAAGCAAAGAAGAAAATCTGAGGCACATATGCTGCTGGAAAATTATTAAATCAAGTCTGTCTTAACTGCTCTTCTACTCATGAATCAGATTTGTAATTGTAGTATGTGCATAAAAAGCCTTCTGCTTTTTATTTATTAAGAATTATTTATTTATTAATATTAATATATACATTTAGAATACACACATTTAACATAATAAAAATACTTCCTGGGTAAAGCCTAATGGCAAGTATTCAGCACGGATCATGAGGAATTACTTTGCAATAAGTACATCTGAAATAGCATTGGATCTAAACCTGAATAGTTTGCACTTCATCTTGATTTATTTAAATACAAACAGATCAGTATATTCCTGCATTATGTCTTAAAATGTGTCTTGCAGGAAACTGGGGTGCCCCCATCACAAACACAACGCATTCAGCAACTGTCTTTCCCTCCGCCCCAGCCGTAGCCCAAACACAAGTGATGTCAAATGGATGTCTTCATGTGTTTTATGTGTCAAAGAGTTGTCTTTATGTGCTCCACACCTAAAAATAGCTGTTGACTCACAGAAAATGATGTGAATGACTAACATTTGCTTCCACAATCTTCTCTGCATAATAGCAGACAAACTCTAAAGATTCCAGATTCTAAGGTTTTTGGCAACTTTTTTTTTTTATAACTTACATGTTTGTACATAACCTTTTAAATCTAACATTTACAGAGAAGGCTAGAGAGAGGAGGTGGAAAAATGTAGGGAAAGAAATGTGAAGAAGAGGTTAGATAAAACATTTGCATCCACTGAGGCAAGCTCAGCACAGCACAAAGGCACACGCAGGCGTAACGACCGGAGAAACCTTCTGGTGCCGAGATCAGTGCTGAAACGGAGAAGGATACTGGGTGGAAACGATTTTGTGCCTCAGCGATTTAGGACCTCACAGCCCAGGAGCTCCTGATGGGGTGCAGCATTTAAGTCATTTAATCGCTGGTCCCAAACACCTCTGCAGTGCTCCAGGACCAGAACACTCACAGCACCGCTTGGCTTTTATGTAACTAAGATCAAGCCGGGTGCTTGGGGAAAGCAGGAATAACTCACTGTGCTTTCAACTATAGATACCATGCCAAAAATCACTGGTTTTGACCGTCCTTGGTTCGGTGGTCTCATGCCTGCGGCTTCTCATTTATATCCCATGCTGGGGCTTCCAGAAAAGACTCGCTCTCTCTCCATGCTCTGCAGATACAGTACCCTCTCAAGGTAAGGTAAGGGTTCAGGCACCTACAGTTTAACCTACTTTAGGAATAGCAGTTTAAAAAACACTTAAGAGCCTCTCTGGAGTGGGGGCAGGGACTTTACCTATTCCTCAAAACTGAGAGCTGCAAAATTAATAAAGTTCCTGGGAAAACAGCCAGGGGTTTCCTTTGGGTTTTCTCACTCTGGCACATTCATTAACCAAATGCCACATTACAGGGAAGATGAAAAGTATGGAGATAGGCAAAACAATACTGCTTCCTAGAGCATCGAGTGCCTGACATTATATATATATAATTCTACATACAGAAAATGCTCTGCTCTCATGGGCCATGCAGACATGCAGTGGAGGGAGAGACTGCACGCTCTCACAAATCCATCTACTCACAGTACACGTAAACTCCTATCGCCGCTCAGGTCTAATTTTTCTTTCCTCCTGCAATGAAACGTTCAGGTTGCAAGGCAGCCTGGGCCAGGGAAAGAAGCTGCCAAAAGCAACTCAGCCGTCTTTTAATATCAAGGAGAAAAGGTTGCAAGCTGAATGTACTCAAGGCTAGTCATGTCAATTATTTATCTGCTTTTGAATCTTTCTCATCTTCCCTCTCAGGTCAGCCAATGACAAATCGATCTGTTAGACTGAGCCATTCTGCTTGCAAGCTATTATTCAGTTAGTACTGAGGATGGGATGTCTTCCCATGTATTAGCTATCAAAGGAAGAAAACACCCACCCTGACCCTACACCAGACCAGAAGCTCCTTGTGCTGTGCAAGTTAAAATGGGAGCCAAAACCAGCTCCCATTTTATCACCAAACACTGCAAAGCATTGGGTGAGGATGATGCATTAATTCTTCACAGTCACACTTAGGAATGATTTTTTTTTTTGCTCATGGTGGTGTTAGCACCTTATAATGAAATAGTGTGTTGAAAAAGAAAAGAATATGGAAATCCTAGCCACCACAAGAAATTCCAATTAAATGAGCTGGAGTATGCCAAGCTACTGATTGACCCCAGCATTTCCCAGCATTAAAGTGTTTGTCCACATGTCTGACGGTTGGAGGTCAAACATTGGTGTTATCTTTCACTGCATTAGATCATTTAGGAGTTCTTTGGTCAAATTCACAAGGAAGATAATAAAACATTGCACAATTCATTTTATAGCTTGCTGGCCTCCGATGTTAGTTTCTATAAATATATATATATATATACACACACTAACTGTGAAAAACATTTGCTAAGATATTTCTTATCTGACATTGAACATTAGCCTGTGTAAGGGCTTCTCTTTGGTATTTAAACAGCCATCTCTCCAGAGTCTGCCTGACTGTCTCCAAACACTATTGCAGAGTCATAGGGTCCAGCACTTCATATCTTCCATGGTAATGCACATTTTTGTTCAACAGCACAGAAAATATCTCCAAGTTAAAGTATTTACCTTCTCTATTGATTTCCAACCCATTTTCCCATGTAGAAAACTTTTTGAAAATTCTCTCATCTCAAGACTCTTCAGAATGTAAATTGAAGCGGTTTGGTCTTTCCAAGTCAGAGCCCACAGCAAAGGCACCCAGAGGCACGAACGTATCCCATTTGTCTTAGAGGCGAGGCGCTGGACACGTACCAGCAACCATTTAAACACTGACACTTAACCACTTCACTGCTGCTCGTCCTGAGAGATGCCTTCAGCTCATACGCTAATCCCAGACTTCTCAAACATTAAGTCCGTTTCTAGAAGATTCCTCACAAAATTGTCTTGTGCAGCAAGTCAGAATAACCTCTCAACTGCCATCTGCTCTGAAGAGGAAGGGCATCATCCGTCCCTGAAACGATGTGCTCTGCCAGCAGAGCCACCCTGCCCCACTCAAAACACCCGCTGACGACTAACCTAGCAGCTTGCATCTTTCACAAACAAAACTTCTCCAAGGAGATGTACGTCTTGCTCTGCATCTAGTGTTACTCACCTGGGGAACATGGGACCAGTCAGGAGCCTTTAATCAGAGTGCTGCATGGCAGCACAGGCATCTACAGGCCACCAAACCACCCACTGATGGTCCCTGCAATCCCTGGGACATCTCTCCAGCCACAAGCAGGTAAGGTGCAGTCTGTGTTAAGTGACTCCCTGGGCAGCTTTCAAAAAAGTTTGTGTTAACATTCAAATATTAAACTTCTTGGTGACCTGAATTCTGAAAGACTTCACTGTGTCTGTGTGACACACTCTGAGATGTAGGACTTGCCGCATGACTTTTGGGGTAAGTCACTTTGCTTTTTTCTGCCCAAGGTCCAGACATGTACAATGGGGACAACTCTTACTTCCGTTGCTCATTACACTGGTACACACTGGAAGTGCTTTAACACTTGAACATACAAAAGTAGAAATAAAGTCTGCTTAACACCAGAGGACGGGCTATAGCCAGAAAAGACATTTCCCCAAAAGCCACTTCCAGCCACTTCCCTCTCCCATGCGCTAATTTTGTGCAAAAATGCAGATTGAAGAACCCTCCTGTGAAAGCTACGTGTTGTCAGAGCAATCACACACAAAAACCCTCTGGTCCAGAGGCTGAAGACCAGAATCTGGACTATTTTCACATCCGCCACTTGCACTGCTTTGTCCTTTCTCCTCTCCAAGGCCTTGGCTGGGAGATGGAGGGGAATGACAATGCACTTTATTGTTGAGCAATTCAATGCCTTTTTACCAGGATTAATTACGATTGCAGGGAAGAGACAACGTCTACCCCACCACTTCAGGCAAGACATCCATAGATAACCTCGAAGCACTCCGGCTACATCAAGACCAGGGCTAAGAAATAATTGCTCCGGCTCTGTGGAACAAAAGGATGCACTGGCAAAACAGAAGCAGTTAAAGAGAAATCTCAATTAAGACAAGATGCACAAAACTAACAGATAAAGATGCTGGTCCCTGCTGAAAGCAGCAGAGCCAAATCTGAACCTTCAAACGCAGCACCGAAAGGTCCTTTGAGCTGCCGCATCACTACAGGCACAAAGGGTGGAAGAAAATTTGTTCACAAGCATTACAAAGTCCAAAAGGTTACACAGACAGAAGCTCCTAAAGAGCAAAACCAAAGTAAGCTTAGTTGAGGCTTCCCAGGTCTGTGGCGTCTTGAAAGTTTCCTGTCCGAGGCTTTGTCCCGGGGTGCAGCAGTCACAGCAGATGACCCCTCTTATGACTAAGTCTGAGCTACCACAAATCAGAACAAGCAATTACCTTATTTTAAAAGAAACTATAGAACAACTACATCCCAAATCTTGCAAACGCCTGCAACCTGAACTTTAAGATAAACCAAGGAAGCGCGTGCTCTTTTACGTCTCTACCCTCTACAAAGCTTTGCCAGAGCTCGGGGGGAAACGCAGGTAGGCGCCGGCAGCGCACACGGGGTGCGTCCCACGCTGTGTCCCTGTACACAGGGGGTCCCACTGCTACTGCACACAGGGGAAACAAAAACGCTAACGCCTCTGCCACTCCAGCATCCTCGGCCCCTCCCAGTATCTTCCGCCACCGCTAGACCCTCCATCTCCTCTCCCTCACAGAACACCTAAGCCCTCTTTGTGCCTTTCCCCCCTGTATTTTATTTTCCCCAGCTCCCTCACAAATCAGAGTATCCCCAGATCTCTCCGTACACGCTCCCCTTACCACCCAGCCTTGCACAACATCCCATTTCTTCATCGGGAGCAGCAGCCGCAGGGGATGCCCGGCCAGCTCGGTGGCAGGTAGCCCCCGGGGAGGCTGTGGGAGAACGCTGGTGGAAAACGCAGGGTTTTCGGTAGAGTTCTGCGCCCAGGGCACCCAGCACCAGAGCTCTGCTACTAACAGCAAGCCCGTGCTTTCTGGCTGCAACTCAGATTGTTGGGCTTAACTCCCCCCACCCAATACCTCCCAAGCTGTTTGGGACAGGGTGCAGAGGATGCTGCTCTCTTCCCCATCGCTGGCTGCCACAGCCTTCCTTCTCCCCTGCCCCGTGCTTCCCGTGCCTCCTTCACCGCTCAGCGCGACGGGAAGGCAATCTTTTTGACTAGTGACTTTGTAGGACGGAGAAGTCTGAGGCTGCTGTTATTTGGTTACCCTACAGTGACAGGATAGTTTTTAGGCTTGTGGACAACTACAAGAATTAACATAGACAGATTTAGAGCCTGAATTTTTAAAAAATAGCTGGCATTTTCAAAAAATACCAGAGAAACCAAGGTAAATAGCAAGATCTTTGAGCAATAACGTTACTACTTTATTTCCAGAAAACACAGGAGTACTTTCTCCCACAGCCCTATTCACTGTATTTTAAACTAGGACCATCCAGTCCTGTCGATCAAAACAGGAGAGTAAAGCAGAAATAAACACTTTGAACAACAGGAAATGGAATACAGCTACTACCATTCTGACATGTTATTTAACTGAAAATTAAAATAGAGAAAGCCTCTGACCACAGAGGAATGATCCTGTTCGGTTTTTTATCAACTGATGCATTTAAAAACTAAGGCATGAAGGGCTCCTTCTCCCCTCACTCCAGCAGTTCACAGCATGCTACCTGCTCCTGCGAGGGACGAAACAAACCAACCTACTTCTCAGGCAACAGAGAAAAGGCAGGTGAGGGGGACACGGGGTTGCACTTCAGGGGTCATTGGCTCTTTTCACATTTCAAACTTCCTTTCAAAACCCTGTTCTGCCCTTGTTCCAGCATCCCCCAACACAAAGCCAGGTCATCTGAATCCCCACGCAGATCGCAAAACGCTTCCTTCGCGTCCTTTCAGACGCTGTCCTTTTTTTCAGGGCAAAGCAGCACAGTTTAAACAGTCTGTACCCCATGCATCACACATCTTATTTTCTTTCTGATATCTGATGCAACTGAATTGCCAGGCAATCTTCAACAGCAGCAGTGACCTTTCATATGCTTTTATGGATGGGCAAATTTAATTTCTAAAAATAGATTCAATTTCTGGAATATATATTTATTTCAAACACACGCTGTATCTTCCCTCATTCTAAGCTGCTTTGTAGAATTATGTCAAGCTTTAGCTGCAAAACTGAAGTGAAGCTCTTCTCCCTCACAAGACGATGATGATGATGCTACAAAATGGCGTAAATAAAATATGCACTGTGATCAGCTGAGCAGGAACATAACGGCTATAACCTATTACCAAACACATAACACTTCCTTCAATGCTTTCCCCAAACAGATATCCTGTAAATAGTCACCTCTCGACTTTGACATGAAAGGGCATCATTGACTTAAATAAAATGCACATAAATATTTTAGCTGCTACAGTGAAAAGGGATTATTTATTGTAACAATGAAATAATAAAAAGAACATTTCTTCAGTTATTTTAGTCCGCACATCTGAGAGCAGACTGTGCCTAGCTGTTTTGCTGATCCTGCCATAAAACCAGTTCCTCCTGTGACTGCATGGCTGTTTTGCAAGGCATCAGGAGAGAGAGAACATCAAGCTGCCACGAAAATGTTACAGAAGTGAAAAGGACAGGATCTGGAGACACATGCAGAAAATATGTATTTTTTTCTGAAACAGGGAACTAAGCCTTACAGGGTCAAAAAATGAGTGCAAATGTGACCCCCCAGAGCCAGCTCATGTTCAGCCTAGCTGCAAGGAGCAGCAGAGCCCGACTGTGAGCAGGGAGATGGACACAGTCAGCAGGACCAAGGTGACCTTGGCAAGCAGAAGTAATTTGCCCCAGTAAAAGGGCTTTCACAGATTATTCATTTCAGCTTTCCATCAAAACAGCTTCCAAACAAAAGGCAGCCAGAGAAACGCTACCAGCGGGGCTGCAGGTACCCAGAGTGCACGCGCAGAGGCCAAGGTTCAGCCCATCTATCAACAGGACATTACAGATTTCATTCTGGGGCGTAAAACCCAACCACAATCATCAAGAAAACAGAATAAAGTAAAACTCAGTACTTTCCCAACTCAATGTTATTCTAATATTTAATTAAATATTTTTTTAGCCTACAAAACTATATGCCACCAAATCCCTTTCTGTATGTTCTTCTGAGACAGGCTTTTTTAATGCACCAAAGTGCATTTTTAATAACTGTAAAGGGCATCTAGCTAGACTCAAGTAATCTGCTCTATTAATTAAATATAGCAATTCCATGAATTAAAATACTTCAACCTCACAATGAATCACAGTGAGATGCTGGGACGGGGCATATGGGGGCAACAGGCAAGCTAAGAGGCTTCAGCAGCGCGGAGTACGATTTCTCACGGCTTTGCAGCCGTTCAGAAACGGGGGACACAGCTGGCAACACCGGTGCTGTCGGAGCGGCAAAAACACACACGAGTTACCACTCAACTAGCAGGAACACTGGGAAACCTCCTCCTCCACCACGCAGTACTAGGGAAGCAGAAGTTTATTCAAACTCCTAAAAGCAAAACATATCTAAAAATACAAAAAAACAAGGGGGGAGTGGGTGGGGTGGGGTGTGAAGGCGAGGCAATTGCATGCGATTCTGCAATTAAAAATTGGGTTGGAAACCGCTGATTAGATGTCCATGTGTCCAAAACTTAGCTATTTGAATAGAAGGCTTGCTTGGCTTGGTTTTAGGCAACTGCATAGAGACTTACTTGAAAACAATTTTATTTAAAAAAGCCTACACAACTTCCCAATCACTGAAGAAATTATGCAGCTCCTGTGCACATAGGTTAGGTCAATCTCTTTGCTTATTATTAAATTTTAACAGCTTTCAGGAGCCCAACAAAATGTCATGTAATCTATAAAATCTACGAGCTATTAATAAGCATGAAAATCCCAAACCTAGTAAGCCACTGGTATTCATAAAATTCACACTGAATTGAAAAAAATTGAAGGAAAAACATTCTGCAGAGATGTTTTAGCATAAGAAGTTCCTGGACAACAAAAATCTTACTATACATGATAAAAAGGAAGGCATAATGATTTAATTTTGCATGTGAGAGAAATGTAAAATAATAGTTGGGGTGGGATGGAGTTTCTGGAAGCCTTTTTGTAGCTTGCGTGTTTCCTGTGATCTTGGAATATTACAAATACAATAGCGTTGGCTCTGGCTCACAAAAATCAAAAAAAGAGGCACAGCAACATAGGTACAAGAAGTGTAGCACCTTTGCTAACCCTGGATAATATTAAAAATACGAAAGTGCTGCATTAAAAATGGATACAGATTTTTCAAGTTCTACCAAGTTTTTAATAAAGTATTTAGAAGATAGGTTAGTACTTTTAAAATACATTTTTCCTGATGATGTGCCTTTAAAAGCAATTTGGAGAGCAACTTACTGCTCAACTTTTCACTGTAAGCAGAAACTGCTGAGTCTGAGCACATATTTCCACCTGCAGCAGTAGATAAGGCGGTAGATTTTGCTGCTTTGCCTTACATATTCCTGTAAGGTTTTCTGTTTAACACTACAAAACCACGCCGTGAACATTTCGATACATGGCCCACATACCAATTTATGAGATGGAACCTGGCTGGTCTAAGGGAGGTTTGAAGTAGCATTCTCTATGTAATCCATACAGCCACTCCACCACTTTCATAAGCCTCAGTGCAGGACTTCTGCTCTTCGCTAATCAGACAGACCAGGGAAAAACTTGCTTGAAACAATCCTTAGAGATGCACAGGCATCCATCAAGTATTTTTGCTTTGGGGAATACCACTTTGTCCAAACCAAAGCCATTAGTGAGAAAGGTTAAGTACAACTATTGATCATATGGTATCTTTTTTGCAAGATACGAAATCACTGACATTATTTGTACCAATAATTTCAAAAGAAAGAATTCTATTTTTATATTCTTTAACATTTTTGGCTTTGAAATACAAATTAAGTACAGAAGAAAAATTAAGGAAATGGTACAAATCAAAAGCCAGCATTTAAATATGACCAAAGCAGTTTCAGATAATTTGAATCAGATCTGCTGTTTGTTCCCCTTCAATTTTCTGATTCACACTCCTTAAGTTGTATTATTTGTCAGAATTCTGGATGTGGAAATATTCCATACGCTGTTTCAAAAAAGCTTTATTGGCCATGCAGCAAAAAAACGTGACAGTGTAGAAACGTGCTTTTCTTGTGAGACCACTGAAGAAGGTTGTGGAATAAGTAATGGTCTATTACAACAATGACATGAGAGATTTCAGTGCAATCTCTAATCCCTCCAGCTTTTAAAAGAATAAATCAAAGTGAAGATGGGGAAATTGAGAAAAAAGAAATTTTTTTTTTTTTGAGAATGACATATTCTAACTTGAGAAACATAACTTCAGCATATAATAATGACTTTAGTGTCACTAAAAGAGCTCCATGTCAAGGTATTTCCCATTAAAACACAAGAAAATGGGTAACTTATGAATACACCGTCAAGTACTTCACCTCTGTTTATGGGTAACGGTACAGCTGTTTTATTCTATGTTTAAGCCTCACTGCAATGCTTTAAGGAGCTTCCTGTTCCTTTCCCCTGTAACAGCAGCAGCAGTTCCAGAGAAGAGATTTCATCTCCTGCACATCCTCCCGTTGTTCCAAGGAGGAGCTGGTTAGACAAGTGCCCCTTACAATGGAGATTAGAACTGATGAATTTGCCAGAAACCATTTCAACTACTCTCTCCACTTCCTGAACTGAGCAAAAAGTGTTTTATATTGTCTTACCTTTATGGTTTTGGTCTGGAGTCTGAGTCCGTTTAAAGTGTTAATGGCTTTCTCTGCATCCTTTGGATCAATGTAGTTAACGAATCCATACCCTAAACTCTGCCCTGTTGAAACACAAGAAGAGGAAAAGGACTCAGTAAATTTTTTTTTTAAAGCACAGGAACAACTGCTGGGAGTGGGATCATAATTTTCTTACACCGTTCGTTTCACCCCTGCTTTCCCCTATGGTCTTTATACCGTTCTTCACCATTTCATTATCTTCTTAACATGGCAGAAGCTAATGTAAGATTTTTAAACTTGCTCTGCTGAAGGTCCTACTTTAAAAACAAAAAGAAGCATCCCCCCCCCGCCCCGCCCTGAGTTTACTGAATAGTGTGTACAAGGCTTGACAGTGGCAGAATTGTGTAATAGTTTTGTGCCAAGCTCCTGATAAATGTAACTGGCTGACCTGCCAGAGCAGTAACGAGGCCACCTCAAAAAAAAAGGTAAAACACATGGACATCATTTTGCTCTGTTTATAAACAAGTGTTTAAAACAAAAATTAGGAAACGTGTTTTAACACTAATCTGGAAGCAGCTGACTGAGAAGGACAACCACCTTTGTATCTCCTACTGCTCAGTGAGCAACCAGTAAATAGGAAGAGAACGGACAGATCAAATTGCAGGAGGGTAAGAGACCACATTAAAACTTTCCTCCATGGATTAGAGATGACGGCAAAACCAAAACAGCACAACTGCTGCTGCGCACAGGATGGCAGGAGCCCACTTTAGCAGCCAAAATAATTTCAACAGCTTCTGTTTTACTAGCGAGATCTGCGTTTGCAGTGGCAGAAGAGGGGACTGGGTTGATAGCTGGGAGAAGTTATGGAGCTGGAGAGGCCGTGCTGTGAGCACTAGACGCACCGACTCACACAGCACAGGCGCAGAGCTGTGGGTCTGCAGTGGGTTGTGAGAACCAGCACCCAAGAGGCAGCTTTCTCCAATTCCCAAGTACCAATTTTGCAGCATCAATTCTATTAATGCAACGTGACAGACAGCCACTTCCAGATCCCTTCCTTCTCCAGCTTCCTACTGAAGTTATTTTGCACATTTGCAAAACAAAGAAATTCTTAAGTTGTGTGTTTTTTTGTTTGTTTTTTTTTTTTTTAAGGCACATACACTTAAAATCAAACACAGATAATCAAGTTTCAAGAATAAGCAAGCCCAAGCAGGCAGGCGAACAGTCCTGGATTTCAGCCGTGCTCCTTCTCATACAGCCTTCAGCATATCTGGAGAACAGCAAGCCAAAAGACGACCTGCCTCTGGGTGCTGATGTGCAGGGGATCTCAGTGCTCCTGCTCGCAGGCAGTGAGCAAGGGAACACGCAAAAATTCCTCCCAAGGAGGGGGACAGCACTTGTGCAAGATTCCTGTCCGCAGGAGCGGCAAACAGGGACCCAGCTCCTGCTCCCCAGGAGAAAGCGGAGGGTGGGAGAGCAGCTGCACACCGAGTGCCTTGATGTACCCTGGAGGCATGGATCCTGCCTCCCAGGCACAAAGCTTTGTTTCTTTGTCTCCTGGACTACAAAAAAGCATCTGTGTGTTTCTCAAAGTCAGATGCCACCAAAAATACGGCATTTGCAGTAACACAGATATCAGGAGCTCTTCTGTCTTATGAAATCAGATCAAAGCACTAAAAGCTGCTAGCTATGCAATGGAAGACCTTAAAAATCCAGGGAAACTCCGCAGTTCATGCCTAAAGTGCCCACATGCAGGCGTAAGGATAAAAAAATGGCTGTTTTAATATATCCAGGGAGCAATTCCATCCAATCTATTTAACTTCAGGAAAAAAAAAAGTATAAAAACCATACTCGGTCTTCCTGGAGAGCTGAATTATTCTCAACAAAAATGTTCTTAACTCAAGTTATACGACATTAACCAAGAACGAGCTGAAGTCTGGCTGAACACAGAGCCTGGAGCAGTAATACTGTAAAGATACTTTTCATGCCATGCCTTCCTCTCCTTGTCTACCTAAGGTGTTTTATACTGCCCCAATCCCTATGCCTCTGAACACATCAAATCCTTAACACATTTAATCTTCAACAGTCCTAGGCAGAAGAAATCCATTCTCTAGGAAACTAGCCTTGTTTATGGATGAAGGGAGATGCAAGGATCTGGGCTTGGACAGCCTGAGCTCGTGTGCCTACTTTTCCTATCGGCCATCTAGTGACTTTTGGAGGTACACAGAGAACACGAGTAGCTGATGCAAGGCACTGGGACTTATGTCAGTCTGTCTGAACATGGGCTTCGGCATCCAGACGCTCTTCAAGGTGCATAGACTGACCAACCTCTAAAATACACTTTTTTTTTCTTTACAATCTGGTATGAACATTCCTACTTGCATCAATACTTCTGCAAGGAAGGAACCATGGATAAACTCACAGACAGCACAAGCTGAAGGGAAAGGAAATAACGGTAATACAAGAAAAGAATGATACAAAGATTTCATAGACCATTCACTCCTTTCCTTGGACTTCTCCAGTATATTCAGGTTTAGATATCATCACCTGATTCAAAACATATACAATTTTTTTCTTGAAGGTGAAGGATAAGGAGTCCCAATGTGAAAAAAGCCATCTGCATGCATGTGGAACCTGGCTTAAAGAAAACGATTACATTGTTCTAAGAAAAATTTTATTGCAATAGGTACACAGAAACACAATTTCCTCTTGTTAGTATATACACCTGAACATCATCTAAGATATAAAACTTGTAATAGAATTTAAGGCCTGTAACTACTAAGCTCTTGGCTACGATTTCAGATCAAGTACATTAATTGCCATATTGGCTGTATCATATCCTCACAAAAAAGGGTGAGTCTACTTTTTTAGTCTTTAAAAAAAAAATCTCAAACCCCACACCCTTTGCAGCCCACTGCAATCTTGCTGCAGTTGTTTCAATCAGCAAATTCCTGTTGCTGCTTTCTGCCATACGCTTCACTTAGTACCAGTGAAGCTGAGGGGGGAAAGTCTTTTAGCTAAGAGCTTGCCACTTCAGATATCTATTTTGTGTTTTCAAGCACCTCCCCTAAACACCATCATTTAATGAAAACAGATCCCACTCTACCCAATATATAAAAAAAAAAAAAACCCCGAAAAGAAAATAAACCCAGAGAAAATAATTTGTGAAAAGCTTTACAGCTTTAAAGCTGGCAGACATCATAAAGTTTTAGTGTGCTAAACATTTACAGCTAAGAAACAAAAAAATATATATCCAGCTAAAAATACTATTTTTCAAATTACTCTCAAGAGAAATATACCTTATATCAGACAAAACACAGACTCTAGATATGAAAGAACTGAAAATTGTTACTGGTAGAGAAAGAAGAGAAGGATTTGTTCCAGAATACAGTGAAGCAGCACGAACTTCCAGGTTTTTTTTTCCTCATTAGGTACTCTTATTGCATGTACTCAAAAAGGGTAACATTTCTTCGGACACAATCTGGCAGCACAAAGCAAGCACCTGGACCTCTCAGTGGGATCCCACACAGACACTGAAGTTCATCCCCATGCTACACTTCCCAGGAACAGCACCATAAATAGTAAATATTTTCTGTGATTTGGAATCCAATAGCTCACCACACACTGCAATTCAGTAGGGCAGGCAAGAGATTTCTAGATAATCCTAAACCACCACCTTGTTATATCACTATTGCCATTGCTCTTCCTGAATGTTTTCTCTAGCTTGCAGAAAATGCATAGTGGACCTCCTATGATCTGGTAAAGAATAGGTCTAAAAGTGCGTGATATCATTAAGAGAGATCAAGGACTTAATAGTCTTAAAAAAACCACATGCAAAGCCAAGCCCAAGCTGCTAATGTATGTCTTTCATATTTTAGAAGGCTCTCTGAGCTGAAAATCACCAAGATTAAAACAGACCATGAAAAAAAATATGGAAAAAAAAAAATCAGTATACCCTGTTTGTAACATTTACCCATACACCCAAAAGCCTGCACCTATGAAAAAGCCAGTGCCAAAGACCTGTACCTGCCTTTACTTCCTTTTAAGCTAGTCTGCTTAGGCCAATTCCATATTTAAATTAAGAGATAAAGGGAAAACAAGATAGAAATCAATGTAAGTTAGAACAGAGAAATAGGAAACAAAAACAGATGAAATCTCTGGCTAGTAAAGGTCGGAATAACAAAAGTTTTTTTTTTTACTACAGGAAGAAGATTGCTTAACACACTCATGCTGACTCATCAGCAGACAGTAATAGTATGGAGAAAACAGATGATTTATGTACACCTGAAAAAGCTATGTGAAGTTACAACCCAGGTGGATGTTAAACAGGAGCTGCTAGAGTTATACCTGTTTAAACTAAATGATCTGGATTACTTGTGCAGACTAGACTCCAAAAAAGGGGCAAATGGGTCTTTTGCCATTTTCAGTAATTCTTACAGCACTGAGCAAATTCCAGGAGTCTAGAGGAAAGAATTTTGCACTGAAATTCAAAAAGGGAGAACTGGATGACCCAAGTAATTACAAGGTCCATCAGTCTAATGCGGAGGAAGGAAAAATTAAAGAATACTCGATACTGGACTCTAATAATAAAGAATTAGAGAGGGGTAATAAAATCAATGTTAATCAAATTAGGTCTCTGGAAAATAGATTCTGTCAAACTAAGCTGACATCCTTCTTGATGAGATTACAAGTTTGACTTAAATTTTAAGAATGTCAATTTAATAGCATTGATATACTTGGTCTTCTATAAAGCATTTTATTAGGTACTGCTTATTAATTGACTAAAACAAAATTAACATGGTACACATTAAATGGATTGAAAAAAATAATCAGTCAACATAGCTCTAACTGGGACTTGTGAATAGGGAAATGTCTTTCCAGTGATTTTTCTACAGGTCTCTCTCAGGAAACAGATCTTGGCCCTAAACTGTTTATTTCCATCAATGAGTGGAAAAAAACTAAACTCCTTGCTCTTGAAGGTCATTGACTGCAGAAAGACGAGATGAGAGGACAAGAACAAAGAGGACAGAGTGAAGGTGCAAAGCAATTTAAGCTCCTCAGTAAACTATAAATACATACATTTAGATAGCACAAACCCAAGATTACACCCCAACAAAGAACCATGGCATACTCTTCAAATGGGAAATGAAGGACTCTGGTATAGGGTGACATATAATCAACCACATTTCAAGCTTGCAACACTGCCAAAAGGGTTAAAACTATTTTTCTTGCTAGAAAAGCCACCCACTTGAAGAGGCAAAGAAAAATCACTGCTTCTGATCTGGCTGTGTGCTTTGCTGCTGAAGCGCTGTACCCAGTCCTGGCATACGTGCTTCAAGGAAGATACCGATGCCTTGAGCGATGGTGCCATGAGAACAGGCTATGGGACTGAAAAACTCTTTCAGTTGAAAGATGGGGGTCAATCTGTCTACCTGATCAAAACAGGTTAAGTTGAACCTTAACTGTACTACATTAGTACTCACCTGAAGTACAGATTGATTTATTTTTTTTATTAATGTCTGTCCAGAAGACAAAACATGGAGTTATATATCCCAAGTCCCACTGCTTGGTGATTGAAACAAGAGAAACCAGACTAGAAACAACAAAGCAAATGCTGTTTTCCTGGGGAAGGAATTAATTCTGTTTTTAGCATTGAAAGCAACAAATTTTAACTACCTACCAACCATTTTATCAGCTCTTCTACCACTGGAAATTCTGGAAGTTCAGGGTTGTTCTTCTGAAAGCTATCTTTAGCTTAAGCAGAAATTAATCTGGGGAAGATTTTGGTGGGATTTGTTAAGTGCTGAACAGCTTCTTCTACTCTGAAGCTCTACAAAAATACACTGTTCCTGCTGGTTGTTCTGCACGCAGCTCCTACTGCAATCATTCCTACATGGGAAGTCAAAGTAAACTAGTTTCTCAGACAAGTTTGAAGCCTTCCTATTGCTGGAAACTACTCTAAAAGCAATATATAGAAGAGTACAACTTTGAATTGCTCACCTGTGACCAGAGTTAAAGTTTTAAAAATACCCTTTTTCCTTGAAAATAAATTTCTCTGGAATGCAATGTCACATTAAAGGACTATGGTTCCCACTATAAACAGTTACTCATGGAAACAAGCACAGAATGGGACAGCAACAACGCAAACTGCCTTAAATCACGGTTTTGTTGTCCCCCGCCCAAATGTTAAAGCTAAAGATGCCTGCCTGACAGCTGTAACATGAACACCACTGAGCACTGATGGATTTCTGAAGGAAGGGATTGTGTCAGAGAAGCAGGCCATGTCTGACAGCTCATCTTGTATTAGCCAGGCAGAAGCTGTCAGACAGCAACAGCCTTCAGTCACTCCGGGTTTGGGACCAAAAGATAAAGTATTGCTCGCCACAAATTCTCCAAGCCTCCCAGCTCAAACCCCAGCAAACGTTTAGGGAAGAAACTGGTGCCAGGGTGAACTTCTCTCTACCGAAGCAGTTAATCTCAACTCTCACGGTCCACTTGGAACTCTTCCAAGCAGACCTGCACATGCTCTTCAACCTTCCCCAATGACTCTCAAACTGGAGATGTTCCTAATAAACACCACCTACAGATGGCTGGCAAGGAAAGCAGCAAGCAAAAGATATGGGCACAAAGAAACACATGCTTTCCGTCTCCTAAATAAGAGAGACGGATTGACATTCGAGGTAAGCGCTGCTCCAGCTGGTAGTCCCATTTCAGACAGTGCACAACCCTGTGAGCCTGCAAACCATTTCAAAAGTGTTTTAAACACACTCCTGAAAGGGCAGAGAATGACTGCAACTTGTATGAAAAGCTGTATGAAGTAGGGGCTTTTGCAGGTTACATAAATACCCTTGAGAAGATACATTGAAAACATACAAAGAGGGTCAAGTGAATTGCCTGCTTCGGGTTTTTTTTTGTTTCTATGACAGTTACCAACAGAGCTGTTTACTTAGAAAAGGAGGGAAGCTATGGAGAGAAGATTCAGATCAAGGGAAAACGAGACCAGTTCAAACCCTGCTCCTTGTCTGATACTCTTTTATACCAGTAACATCAGTCTCATTCATCCTCCATCCCTTTATCAAGGAGAAGCACCTGCTGTCAGCCCAGCGATGCACGCTGCAGAGAAACCAACCAGGAGGAAAGCAGCAGCTTCTGCAACGGTGCTCCTAGGACCAAACAATTAAGCTAAGGCTGTCACAACTCACTGTAATCCAACTATGAAAGGTAACTTGTTCTGTGCTTCGTGCAGTTCTTCATCACAGCATCCATTTAGTCTACAGCTTATTTAGAAAACAGAGCCCTTATATTTGTACAGACTAGGATTTATTTAAAACATATTGTCCATAATAGCAAGAAAGCACCCTTCTCCAACAATAAAACTACTGCTTTTGCAAGCATTTTGGGAAAAACGTGTAGTCTTTCTCAAAGCACAAGAAAGGGAAGTAGTACATCACTTAGTCACCTTCCTGCAAAAGGCAAAAACTAAGTACAAGTTTTGTCTGTGAACCTTCCATCAAATTGCTGTATTCCGGGTGCCCTTGTTAGTTCTTTTGAGGAGATCCCCCTTCTAGATCAGGAGAAGTAAGCTGTATTTACATGCAATCCAGACTAGAGCCCCAGATATACTGTGATGCTACAATGCACCCATAATTAAGGCATACAACTTATCCTTGGTTAAAAACAGCCATCAGCAAAATTTGAGCATCAGTAGAAGATCCTTCTTCAAGGCCCTCCAGTGAAAGGAAAAGCCAGGTTCCAAGCTTGCACTGGGATACTCTTCCAAAAACTAGGTCTGTAGTTTCTTAACAAATAAATAAGCAAATCTAACCCCAGACCTCAGGGAGAATCCCTCTGCATTCCACAGGCTAAAGCCCAGCTCTAGCTAGAGCACCTGTAAAGGCATACACACTGACACAGACCTGCTCAGATGGGACAAGATCCCTCAGCAAACTCTTCCCCTAAGGCACCAGGGCCCTGATCCCCAGAGAGCAAGGGCTGGGCCCTCCCCACAGGGAATCTGCAGAGAGAAAATTCCTATCACTGCCTTAGTCCTGGCAATGCTGGAGAGACTCTGGTAAGAGCTCATTTGCACAGGAGACAGGGCTTTTTGGGGGGCTCAGGGGGAGCCACAAGTTGCACTATGAGCTCCTATGGGAGCACCACGCACACAAGATTTAATATCCCCCAGTCCAAAAGGAAGGGGCTTCTTCATACCAGGCTGTTTCCAACAGAGATACTGCTACGTGATTAAAAAAATCCCCCAAAGGAAGCCCTTGCAAACAGCATGCTACATCCCACGTAAAACTCTCCCTCAGGGAGAGGAGACGAGAGGGAAAATGAACCAGATATACAGACACCACTCACTCAATTCTAATATCTGAATGGGAAGTGCCAGATACCATGACAACAGGCCTAGAAAAATAAAAGGAGAATAAAAAAAGTGTTGCCTAAAATGTGAAACAAATCCTGTAAACACAGCTAAAATGATCAAATGATTAGTACTAGTCAGGTAACTGTGACCCCTGGACCTCCCATGCCTGTTTGGAAAAGAACCACCAGGACCTGAACACAGTGACCTCAAAAAACAAAGCAAGACGCCCCAAAATCCAACTGCAAGCTCCCCACAACAGAAAGCAGTCATTCAACCAGCACCTTGCAGAGTTAGAAAGCTTGACTTCACCAGGCAGCGCCAGACGACATTACACAAGTTTTGTCCTCCTCTGTAGTTTTGACAAATCCCTTAATGCAAGACTGTGTAGTTTAACGTCTTGATTTTCAGAGATGCTGAAGCAGTAGCAGTTCTCATGTAAATTAAATACCAACTGACAGTAGCTGCTATCCCTCAAAGTTAAACACAGTAATGATTCTCATTCAACCCAGAAAACAGACCAAGATGGAGCATGCTTTGGCAAAGCCTGCTGCTGCCCAGTACCACGAGATCCTTCTGAAAACCCTACTCCTCCAGAAATTCCAAGAGGACTTTCAAAAACATGCAATTACTCCATTTTATAACTTGACCATACCAGCAAAACATGCCTACTCTTGCAAATCATGCCTTACAGTCTCTTAAAAGGCTTCTAGCATTTCAGGTGTTCTGCATCTCACCTGAAACAAGACTTTGCTCTTACCTGCATTCTGCACAGAGTTTTAACAAAGTCAGCTGTGTAATTACTGTACTTGAGGACATGGACTAATCTGCATGCAAAGCTTAAGTGGCAGTTTGAGACAGATGCTGCTGACTTGGCTGGAGCCTTCTGCAGTTCCCATTACTGCAGCATGGCAGCATTTTATCTCTGTAACACACCTTTCCTCACAAACACCACTGAGGAAGGCACTTTTATTCCCATTTTGGAGAAGAGAAACTGAAGGCATCGAGATTTCTGGGGTGAACTTGGACAGAGTAACACAGTCATGTGAACAGGAAACAAACTGCATCTCCCCCAGCCTAAGACAGTAACCTTATTACTGGACCACTGAGTTGTGCTGGGCTGGAGGTATCTTGTAAATACAACACACATTTCACACTGCAGAATACATTATCCTCCTCTCTCTTTTTTTCTTTTCCTGCCTCTATCAAGTTTCTTTAAATGTAAAACTGGATTTTAAGCATGGGTGTGTGCACACTACTGCAAGCAACTGATTAAGTACAATGTCAGGAGCAGTAGCTTCTGAAAAGAGACAACCCATTTCCCATCTCTGAACAAATATTTGTATTTCCCCCTACCAAGCTGACATCTCCTGCTTCCCTTCTTTTCATCTCCCCGCCCCCCCTTCCTTCAAGGAGCACACAGCCTCTGAATTAGCAGCTGTTCTCAGAAGAGCAAGGCTGCACTCCTCCCCGCTTTGTCCCAGAACAGAACAGGGTCTGTACTATAAAAATCCAGTGTTCTGGGGACAGGCATGAATGGACAAGAAACAGCCATGACTTGTCTATCCCCAACAGTAAATTCAATGCTGAAGAGACGAATTAAACACAAGAATGCAGACATTAGAAACAAACAGGCTAAGTTAAAACAATATTCACTACGAAAAAAGTGAAAACAAATAGAGCCAGAAAAAGACATACCAGCACGTAAAAAATGGTAAGCAGCAGTGTGGAAAGAAATCTGCAAGAGGAATTAAAGAAGTCACTGCATTACATAAAGTATACAATATGTGGTGGGATGCCTTTCACATCCCAAACAGGTGATGTAAGATCATGGAGAAGGGATACAGCATCACTGGACCATTGGTACATAAAGAATGGTAAAGACTGCACTCAGCTATAAGAAGTTTATGTACTGGAGATAAGGAAAGCAACAAACAAGACAAATTTCAGCAACCTCCAGGTTCTTAAATCAAGGACTTAAGGCTTGAAAATGACTTCGGATGCAAGAGTAGAAGAGTCCAGTGCTAAAACATTAAAATATGCTACCCTTTGGTTAAATCATGACTAAAAGGAGATGCAAAAAGCCTATAGGTACTTCAGATGTATAAGGACTATGGCTGGAGATGAAATAAAATGTGCTACTTAACGCTGTTACTTGTAAGAGAAGGTGAAATTAAGAGGGTAAAAAAAATTACATAGTCTGAAACCGAAGAAAAAGGCTCTCCCCGTGCAAGCCAGTACATCATGGAAGAGGTACACACTTCACTACAGCAGACATATCTTCCTTTCCTGCATCCCATCCCAAACACTGCCATTTCTGAAATTTAGATGAAAGTAGAAAGCAAGTAAAAAAAAATTAATACTGAACAATGAAGCAGAAACAGAAAGCAAACCAAAAGAAACAGAGTGATTTTTCACTGGTCAGGCTTCAGCAGAAGAGGCAGTAAGTTCTGATCACAGTGATCCCAGACGGTGGTAGTGAGTGGTAAGTGATGGAGAGGAGAAAGGCAGAAGGACAGAACCACGATGGAGCCTGTGCACTGGCCACAGTTCCCACTTTTGTGATGGGTCAGAGAACTGCATGAGCAGAGCGAAAAGTCACTTGTGGCTTAAACAGGAGAGATTTGTGTTTTTAACAAGAACATGCTCTCCCACCGAGAGGAACTATGCAAGCAGAGTAATCAGAAAAGGCACAGCTAAGATACAAAAATCCAGTGCATCCTCAAACCTGGGAGCATTTTATGTGGAAATAGTGGCAGTAACACTTCCAGTCTAATGGAAGTGGCAGAGGCACATAAAGCTGGAGAAAAACAAGAGTGTGTTTTGCAAAATGAGAATATTAAGTAGGACATAACAATACACTGCAGCAGCGATATCTGAAACCTGGCTGACTGCAAATTCAAAAAGTTCTGGTAATTTTGTCTAAATTATTTAATTCTGCAACATTTAGGGTTTCGTACCTCCAGCCCTGACAAACAACAAAAAAGAAAAGCCAGCACAACACTTAGACACCTCACAGTAATTCTGAACAGTGACTCAGAATACCTATTCTGTCTCATAAACAGCCTACTAATTAAACTTTGAGCTCTACTAACCAGTTTTTCCAATGCACAGAGGGAAGTAATTTATTAGACCAGAATACAAAATCCAATATTAACAACACAACCTGTGTCTGCAGCATTTTTAATGTGATCAGCAAAAACGTAAATAAAAGCTGCAACTTGACAGCTAAGAAGGTTAATCTGTAATAGTTAGATATATGTAGATTACTTTATACAGCATCTGGAAAAATGCTGAGAAAAGTAAAGCCACTTTATCATATTCCAAAACATGCTACCTGGAAAAAATTCTCCATCCATCAGACTGCAGCAGGTCTACTTAAATTTTCTTTGGCTTTTAAGACAGAACTTAACTTCTAAACAAGAGCACGAATTTAAGGGTGTTTCAAATGTTTGTAATATTCCTTTCAGGTACTTGCAGGTAACAGAAGTAATGAAAAGGAAAACCACTTCAAGGAGAAAGTAGTATGACTTTGTGTGCACATACTACTTAGTTCTATCACTTAAATTTCTTTATAATTTTTTTGAAAAAGAGTATTATCATGAATATGCTCCTCTATGAATTTTCTCTAGACTAAAAAGCAAACCTTTTCCTTTTAAAGGTGGCAGATTTCATCTGTATCAGCCAGCACCTTCTCCTATGACACTATCCACACGCATGGCACTGGATGTACCACATGTGGTTGTCATGACTAGAAGCCATTCTTGCTGGCTGACCACCACTGAGAACAGTGCAGGTTTTATGATACATGCTAGTGTAAAAAGGTTTTTCACAATAATAAACATGTAGGTGGTAAACAGAAGAGAGGGAAGATACACATATTTTTCCTTTTGTTTCCCATTTGGCAAAGTACCTAAATGTACCTAATCTGGAACAAATAAGTACCACAATCCTACCAATAAACAAAATCAAGGTAACAAGGCAGCTCTTCCAATGTAGTAGACAGCATAAGAGAGAAAGCGCTATCACTCAAGCTCCCAAGCTGTTCCTGTTTGGGGTTGGGTTTTTTGGGGGTTTAAGGCACAGTGACTTCCAGAGCAGGAATATATTTAAAGAAAAAGTAGAGAAATGGGAGAAAAAAATACACTGGTAAATAGAAGTGACACAGATACAGCATAAAGGAACTGCTGGAGAATACCTCTTCCTTGTTACTTGTCCCATTTTCTCCTGTCCTACCTACCACCCTCAGAACAGGGAAAGTCAAAACAGCCTCTGTATCTAACCAACAGCATCCTAAGGAAGAGGAAGGCAGCCTCACTTTGTGGGCCCTAGAATGCTATAGCAAGTGGAAGCCTGTTGATATCTAATTTAAGGTGCTCTAAAATGCACATGACTACAGATGTTTATCCATATAGGGCAGCAGGCACATTAGACCTTCTACTGCAGAAACAGCAGCCCCTCTAGTACAGCAACAATTAATCCTACTGGGGATGCTGCCATTTGTTTGCTTGCAGGTGAGTATGATGCAGCTTTTTGTCCATCTGCTTTTGCAACACTCCTTAAAAACCACCTAGCTAAAAAAAACCCAACCCACCAGTCTAGGCTCTTGTGAATAAAAATAAACAGTCAGGTTTTTTCCCCCTCAAGCTGATATATTCCACTGATTAAACAGATGCTGTGAGAGTCATAAGAACAGCAGTACTGGGGCAGAGCAGAGGTCTGCCTAGTCCAATATCCTGTCTCCAGCAGCACCTGCAAGTCAGTAACTTGTGCTGAAATTCCTAGCAAGTACAAGTAGGAACATCTGCAAAGTCAATGACAGATCCTGCTCAAGGAGAACAGAAGCTGTGCCCAATAAACCCCAGCAGTGAGTCAGCCAAAGCAGAGCTGGTGAGCAGAGTCAAAGAAATGGACCTGGATTTCAGTGACATGATGCTTTCTTCTTCTCTGTACCTTTTAGAATCAAAATCTCACTGGGATGAGAAGGGACCACAAGATTGTGATATCACAGAAATGGAAAACATGGCACCTGGGCAAAATCTGTCTAAACAGACAGGCAGAGATGCAGAAGGGCCTGAACAAGACTCGAGCTGTACCACAAATAGCGTAACAAGTCAGATGCTGCGATACCCTAACAATGACAACTGCAGGAATGAAGTATAGGACATGGAAGTAGGATGCTGCTGGAATCCAAAGATGTACACTTGTCTGTTGGCAAAGACTGAGCATCAGAACAACTTCCAGTAGGCAGCAGATTACTGAGATGGTTACCCGTGCTGGCTCTAAGCACAAAATTGCCACTGAGCTGCATACAAAGGCTGCTGGACTCCCAGTGCAACCAGAAAGAGGAACTATTCTTTAAGCAGGAGAAAAGATTAGATTGTGAGCAGCATTAAGGATGTGCAGGTGTAGAAAATGGTGGTGAATCCCCATCTCCATACATTCTTGGGTATAATGACCTAACATGACTAAACATTAACCCCTTCCTAACCATAAGCCAAATTAAGGTGACACCCTAAGTTTCAAAGCATTGGGATTGAACCCCTGCAATTTTCTGAAAACAAAAGGAAAAGGAAAGGATTAGATGCCTGGCAAGACCTTCATACACCAGTTATTCCCAAAGGAACCTTTCCCTCTGCAGAGGGTCTCTCACTTGAAAAGCAGATGGAAAACAGGTTGGCTTGATCATGTATGCAGTCTCCTCACTCAAGTCAGTTCAAATAACCCCAAAAGCTGAGAAGATCTGAGGGACAGGTTCTGAGTGGATGGAGTCTGAAGACGCAGTTTGTTTCATCAGTACAGGGGCTAGCAGAAAAAATACGGAGAAGAAAAAGATGGGACTGCTGAAGATGTACACTCCCATGAGCAGCAGATCCCAATAATGATCAGGTCTCACGTTGACCCTTCCCAGAAGTCAAGGTGAAGATGACCTTTCGGGGCTCTTCTGGCTGTAGAAAAAAGCACCGGCATGCTAGGAAGTCAAATGATGCATCAGCTCTGCAACAGAGAAAGGGCAGGAACTTCCTGGCTCTGAGTCTGAGAAACAGCTGCTGCAAGCAGGTCAAATAATCCTGTCACAAATTTATTAAACACCATCTTAAAGCCAAGAAGAAACTCTTAATGCAGTGTTGGTAAAAAGCAAAGCCTTGTGAAAAGGGAAAGCAGGAGGCAGGCCACTTTCAAAGCCTTTTAGACTGGTTTTGCACAGGTCACTTGTTCTTGGACAAGCTGTCTAGCACTGGGGAGACAGGCAGAAGCGACAGCCACAGCATGGCCGCACTGCTCATTGGTATAGCTGAAGGGCAGACGGTCTTGAGTAGCAGGGAACAGATGAACGCCAGGAAAGTCAGCCTCAGAGCCCAGAAAGATATCTCTTGGTGTGCTGTCTGCTGCTGCCCCAAAAGACCCTGCCTCAGCTGGAAGACAGTGCATCATTAATGGACACTGCTGCCAATCTCCCAGAACTTTCCTGGAACTCTCTTGTTCCTTTCCTCCCCTTTCTCCTTGTACTCCTTGGGCTAAAAGGAAAAAGGTTAGGGACAGAAGCAGCTGCACATGAGCGCTGAAGCATGGGGTCTGCCCTTCTAGAAGGAAGGGCAGAAGGAGGAAAGAAGAGCAAACACTGGGGTAAGGGTGGACTGTCAAACAGAGCATTCCATTAACAGAGCCATTTCCTGGTAGATGGAGTACCTTCATGCAGATGATATGAAGGACAGAAAGAAAGTCTCAGGCTAGGAAGTCAGACACACTGAAAAGCCTCATGAACAACCTTACATCTGGAAGTCATGATTTCAGAGGTGTAGGTGTGCTTGGGCTGTTGAGAAAAAAACATCTGCTAATCCTTCCTCATGAGACTTGATGGGAAGGTGATGTTATTTACTCAAACCAAGCAGTTAATACTGTGAAGAATAAACTAAATATGCATTAAAGGCATTTAATACACTTCAGAACAAGCTCAGGATTGGAACTGATAAAGTTAATTGGAAAGCTCTTCCACAGCACAAGGGTCATACCTACTTGCTTTCTTCCTATTTGCCCCACCACTCATTTCAATTGCTTTTTTCCAATAATCAAGAAATCTAAATTCTTTTGTTCACTGGCGCAGAATGTGCACCAGACAACTGCGGAGAGGCGATAAAGAAAATGACGGATGCAAATTTGACAGTTTTCCTCAGCATTTAGACTAGACATCAAACCATACCAAATACATTTTAGAAATCCAGCACTAAGACATTCACTACTATTTGTATTCCCTCCCCCACAGTACAATTGAATTTAGTTCAGGTATTTAATGCAAATGTTCATTTAGATAATCAATATTTGGGGATTGTCTTGAATCTGCAGCCCCTAAAATAGGATATGCAACACTGAAATAGCTTTATCTCTGCTCAAGAGCAGAATATACTTCAGGAAATAAGACGCTATAAAAATAAAATAACTAGGCCACCAAATTAAGATCAACTTAAGGGTCTTTAATCACATTCAGAGCCACATTTAGTCTTTTAAAAATTAATTCTAGATTTTAGGCTTCTAAGACTCTGAAACAAGTCCGTTTTTCATGTCTTAATATTTTATTCTCTGTATGCAACTGAAGGTAGTAGACAAAGATTATAACAAAAAATTGAAGCATGCTCTGTATTCCATCCGATTCAGACAGAATTTTCTTTTCGGCTCCAAGACATATTATTTTTAGACTTCTGCTTTTCTTCTACTTGACTTTCAGCTGCAGTTATACTATCTGACCACTCTTTCCTCACTGCATTCTGAACATGAACTCAAAGAAATACCTCCCATACAAATCTCCTGTACATACTAAAATACGGTAAGGCCAATCTACAAGTCACTTGCTTAAAAAGCTAAGATAATTCACTTAATTTGGTATTTTTTTTTCCAGACAGAAGTCTAGCAGAATACTCTGATACATATTTTTTCTATTTCAGGAAATATTAAGCCTTGTGCTATCAAGGAAATAAAATGCAGAAAACAGCACTGCTTCTTACAGAGATTCCCTACACATGAAATTTGAGGGAGTCTACAAAATATGGCCTTTAAATGTAATCGAACCAAATGCCAGAATTATATTCACTTCGTAAATGGTGAACACCACAGTGCATAAGTTTGACGGTTTATTTCCTGTTCTGAAGGATTGTGTTAATTCTCATCTACTACTGGAGCAAAGCAACTGCTGATAACACTGTCTAGTCTAACAAGATCCATACCAAATAAATGATCAGAGGTCAGTGACTAGTTACTACTGCTTTATGGAGAACTACTGAAAACCCTTCCAAGTGAACAAGGGAATAAACTACCTCTACAAGTTATTTTTCTCCTAAACCCTGTTATTAGGTGGGCTTATGCCATGAGGCATACAATTTAAACTGTTTAGAAAGTATGTAAACACTTATCTAACATAATCCCTACATTCTATAATCCTATCTGTTTAATGTATTTTAAGTGGGCAAAACTGCTGGAACCAGTAATACCTCAAAATGGAAGGCACTTTCAAAGCACAATCAGTGAATTGGACATCAAATGTAGAAGTGGTTTATGCCCAGATTACACTTTCAGTCATTTAGGATCAGGTACCTTAATGCTGGGTTTCACAGCAAGCTATATTTATCTGCATATGGGTCATTTTTCCTTCCAATAGGAATTTTGTAAAATGGCATACCGAAAGTGTTTCCTAGGGACAAGATACAGAAAATGCTGGTAGTCTTTGTATGTGAGATTTTCAGTGAATACACGCTCTATCTGCAGCTTCTAATCATAAAAGGTCCCTTCTAACCCAAAGATTTTATGATTCTATGATAAATAGCTGCGAACGATTTCCTTTGAATAAAATTAAATATTTTCCCGCATGACAGAGCGGCACAATTTAACTAGGTTTTCCATGATTTCCAGGCTGAGTCTTTCACATGCAAACTTAACTATGCAACGGTTACCTACTGTCATGAACTGTAAAGGCTTCTTTCCTATAATTAAATTTAACCATTAATCCTGTTTTTGCTTTGTATTTTTCCATTACGATGGGCTTTCAGAGTCTCCTCTCAATCACAAGATGGACATCACGACCCCTTGCTCATCTACCCTATCATGCATCAAGATTTCCTATTAAAATACATAAAGCTCAGCTGTTGCCCGCTGCAAACCTGGGGCCAATACAAAAAGAGGTCGGTTTGCTAAGGAGAGCTCAAGCAGTATTCTTCTGCTACTGCACACTTGCCATCAGATTCAAGACCTTCCCTCCTGGAGAGCCATACTACTGGGGAACACAAGCATACCTGGCTTCCTTCCCTGCTGCCTCCTAGGGTCACCGCCCCAGTGTGCAATTAATGGCTTCTGCTCCTAAGGATACAGACCTTCTCCAGCCACTGCTTTCAAAACAGTTACTGATTCCAGATGTCGAAATTAAGGCTGCTTAATTAGGTCCCAAATTTCAGGAAACTCCAAGCATGCAATCTCTGAACAGCATGTTCCAGACAGAAAAGCCAGTTCAGTGCCATCATTCACTGAATGTGCTTGGTTAAATAAAATCTGGGTCTTCGCTTTTTCCAGCAGCATCCTTTCCATATGTGCTGGTAAGCTGCTCGTCATACAGGGAGATACAAAGAAATAATTTTTACAGAGGGCAGATGATACCAACTTCACACAGTGTGGACATACTTCTGGATCAGAAGGGGTTCATGGTTGCTTGCTCAGAACACAAGCAGAGCATCATCCTCAGGTTAGGAAATTACTGGTTTCCATGCAGAAATGAGCACTGAACACTGCTCATGTGGAAGATTGTTTCCTGTACTCTTACAATGCTGCATTATTTCTAACTGCCATTTTGTTAGGTTTTGGTTCTTGGATCATATGGTTGACCATTGAAAGAGTAAGGAATGGACAATCCAAAACTGAGAGGACTACGGGTAAAACAGTCAGTATTTCTTTCTCTCCTAGTATGTGAGAACACACGATGCTACTGCTTTGAGTCAATAGCTAGTCTGTCCCGCATTTTCACTGGGATCATTGATATATTACAGTTACAATGCCACAATTATTTCTGAACTGCAGTTTTAATCTAAATACCTGAAATTAAAACAAAAGATGTAAAACTTTGTGCGTAATCGTAAAGGAATTGAAAATTCAACAAGTTTCCATTTAAAAGCAGAGTTGCTTTCTGGGCAGAGGAGTAATGACGTTCTTGATTATGCATGCAAAGAACATCAAGTTGTACCACACAGCAGGAATATGCAAACTGTCATAAGTGATGCACAGAAATCTGTATCAATAAATATTCTGCTTTACAGTGCACCTGGATTGTTTTAAGATATGAAAGATTATTTGCGATACAAAGATTTTAGACACCAATTGTTTGAAGATTTGGAGATGCAAATTCCTGTGTAGATGACAAACAAAAATATAATTCTTAAGAGCTCAGCTAAGGCCACCAGATCAATAAAATAATTAATAACAAACATCCCCTTCTCCCCTCCACAAACTATGTCAACAAGGACAATTCACTCGGCCAGCAGCAATTACAGCGTCTGACAGACACTATACTGACTGGACCTTTTGTTTTCAAACATGGGACAAAAGTTCAGCACTTCTCTCATGTTTTTCTAACTAATTCAAGCCCTCTCCTTCCCCAAGTCAGGAAGATATTTATCACCAGCTTCCTCTGGACAAAGAAAGAAATAAAGAGCATCTGCAACACTATATAGCTTAGCATCACTCTTAAGCACCGAGCCTCACATTCATCTGAGGCTGTAGTCTTCCTCTGTGAAGTCACCTCCCTTCACCTAACACTGCTCTAAAACGTTTATGCCATTTAGTTTTTTTAACTCAAGTTCCTTCTCATTTTTTGAGAGCAGCTGATTAAACCTGAACAACTGGGTTGTTGGACAAAATATGCTGTAGCTATGAAATGGTACAGCAGGGACCAGTTTCACTGTTAATTTAAAATGCTAGAATTAATTAGGTAGTGTAAATGAAGAATTTAATAAGCACACTTTACAACCACAAGTTCTGCTTTTATTAAACACCCCTGCCAAATGAAGGCAACTATCTTCAGTCTGTTTTGCCTTGTCTCATTCCCTTAAAATCTCTGCAGTGAAAAAAGTATTTTTTCTATTGCAACCCCCCCTCCACAATTAAAATGTATGCCTGACTTCCATCTCCTCTTTCAAGTCATTAGCATCTTTTAAAAATGCTACTGTATATCCTGCCTGTTCTGAGAAGCTACCAAACAAAACCGAAGTTTACGATTTTGGTTTTGAATACCAAATTAAAGGCTGTCTTAGAAGCTGTCATTCCTATTCAGCTCCATGCAGTGTACTACCAAATTAGCATATTTTTTTAGTAAGGGAATATGCATGTTTAAACATGTCTTTCCAAAGCGAGGGGTAACATCACGAATCAATTTTCTTAAAAAACCCTACTACTGTTCCAAGACTGCAAAAAGACTTGGAGCAGATGATTATTCCTGACATACACTGTTTAATCCATTTTAAAATTAAGAAGAGTTCAGATCATAAATTCTCTCAAAGGGATCCCGTATGTTCAACAGACTTTGTCTAGCTGTGAACTCCCTGAAAAAAGTATTTTGGGAGCCTAAACATTATTTTATGAAATCTATGCAATTCCTTAACAGGACAGGGGAAATAGAGTCTTTTACATGAACCAATTCAATCCTATTTAGCCTCAGAAATACATCCAATTTTCTAATATGGTTTTGCCAGGGTACCTACTTAATGATTATGGTTTGTGACCTTCTCTTTTTCTTGAAGCAATCTCTCTCTGCAGAAAACTTTTTATTCTGGCTTTCCTTGATTTACCTTAATAGATATTAAGTTTGTCTCCCGCTAAGACAACCCATATTTTAAACAGGAAGAGCTCCAACATTTGTTTAGAGGCATACTACAACAGCGCACACTTCGCTGAGGTTTATTAAACACACAAAATTTTGAACAGAAATAACGAAGAATCCAGAAGTAGACAAAACCTAAATTGTTTCAGGCCTTCACCAGTTCAGCAAGAATAGCTTAAGAATTTACTGTTTCTTCTGCTGTACAGCTTTCACTGTCAAAAAAGAAAAGCAGAGAACCCCTGGAAAGCCAGTCACTCCTGTAACAGCCTACTGGCATAGCTCCCTCCCAAGAACCCTAATGAAGAACACACTTACATGACAATTCGGAAAGATGAGCTGGATATGAGCTCAGTGCATTTCCATTTTGTTACTCTGAATGCTCTAAACCTTTAAAAACATGGACTGCTTCTGGCTGAGGACTTAATTTGATTTACTAACTCTGAATTCAATGTGAGGAAGGAACATGCATCCTAAAATTTAGTAAATGTTGCACAATGTCTTGATAACAGGCCTGAAATTTTTGGCAGATTAAATTCCGTTTTCAAAAATGGCACAGCGACTTTGGAAGACTTTTTGCAAGTTTGGTTCTTTTGTACTTTGTATCACTTCTTAAAACAATTATGTAGGGTCCTCAATCACTTAGGGGTGATGTCCTCGAAGTATCTGTGTAATTATTTTTTTTTCCCCCCTTTAAAGTATGTTACTCATCATAGAGATTTACACACTTTGTGCAGAAAGAAAAAGCATAGGCAAAAAACTACCCAAGAATATGTCAGAAGATCATATAGCAAATTTCTCACATCTTCAAATACAGAGACAAAAGCCTGGAGATAGAATGAAACAAAAAGAATACTGTTCCTAGCTGATGAAATAATGGCTCTGTCCAAAGTCAGCCAATTCCCTATGAAAACAACACTGAACATCTAAAGTCTTGAAATTATATTGCAGGGACATCGTCATGAATTTGAGGGATATGGGAAGCAGAAAAGATCATGAAACACAGGACCTGCCACGATCAAAGTTCAAGCTAGGCACACTAGACTCCTGCAGATGAGGGTTAGGTATTCACTTCTGTCTGAAGTAACTGAAGTAACCTGCAATTGAATTTATCAGATTTTCAGGCTAAAAAGACAACGATTTGGAGCTAAAGTGGTCTGTTGGTAGATATCAAGGGTAGTACGTCACAGTGGGATACTGGGCCAGCTATGCTTATGAAAGAAGAGGACTTCAGTTAATTTGCATGGAAATTTCTGGAGTGGGAGGTTATAAGTCATTTGTTTTCCTTAAAGCAGAAAAAAGTAAAGAATAAATAAAAGTCAATTCAATTTTTCAATCTTCTTCCTTTAATACCCCTGAAGCTGTGTCCCAATCAGAAGATACACTGAAATAGATACATCATGGTCAACGTGCTAAAGAAAGCTCTGCCGGACTACACTTCTGAGGACTCGAGCTGCCCTGCAGCCATTGCCATTTGTTATGTGCCTTGTGTTCAACCTGAACATTTGCTGTACGTCAGGAAGTAAATAAAAAAGAAGCATTGCATGTTTAAAAGCACTAAGCAGATCATCCTAATACTGCCAGTAGTACAACACCTGCCAGGCTGTTACGGAAGTAGGTATGAAGATTTGAATTTTAATTACTCATCTTTACACGGTGCCTCTTTCCACAGAGCGCACACTCAAGCTGCCAGGAGTGCATCCGAGAGAAGAGACAGCTCCTTTTCTGGAACCCTTTCCTTCCCAAGGCTGCTGCTCTGTGCTAAACATAACAGCACTGGTGATACACTGAACAGCAATGACATTTCAGCTGTTCCCCACCTACAGTACGAGTAAACACGCAGCCTATAAACTAACCTATAAAGCAAGCTATAAAAGCTGATTGTTCATGCCCCTGTCTTCTTGCACATCAGTGAGTTCCTGGCTGTGGCAGCAAGAAAATAGAGTAGGCTAGGTGCATCTACACCCATCCACACCTCTTGTAGCAATGGTGCAAACATCTCGCTCCTTTTTGAGGCAGTATCTGCAATAGGAGGCTTTCCTCATTCTGAAGGCACCTACCAGTAGATGCTGCTTCATGTGAAAAAGTATCATGGCAAATTAGTGTTTTCAGGGAGCAAAATTAAGTTTTAACCAACACCCACAAATGTCCAAATGAAATCCAGAGCAGTGGCACCCAACTACAGACCACTGCTGTTCCAGAATGCCATGGTAAATAAGCTGTGATGGGCATGCAGAACCATCTTGACTTTACAGTGTTGTTAACAGGCAAAAATTTGATGAAGGTATGGTGAGGTTCAAAAGAAATAGTTCAAAACATCCAGTTGGCTCACGCCATTCACACTATCCTCCTACAACTTTATCAGCATTAAATAAAAAAAACCCAGAATAATTAGGAAAGTAATGCCATCATCTGAGCATGGCTCCAAGAAGCTGCACAGCATGTTACATGCATGCACACTGGCCATGTTTTTTTTTCTCAGATCTGTATGGAGGCTGGAAGACAAGGGGCTTCTCCTACAGTTGTTCTAGATCCAGTCTGTATCATTGACAACTAAAGGTTTACCATCTGAAGAAGTCTACCATGCAGTATTCCTCAAGCTAAGCACTTGCAATATAAGCACCAAGATTTTGCTGACTCCAAGTGTAAATGGACCCTGATGAATATAAGAGTCAACAATATAAAGCACTTACCTGTAATTTTGTCTCTCACGAGCTTGCAGGATTCAATTTCACCAATGCTCCCAAAGAGACTCCTGAACTCCTCCTGGGTCATGTTCTGGGGTAAATAGTTGACTATGAGGTTGGTTTTACTGTCATCTGTAGCAGCCCCCGTCTGCATCGGGGAAGGGCAGTTTCTACTGTTGCTGGAGGGTCCATTGGTTGTATTGGAAGTAGGGCCATTCGACACCTGAGGCTCCATGGTGCTAATTATCTACATCAAAATAAGATGAGAAGGGGAAAAAACCTTAAGTTTCATAGATACAATAGCTATTTTTAAAGATACTTACAAACGAATGAGTAGGTAGCATTCATGGCGCATTTAGATACTTCAACAAAAATACCCGGCTTGATTCCTCTCATTGTTGCAAAGTAGGTCATGCTCGTCTTTGGCTGTGAGCATATACTAAGATGCAGTTAAAAAAACCTTTTTTTGTTAATGCGAAGCTGAGTTCTGCTTTCATCACGCAGCCATTTTCACAAATGTAAATTTAAACTACATAAATTATAATTTAAGGTAATAATCATAATTAAAATTATAGTTCCATTAAATCAGATGAAGTAAGTGTATGGCTCTATAAAAAAGGTAAAATATTTTACCTATTTAATAACTGTATCACACAGTGCAATGACAACAACATTAACCAGGCACAGTCGATCTGCAAAGTGTCATCATTTGGATTGCCTTCAATTAATAAACTCACAGCATCCCAAGACATACCATTTACTGGTTCCAGTGATGACCTATATTCTCCAGTTATATTTTTCACTAACGAACTGACACCTCTTTAAATAATAAAGCCCTAGATTTGCAATCTTCAGAGATAAAGGTCTTCAGATATTTACTGGAATCAAAGAGGTTTAATCAGAGAAAGGCTTATCAGGTGCAGGCTGGAATTTTAACAAGTGCTTCTACCTTGAAATGCAAAATTCCAATTTTCACAGAAAAGACCCAAGTAGACCTTTCCCAAAAGCGACAAGCGAGAATCCAGCCTAGCAAAGTGCATACAGGACAGTAGCCCCATTGTCACCAGTGTCACCGGTCACGTGAGTAAAGCTGCATGTTTATCTGCAGGCTGAGGACTGAAGAATACAAGTTTTCAACTGAAAACTGCTCAGGCAAAGGAAGCAGAAAAGCCTGGGTACTGCCAGCCTTTTCTATACAGGTATTTGACTCCACTATCCTTCCAGCCTGTCTTCACTGTTGCCAGGGCTGACAAGGGAAGGATGTCATCTTCATCCCAAGTCTGGATAAATTAAAGCAATGCAAATGGTGTCTTTTGCGGTCTGCTATGACGTTTGTGATGGTGCAGCTCCACCGGTACCTCCTATCAAAGAGCATCCCTCAGATGGGCTCAGGCTCCCTCGATCAAAGACAGAGTCACTGATGCAAACTGCTGCCCCGGGCAGGAGACTCCACTGCCTGGGACCAGGACAAATGCAGGGAGAACTGAGAGATAAGACACTGCACACTCTGAACCTTGTGTTCATTTGATCCTGTAATTATTATAATTACTCAAGACTTAATTTACTTTAAATCCAGTGAGGTATATGTTGCGACAAATTAGGTCTGTAATCCAAGGAGGATGGGGGACACTAAAACAGGGGTGTCTGTGCTAAAATCAACTTCATCGGGGTGCTTCAGTCTCTAAATAGGTTACATTGTGGTCAGTTCTACTTACTTTTTAGTCAAAATGCCTCAGTGTTGTTTAATGCCTCGTTTAGGAAACTGCTCTCTCTTTTGTCACTGGAAATAAGTTTTGAATTATCATTATTTTTGATTGTTAGGCCAAGGAATAGCTATTTGGTTTAACAATTTTTAAATAAAAAGAAGCCCTGCCACACTATGCTTCACAAAAAGGCCTTAAAACACCAAGCAGAGGCATTTTAAAAATCAACCCCATGAAGACAGCAACTTCTTCAAAGACTTCGGCATGTCCAAACCAGACCTCCCCTGCCAATTTTACCAGCCCCATGTGCTCCTCCTTCACGACTTTCCCTTTTACCCAGGATTAGCCATACTTCCTTTTCAATCCGATTTCATACACATATTTACTCACACGTACCACTAAATGCTTCAGCTGCTCTTCAATCTGTTTAGCTCGGAAGCCCAGCTGGAAGATCATCCTTTGATCCCTGCACCTCTGTGACCAAACACCGACGCCAACCCTAAGCTTCGCTGCAGGGTCGGGGTGATGGACCCCACGGCTAACGCACTTCAGCTGAGCACAGTGCGCTCATAGATGCTCTATCTGCAGCAGCTTGATTAAAATCAGGGGGAAAAAATTCAGTTCTGGCAGTAAGACATAGTGAGTAGATGAATGAAGCAGCTGACACTTAACAGCCACTTTCCATGCGCATTTAGATCATCTGACCGGATCCTTTCCAACATAAAAAAAAAATCCACAAGGTAAACTGCAGTTTTCAGGACCGATCCTGCCCTTCTAAAGCTGACAGGGATACCACACTGCTGGTTTCAGTTACAGCAGAAGCAGGACTTCAGCACAATGCACTGAGGAAGGTACATCATCTATTATTAGCAACAGACACAAAAGCTATCTATAGTTGCCTATGATAAACAATAACCCTGGATCTTTTAAATCTGTGAAAGAAAACAAAATTCCAAACTGGCTCATGTCCTACTTAGGCCTTTTGTAAACTCTTTTTAGTTACATTTTGAGCATCCTTGCTCAGATTTCAATTCAGAACTCAACTCAGGTTCAGAACATTAAGAGTAAGCTGCTCTGTAAAAATCTGTTCTTGAACAAGTAGATTTCCTCACATAATACTTCATCAAAATATCTTGGCACAAACTAATGTCACACCAGGTGCCAGGTTTTCTTCCTAGTTACTGTCACTGAACTCCAATTAGGTTTCCTGATTTTTTCAATAGTAGAAAGTAAAATCAAGGCACTTATTTGCCCTTCAAATTATTGCAAAGTTGTAGGTTACTGAAAATTGATTTGCTGTATAAAAAAGAGATAGTGGATAGAGAGAAATGCTGAAGAATTATTAAAATATTTCTGATAAAGCATTTCACATGCATTTTTTTTACTGCGTAATTTTAAGTCTCCATTTACAGAGCAATTTCTGTGATAAAGCAGTTATGTACCAGAGCTTGCATTTGAAGTTCTTACGGGCACAAAGGAACAATACTTATTTTAGATGTACATACTGATTCACATTAGTAAAGACTTACATTATTCATGGTAACAAAAAGGTAAGTCCTAGCTCTCCTTCCCAAACATTGTCCTCTTCCCAACATGTCTGAAGCTCAAATCCACTGTTACGAGTTCAGTGTGCATGCACTGGAACATTTATTGTCACGGACTCTTTTTAATATTAAGTAGTTGTTGATCCCACAGTCAGCACATTACATAAGAGTAACATTATTTAAAGAATACACTTCAACATGCCATTTGCTGTTTTTTCTACCCACAACACTGAGATTTAGATTTTTAATTCAATACCTGTATCACAACATGAACATTTTTGAAATAGATACTCTAGTTTCCTGGGCACACAGTTAACTTTCATTATGTTTTAATTACTGGTAATAACTTTAACACAAGAAAGTATTGGGCTGCAATTCAATTATAAAAAAATATTAAAGGAGGCTGTAAGTACGTCTTTCACTCATCAAGGGCTTATTTGGATATGGGCAAAATAAATGTGGAAAATACAGCAGTGACCTAATCCCAACGTTAATTTTTTAAAAACAAAACATATTCTTATCCCTTGAAGATTAGTATTACATCTCTATACACGCCACCTAAAATTAGCAACATCTCTATGCTTTTGTAGATCTTCTCTGACCCAGTTTAGGCAGCTACTACTGGTCTTGAAATATTACAGTGCAAAAGTCATGTGTGATGACATTCACATGCTACTAATAAGAGGTATTTTGTTCTGTGTTTGGTTTTTTTTTTTGGCAACAACTCACCAGACTTCCAATACTGCAACACCATGTTCTATATACAGAATAAGTGTCTCTGAAGAATAAGCTGCAGTTACTGTTGATAGACATTGGTAATTTAGCCACCAATAATTTGAATATTGTATCTTTATAACACTGAAAAAATATGACCTGTGACAATTTCAAGACTGCAATTTTGTAAATTGAAGGCAATCCGTATTTCAAATTCTGCATGTATTTAATCAGACTGCTCCTTTAAAACAGGACTTCTTGGTGTACTACTTTTCTCAGTACGGTGATGTATCGACAGAGTACGAGGTATTTTAGTCTGACAGATTTCAGAAAGAAATGCTTCGCTGCTCAGGAAGACAGCATAAGCTCTGCCAGTGTTTTGCAAAACAATGCTTACCAAAAGGCTTGGTATAACCCCTCCTACAAAATATCAGCGACAAATACCCATTATAGCAACTCCTACATTACAAATAACATTTTGAGAAATACTTTTGTCTTTTTTTTTTTTTACAATTAATTTCAGTTTATTCCTGCTGAAATATTAGCTTCAACAATAATGGGAGGAATACCTGTATGTATAAACAGAACTATTACAATGCTTAAACAAGCTAGAGTAACTGACATTAATCTTCAGTTATTACAGTAAATGTGACATCCATCTACCATCACAAAGCATAGTTGATGAATCATTTAGAAAACTACCCATAGACTGATTAAGACAGTGTTATCTCCGTATTGCATGCATAAACAATAGCCAATGGCTCGATAAATGTAAATATACATGCTCTATATTTATAAAATTTGTTCTCAGCAGTCTAAAAGAAGGTCTGCATGTTGAACTGAAAGACTGTCACATATGTATGCTGAAAGGAGCTCGTATTCAGCAAATAATTGGCACCCATTCTTGTTGTCTGAATTACATATACTACACTGCCCATAATCCACAATAAACAAATTAATTTGGTATGTATAAAAAAGTAACAAATAAGATTAAGAAGTGTTATTTAGAGGCACTAGAGAAGTGTTTTTAAAAATAGTACAAGCAATCTTTTCCCAAAATCAAAATCTAAAAAAAAAAAAAAATCCTAAAAACTATGGAGAATTCATGCAGACATTCATTTTGAGGACTCGGAAGTCAAAAAAGTTATCTATGAATAATGAACTGTTCACAGCACCTAAATGCCATGAAAAATGATCATGGTAAATTACACCTCATGAATTCTTCATGAGGTCTAATTTTATATTATTTCTAAGTGTTCATTAATGAACAAACTCAGAACATTCTCCCATAAAAAAGAATTTAGATAAATAATGCAAAGCTCTTACTTTATCTAAAAAAGCTTTTTAATTAGCATTGCAAGTTGTTTGCTTTTACAAGAGAAAACAAATGGTGCCATGGCAGAGGTCCCATAGCCATCTCCTGAACAACGATGACAAAAGGAAAAACAAACAAAACCTCTCCGAGAAAATAAGTGTAGATCCACAAAGGTTTTCCTTCTATAATGAGAAACAGGCTTTAACTCCCAGCATATCTGCTCTTCTGAATGGAAGTCAGCATGGCAAGAGTCTCGGTCCCACAAGAACTTTTCTGCAGGTGAGAAAAGCCCATTTTACAGAGGCTGCCTGACTGATCCATCCATAGCTCTCCCGTCTGCCGATCTGTTCATGAACAGCCATGCCAAAGCCAGAACGTCAGTCCATGGGTATGCAGTGGAACACACACAAACACATCTAAGACCAGGTCCCTCAGCCCTGGACCAGCAGCTGCATGCCCTCACCCCACTTTGGGATGCAGCCACTGATACTCACTTCAGGGGTATTAAGCAGATCTTATTTTTTGCAGAATGAGGCACTGGATCGTAAAATCTTGCAGGACTGATCATGTCATCTTCCCACAGGAATGTTAAAAAAGTAGTAGTGATTTTAAGTATTCATTGGTTCAAAACCACAACTCCAGCCACAGCAAGAAGCAGGTGCACCGGAACCTCATGTACATGTTATGTGGGCTTCTTTCTAAAGTGACCTTCGGAGAGGCAAGCGATGGTCTGTGTGCAGCTCCAGTACAGACTTTCTTCTCTAACACATCTGCCAGATTTCACTGTCAGCTACACTTTTATTAGAGCTTATGTACTGCAGAACTAGACCTCGCTATTATTTACCTAATAAATACATCATGAACATGAAATAAAGGAGGAAAATGAAAGTTGAGCAAATCTGCCTGGAGGCAAATCCAATATCCCAGGGACAAATCATTATCTAAACCTCCCTATTTTGACATGCTCCCCACTCACATGCACTTTTACATGCTCCATCTTTACTTTCCTGTAAGTAAAAGTCATATTTAATATGTTAAGTATAGATATAGCTGAAGGTCTCAGCTTAGAAAACTAGCAGTCTCTGGCTCTTACAGCAGGGATACAGTCTTATAAAATCTTGGTTTCAGAGTGCACTGCACTCAGGTTGAAATGGCATTTAAACATATTCAGCAAGTTCACATTTATGGGTGCCACAATAATTGTACAGAGTACACAAATGATACAAATGGAGAAGACAACAAATGCATTCATTTTAAGAGGCAAGCTTCAGTTCAAATAAAGGAGAAAATTATTTTCTTTAATAGCTAAATTTATCCTGATCTAGGCCATTATAAGCTTCTGCGTGAATATGCTAAGACAAAATATTCTGTCCCCAGTCTGCAGTGAAATGAATGCAAAGTTTATTGGCAGTATTACTTATCACAGCAGTGCCTGAAGGATATAACTGATACTAGCATCAAGTTGTGCTAGATGCTGTTCAAATCGGTAGTAAGGGCAGGGATTGCCACCGTATCAACACAGCAACAAAAAACAGAAAGGCAAAACCTGGTATTTTTATTCCCAGTTTTGCAGAAGGGAGTCATACCAGAGAAAAGTACCTAGGGAAACGGCTGAAGTCACACAGTAAGCTGTGACAGCTCCGTAACACAACACCATATCCTCAAACCTGGCCCCCAGTGACCAGGTCACCACTCCTAAAAACTTTTTCAAAAAGCCAAACAGCGATACAATACACCAAATTGCCCTTTTTTTAAAATGTTTCAGATAAATGTGTCTTCTGTTCCCAGGAAGTATGGGCTCTACAGTTTTGTATTTGATTTCGAGTACAAAAGGGAATGGGATGGCAAAAATGAAGACACCAAAATAAGTTACAACCATTTCAACATCGGTAACTACGCAGTTATCAATAATTGAGGAAGCCACTCTCAGAACTACATGTCCAGTAATAACACGAGAGGAACAAAAGGCATCACATCTCATACTTCATATGCTCTCTTACTCTTCCTACAGGTACTCTGGGGATGAGAAATCAGAGGAGGACAACTACAATTAGTGTACATATGGTACTCCCCAAAGGCCAGATGAAACACACAGGACTGGGGAGTAGATACATGGACAAGCATTCCAAGCACAGTGATCTCTGGGAAGCATGACAGCAGTGCTGCACTGCACACTTGCAAGGACAAAAATATTCTTTCAGAAGCAGAATATAGTTATAGCTCTATCATAGGTATTACCTCAACTCATAGTGTTTTGAGGTGCTTTATGAACTTCTACTGGGCTTCATTTTCAAAGCGCTGTTTCCAGCTTCTTCACCTCTTGCGGTGGTTACAGAGAAACTATGCCTGTTTGAAATCTCAGAGGTGTTTGTCTCTGTTCTTCAGTGTTTTCCAAACATCTTATGAAAGTCTACAGCAAATGTGCTCAACAGCACTAATGCAGTAAGTGGGGAAAGCTAATATAATGGGTGATGGTCACAGAAGTTTCCTACTACCCCTGTATCAGCGTCATCCTTTTTGCTAAGGCAAACTGACTTCTAGAAAGCCAGCCATGCCCTTTCTTTAGGCTGGTTTCACCAGAACTTGCCTGTAAATAGTTTCTGCCATTAAACATAACTTACATATGAAGATATGGGAGAACACAGCCTTGATTTCACAGCACAACCACCACACTGCAATACAGCTTTGGAGAAAGCCACCATAGAAGACACCCAGAGAGGTAAGGGATGCGTCACCAGCCTATTAGACGGATTACACAGTTAGTTCGTGTGAAAACCCCTTAACAACCCCTTGTGCCCCACACGCCACAGACCACAAAGGCCGGTGGCGGAGAGGTATCCTACTTCTGTGCCAGGACACTGCCAACAACGGCTCTTGCCCACCCATGTCCCTGGGGATCACTGGCTGCCTCCGCTAAAAGGTCTACATGGTTCTGAAACTCAAAGGCAATGCAGCCAGGCTCTGCCTTCAGAAGGAACATCTATTTCCTCATCAATCACCCCTGTACCTCTGCCAAATTCATACCAGGCAACTCTGTACCTAAAATTTTACAAGGGCTTTATTTCAAAATTTATTTCATCATTCTGGATTGCTCCTTATTCCCTCTCAGCTTTTCATCTGGATTTAAGTGTTCTTTGGCCTTCATATGCATTGTCAAAGGAGATCGAGGGGAAAAAAAAAATCTCAACAATAAGATGACATCTTTGATTGATACTCCAAGCCAAAATTTGATGAAAACATTCTCTTTCTCCATGGACTGCATTATTAGGCCGATACCACAAAGGCAACAGGTCTCCCAGTGACTGCCTTGTCCCTCTTGAAAAAGAGACAGTGACAAAAATCATACTTAAAATCTGTGCTAGCAGGGTGATAAAAACCAAAACACCATTGACAATAAAGTATTATGAGGCAAACCATGAAAGATTGAAGAGGCTTTCTCAAAAGCCTGGATACTAGGTAATAATAATGATAATAATATTAATAAGAGAGCATGGTAGAGACCAACATCTAAGACAGGTCCTCAGTCTAAAGGACATACAACCTAAAAATACACTAAAATGAAGCCAATGAGAAAGTCTTTTTACATTTTGGTTACTTTCCCAATTTTATTTTTAGCTCAGAATTTTGTTTACTCATCACTAGCTCCTTGTAAGTTCACTGACTATATTACTGAGTTACATATTACTAATCTATAACTGAATTATATTAATGACTTGGGAATGTGTGTTGCACTGTACTGACGCACAGATTCCCATGGGTACATACATGTTCATGTAAGAATCAGACAGCTGCAAGTCTTCAGCTGCTGTAGACCTGTCGCAATTCCATTTCACGTTTTTCCCTTTAAGAAAATAATCTAGGATCATTTGCAACCCGAGAGTTTAGACAGCGAAAGCTGTATTACAAGCCATACTGAAACCTAAAAGCGTCTACTTACCAGAAGGCAAAGCAAAGCAAGGACAGAGCAGGCTCTCCATGAAGCCTAGGAACATCCAACCCCCCCACCGCTGTTATTTCTACTGTAGTTCTAGAAACAAAAGCTACCATTTTCAGAAGCTCATAAGTGATTTAAGATTCAATGTTGACTGCAATAGGATTTCAGCTGCTAAGCCGTAAGTTCTTCTTATGAAAATGTTGCCTATATGTTTTTCATGCAAAGACAGGCTATGTTAGGCAGGAATGGACAGCTTAGCAAAATACAGACCACAACCAAGATATTTTAAGGCTCTGTCCTCAACAGGACCTTAATGAAGACACACTGGTAAACACAATTAGGAAACACTAATCAACATGTGTACATCTTGACTGCTGGCACCAACATCTCTATGGATACTGCTGCTTGCAGGTCTAAGAGATAGACACCAAAATACGACTTAGCTGAACATCATAATTTCTGTCTCCATCATTAGAAATGTTGGCTTACTGCAAAGCAACAACCTATTTCTCTTAGAACTGAACTGGATTAGTAATAAAGAAGTTTACAGCTTTTTTACAATTCATCCGTAAGCCTGCAGCCCTATACCACACTAATACTGCTCATGGAAGTAATCTTTTAATGAAACAACCATCCCTGTTTCTGTAATGTACCTATGGTAGAGAAGGTTACAATGCATTACTCCAAATCAATATGGATGTCACCATCTTAAAGGTCATAAACAAATAAAAATTGAAGACTTGAGAAATTTCTGGCAGAGAAGTGATCAGAAATTACCTTCTTGTATGTAGAGGCAGCTGTTTACTCTGATGGTTTCACAAAAGAAGTATCTACACAATAGCTTAAACAAGAGTAGGTTTTAATGTACTGTTTGGGATAAATATCTCAGCAATCCTTAATTCAAACGATCTCATGCATAGAAGTATCTATGCTAAGCTCAAAGACCCATTACCTTAGATTAATAATAGATTATTCATCAGTGAAGGACAAAATATCAAGTACATACGCATGTGTCTGTCACAGGTCAGGCTAACAGATCCCAATGTTTTATTCTGGACATAAATTCTATTAATCTCTGTACTAAGAAAGGGAAACATGCCACAGGCCAAATCAAACACCCTCCTTATTCCAATTACTCAGATGCCTCCTAAAATTTCCACATGAATTCATATTCAAATTCACCAAATTCTTATTCAAATAAATGAACATACACCGAACCAAAACAAAAAAAGTAAAAATTCTTCAAAGCTCCTCTTAGGGGGGAAAAAAAAAAAAAAAGAGCAGACCTCATGGATAACATACTCCTGGTTAAGACACAATTCTGCCAACGCACCCAACAGAAGCGCTGTCAACCGCGGCCCCTGCTCAGATACAGGGGCCTGTGGACAGGGTGGGACCCAGGCCACCCCAGCTGTCCCCACTCAGAACCCATGTTACATTTTGCTTAGATGTCACAAGGCCGCCAGAAAAGTGGCAGCATTATCAGAGATTACTAGGCAGAAGTGTCCTAACAGCCTGAGCACATAAGAACAGGTTACTTGAGTATTAAAAAGTCAAAATAACCAAGTTACTGTCCTTTCTATTGACTAGCTTTCCCTTACAAACCTCAGTAGTCCTAAGCAGACTTCAAACTGCAAGCTAGATCCACTCCATGTGTTCCACCTCAAAAAAGAATAAGATGACAGAAGTGACATTGTGTCATTATTAAACCTAATACATCACCTAAGCACCCCTGACCACAGGGGCATTCAGCCTAGGTGTCCTGGTCCAGCCTGGTGTCAAAATGCTGGAGAACATGGCTCCTGCAAGTGGCCACATACGGCTGCAAAGCTTCTTGATAACCACAGAAGAACATCACACAAATAACACTCATTTTTGCATATAGTGAAGACTAACGACGGAAATTAAACTCAAGAATTTCTACCCCAATGAGCATCTACATTTATGAACACTTCTTTCAGCAGTTGGGTAATGACAAGCACAGACAATAAGAAAAGGCTTCTAAAAATACAGTACTCTTTCCTGGATTAGTGTGTCTACAGTTAAATATAAACTATGCTCTATAAATTATCAAACACAATGTCAGATTCTGAAGTGCACTCTGGAATCTCTCACAGAGCACACAAAATACAGAAAATGATAATTTTGTCCTGGCCCAGTTAGTCTAAAGAACAACATGCTACTGTGCTGGATCATGGAGTTAGTTCACATTAATGGTCACACTAAAAATGGCTACAGCCACCACCGCCGTTGCACATTTAATTTTTCAGGACCCTCTGCATCAAGCAAAGAAATTAATTCCCTGAACAGCTGCTCTCACAGGAAGGGAACCGACAGCAACATTGCCACAGTATAGCTGGCACAGGCATATTAGGAAGAATTTCCAGCATTCACGCTTTCTGCTAAAAATCAACTTCCCCCTACTCATCTACTGCCAGTAACTTCATTTGGAACAAAGATATACAGGGAATGGTATTAGAACTATTTTTATTTAAGGAGCATTTGTTTACAGGCATTATTACTTCTATGGTGTCATGACTGTGTTCTGCTCTACAGGAGTAACAGAATGAGCTTTTGCCCACAAGTGCTCCTGCTCATAGTAAAGCAAAAAGTCACTGCCCATCGTTTGAAGATCAAGGACAGACAGCAAGAGAAGATGAATACAAGGACAGCAATTAACAGTCACATTTATAAACCCTTCAATCAAATAAAATCTCTACATATCCCCAAATATCTCTGATGCCACATGCAGAACGCACAGTGTAGTGACTTAAACACAGGTTCCATGCTGTTGAGTCGCAAGTTTTACATTCTCTAACATCAAATTGCTGATAGCTATGGGAGTCTATGTGTCATCTCAGAAGGACTGAGAAAAGGTATGGCCTCCTCCCCAGATTAGCATTCCGCTCCATAAAAATGTTTGTTAGTATTTTGCCCATGTGGTTTACTACAACGCTCTCAGACCAAAACTACTACAGACAGGTGGATTTCCCCACACCTTAAGCACATAATAGACATCAAGAGTTTAAATTAGTCCACATACTGAACAAAAATTGCCCAACGCAAAACCTTCTGAGGAAGTTTAGTCTAGCAGTAATAATTCTCAAAGTCACAAATACCTCTTTTGCTTTTAAAAGCAGTAGAGAAATGTGGACTTCTGAAAAACTAATCTGGACTGGGGAGATAAGGGGACAGAGTCGGTTCCTGGAATTCCACATCCTTGCTGGGCAATTAAACATAACAAGATGAGTCAGATCTACCTTAAATTCTAAATTGTGAGTACTGCTGTCTCTGCTAGTTTTCCAGTATGCAGTAATGAAAGATTCATAAGGGGAGGAAAAATAAGAAGGAAAAAGCTTCCTTCATCGCCCATGTCCCTACAAAAGCTTTTCAACAGCATTCAACCTGGGAGTTAATACTTCCCAGTGCTCAGAAAAACAACCAGCTACTCCAAATGAGCACGCACGCAATTATAGGCCAACACACAGGGCCCAAGCACAGCGCAGTTACCTGCTCCAGCAGCAATCTTTTGGGCTCTATACGGAGGGTCAGATGGGACCTTCTCACCAAATGTCCCTCAGGAAGCAAAAACCAGAGGGAGCTGTTTGGTTTTACTTCTACGGCTCGGCAAACACACCCAGGTACGCAGCGGAGTGGCTGGATCTGAAGGACTTACGCTACTGGAAAGGCTCCAGTGGCACCACCGCCCTCTATCAACACCGAAAAAAAATCACTTACGTGGTCAGAGACGCATTACGCATGGAACCTTCTTGAACACTGCAAATGACAGAACCACCTCCCATAGTCATTTGTGTCTGTCTTGAAACAAACATACATTATCATATCGCCTTTACCTCCAACAATTCAGGATGCTCAGAAGCCAAACATGCTACTACCCCGATAATGAAAAATACTGGCGCATGGCTCCAGACTGGGGAAAAATATCAACCATAGTGTGTAAGTGCTTTTATAGCAATAAAAATAATTCAGTATTAAAAGAATAAAGTATCTTTTTTTTAGATTTCAAGGACATAAAATTTCCCATCACAACAACATCGCTGACGCAACTGCGTGTGCCTTAGCAACACAGGCGTACTACAGAATTTTATATACATCGTGACTCCAAATATTGTCAAAGCTAGGCTTGTATTTTACTGTGCCACTAAACCCAAAAGGACATACAAAGGTTTAGCTATTTTAATTAATTATCTTAATATTCCCATTTTGTCCCATTTAATTAAGCATTCCTAACCGGCTCACAGCATTTCCTGACTTTTACAGATTTTTTTCATTGAGGTGAAAGTCCTCATGTAAGACACAATCAATGGTAGAACAATAGGTAAGACAGATTCTTAGCTTCCTCCCTACTTTTCTGGGCCCTAAAGAAGTGATAATGCATCAGGAGCTCCAAAACGCTTAGGGAAACATGCATTATCATTACAGAAAATAAAGACAAACCCAACGCCGGTTCTATGGAACTAATCCTTAATGAATTTATGCAAGCAATGTAAATGCTACAAATAGGAAAACATTAGGTAGTTGCAAGAATTAACCGCATTCTTATTATAGTCTCATGTGAAAGTATTTCGTTTCTAACACTGATGTTCCAAGGCTACTGCGAACTGTCAAAATACTTAAAATAAGTAAACAACAAACAAAAGGTCTTATCTTCAGTGCCCCAAGCTATCATTCAAAACTGGTTATAATTAAAGGTGTGAACAACAAAGTAACAAACCTGCAAAGTCAAGGTTCTGAGAAATTAATGGGCATCACACCCCTGCACCAGTTCAAATTTATCACTCATTATCTCCCCGACTAGCACAGTGCCATTTCACGTATTTGTGCCTCCCTCTTTCCTCCAAGCCTTTCCTGCCTTTTCTAGATGGCTAATTTTAGACAATTACTGCCTCTGACACATTGAGACCTTTTCTCCCTCCTTTCTTCTTCTTGCTGTAAAGCTAGTGACCTACAAAAGCCCCCTGCACCTAATATATTCCAGTATTTCAGAAAGTAAAGATTGATCATTTGAGGGGAAAAAGCAAGCGAGCAAGCAGTCTTTAAATATCTGTTTCTCCAACATCGTCACTTTACATTATCTCAAATCGTTAAACATTACTCAAATGCAAAGGCTAAGGCAAGGTACAGGTCCCCAGGTAGACACTGATTTTTATTAGTATTAAATGTATTATACTTGTTGAACTGTTACCCTCCTCTTTGCAAAATCATTTAAAAAATGAAAAGTGTGCCTTGCTTTTAAAGTTACTTGGAAGTCCTACACCACTGGTAACTGGACGTTTACAGAAATAACTGGAAAGTGTTACATTACCCGAATGCCCCTTCCTTCTCGTACAAACCCCGGCATTTTCCTTAACATCTATTCAAATGAGAAGGGAAGGTACACATGCATGAACACACATAAGAATACATGCATACCCATCTCTTCCTCCATCCTACTCAACAAAAAAAAAGAGAAAGAGCAAGAAAGGGAGAGGAGTGCAATGGGGGAGGGGTGACTTTCCACCAGATTAGTAAATTTTGCAAAATCTAGCCTATCCTTTACAGAGGTACCATGCTTTTTAACATCGCCTCACTTGCAAGAAGACTGTTTGCGCCCACTTCTCCCCAAAAACCCCAATGACATTGAAAAAAATACTGCATTGCAGTATTTGCCAGTGCATCAGAGTGTATCCAGTCAGCTGTCCCACAGACAAACAAATGTACATTTTAATGTGTCCAGGCATGTAAATGAGTTGTCTAGTGGACACAGATTGCCAAAACAGACAAGTGGATTTGTCAAGTTATCTGCATCTCTCCCTCTCACTATAATATTCTCTGCCACTGCCCATTTCTTGCCTGGGGTGTTCACTGAAATGATTTTGAAGTGCAAGTTCCCAAAGAAAACAACAAATTTCCCTGCCAGAATATGGGACACAGACATACTTTATTTCTTTTGAAAAACCTCGGGGTGTAGAGTTGCTCTAGGTTATGTACCAACAGTATGACAATTACACACAGTAAATAACCTGCATTTAACTAGTACACTCCCAGCATACCAAGTAGGAAGGTTGGGGGAAAAAATCCACTGTAACCTGGAAGATACTATTTAAAAAACCCAATACATTAAATATGTGTAAGATTAACGCAACTGGATTTTCTTTCAATAAAGTCACAATATTTAACAGGACCAAATAAAGATGATGAAGACTATTCCAAACTCATTCAGATGGGATTTTTAAGTATACCCCTTCTAGCTCACTGTAACCATCCTTTGTCACAACAGCTCAGGCTCACTTTGAGAGAACTCAAAAAGGTAAAAATTAAAGAGGAATAAAGCAAACGAGGCAACCAAGCCAGTCAGTGGAGAGGCATCCCTGTATCGAACATGGGAACTTGGTTAGTAGACTACATGGGGAGAGGATTTTAAACTGATGGCTGGTATTCACCTTGCATCAATGTCCAATTGTAAAATTTCATCCTTTCTGACTGCTAGTTCACCAAGCCAGTGGTGGTTGCTCCCCCCCTGCCAATTGTCATGTCTAAAGGCAACTACATTTTCTCCACCTTTTTGTCTGAATAGAAAGCGGTTTTAACATTTTAATCTTTATTATCCATATCCAGTCCGAGTTAAATTTCACTAACTTAATAACTATTTTTCTATATGAGGATCTACAATGCAATCTTTTATATGCAAGAAGAAAATGTCACTATATACATGCAGGCTGTATTCATTAATATAATCTTAAAACAAAGAAAAGAGGAAGATCAGGGCAGGAACACGTGCTCCATAAAACAAGGATTATATTATTTTTAAATCTTTTTAGAAACACCAAACTGAACAGCAAATTAAAACGTAACTACCAGCTGATGACTCTTAAAACAAACAATGCAGCTGTGTATAATAAAAGGCACCCTTATTTATTGTCGTGACTAAGTTAACAGATTTAGAACACAGTATCTCTGTCTTGGACAGAAGAAAAATTATTTTACTCTCACGTACAACTACAATGCATGTCAGAATACATCTCTCTGCACATGCACAGCCTGCAAAACACAGAATTTTACACATGCACCCCCCCCCCAAGACTACCCCCCCATTGTAAAGCAGTGCAGTTTTCAGAGAGCCATTCAATTACTTCTTCACAGAAAGGATTGCAGCAGAAGCAATACTTAAAACAAAGCAAATTAAAAGGGGGATCTAATTTCTTTTTATTCGTATTTAAACTAAGCACTACCATTCCTGCTTGAATTTGCATTCAAAGTAACCCTGCACTAGAGAATGGAAGAAAGTAAAAATATCTGAAAATCTTGAAGACAGAAAGAAAGGCGTGTTCTATATTCCTGCTTTGCTTCTCTTGTGCCACCTGATGTGTGATAGATGAGCATTTTCTGGGCAACCACATTTTTATATCTTTTATACTACCGTCTATCACTTACTAGTCTACTATGCTTTTAACACTTCTAGCACCACTAGCCTTGTTTAAAGATGCACTTCTGCTATTTCCCATTATTGTTTGCAACTACAATAAGAGACCATCACAATTAGCGAAATATTCAGACGCGGTTTAAAAAGTAAAGTTGCCACAAGGAGCCTGGCATTGGAAGTGGATATTGCTCCGGCAGATAAATAATAGACTGTAGCTAAAGGTGGGGCTGGAGACTAAGAGGAGAATAATCTTATTATTTTTGTAAATTCTGCTCAGCACATAAACCCTAGGATATGGTGAACTCCCCTGAACTGATTATTCTGCCATATAACCATCTGATTTTGTAAAAATACCAATATCACTTAACACAAAATCACTGCTTAGGGTAAATTCATTCTACCTACTGTTCTCATAGGGACATTTGCTGGAAAATTCTAAGAAATGATTTGCAGAAGCTATCAGCTGTGGGAGTTCACTATTATACCTCTGTCAACTTCATTCAATATAATTTACATTTTTTTTTTATACTGCCTCACAGGATTCCTTGCAATTTTTTGCACGTACAATTTCACAGCAGGGAGGGGGAAGGAAAAAGAAGAAAGATAACCCTTTTTTGCAGAGGAGAAAGAACAGATGCTTAAAACCAGATTTCTAGAAATCACTGTAAGCCTGAGCCAGAAATGTAATTAACACCTATTTATAAAGAATAATTAAAGTTGTGACTGCCACAAAGAACAGCAGAGATAATCGAGGTAGCCTCTGGTTTTTTTTTTTAGATTTTTTTTTTTTTTACACTGTTTGCAGTATTCCCACATGATTGCCACCTGCTCCCCCACTCAGCTTCCCCTATGCTCGTTTCCCCGGCAACCTTTCATTGGCTTTTCCTCCCAGCTATCGCTTTCAGTTCGGCTGCTCAGTCTAATCTTATTTGTTTTACACCCATCAAAACAAGCAGCGAGACAAAGACAATCCTGTAAGAATGGGAAAAGACCGTCGCTTTGTTTCCCCGGTTACAATAAATATCCGCGGCAAAAGCCTGCAAAATGTTAAATTAAGGGAAAAGGGGGGGGGGGGAAGGCACCCACAGCCCCACACCCCCCAGCATCCCGTGGGGCTGCCGGGAGGGGTGGGTATTGTGCGGGTTCGGTCCCAGCCCCCACCCCGGGTCGCCCCGCTCGGCGCAGCCCGAGGTGCCCGGCCGTGGCGCTTGCTCACGCCAGCCTGCACAGGCTGGAGGGAACGCACAAAAGAGGGGACGAGACGGGCACGTCGGGGCTCTTCTGCCAGGAGAACATGGTCTAAAAATAGAAATACTATTTTTCACATAAATGGCTTTGACTTCTCCCGGCATTTAAAAAAGCACAAAACAACGCGGCTCCCCCCAACCCCCAGCCCCCACCCCGACACAAAAAACACACCCTTCCATCCACCCACCCATCCATCCTCTACAGCACCGGCTCCATAGGAAACGCAATACCTGGATTTTAGAGGCGATTATTAGGTTTGTATTTAAGGCTGGTGTAATACAAACGGAGATTAAAAGGCATCACCGGCCGCCTGATCAGCCAGGCACACGCGGTACAACGACACCGCGACTGTCAGCAGAGACCATCCGCGCTCGACTGAAATGCAACGTTCAATACAAACGCCGTGAAGTGCCATCACAGTTAGATACGTTGAACAGATATATAGATATATACACACACAGGCAGACATATCCCGCAAAAAAACAAACAAGGCTCTAATTTTATTTTATGACTCACAATCCGCCACCCCAAACAAAAGAAATGCGCGAGGCACGCGAGAAGCGAGACAAAACCCCACGAGCAGGCTCTCCCCGTTCACTTACCATTTTCAAGCCATTCCACTCCATCTGTGATCACAAAGATGGACCCTTACAGCCCCTCACAGAGTCAAAAGCAAAAAGAGCGTTATGTAAAAGCTGACATTCCTTCTTACAGCGCTGCTGCCCAACGATGCAACAAAATCGACATATACTAGGCACTGCAACACATACAAGCCTCCTCCTCTTTTTATGAGGTCATGACAGGAAACTCTTTGAAATACAATATGCAGCATTTACTGAAGCTCATATAAATCACCCTCTTTTAAAATTACCATACCTATTGCGCAGTCCACCAAAAGAAAATTACCAATCTCGAGGCTTTTTTTTTCCACACACCTCCCCCCCCAGGATTTTGCTCTGCATTTGTATCTCCAAAATGTCAATGTGGAAATTAACTCGCCCCCCTCCACCACTTAAAAAAAGCCTCTTCTTCCTTTTGCATTTCAGTTAGCCACATACCAGCCTCGCATTAGAAAAGAGCTTTTTCCTTTATTCTGAGAGAAATCGCAATTACCTTAAAATGACAAAGTACATCCTTTATTAAAGGATACGCACACATTAAATATGAAAGAGAGAGAGCGAGAGAGAGGGGGAGAGAGAAAGGGAAAGGGGGGGAAGGGAGAGATCATGTACAAACAAATCGGTAGCAGAAAACTAAATTCATGTGAAAACACAAGACTGAGAATGATGCAGATCCGGGGAAAATCTGTATGTTAGCTTCTATATCTACCTCTATATAAACCCGCTACAATCAGATTTTAAATCTACTAATACCTACCATAACCATTCTTAATGGCAAATATTGGGTCTTGAAAGGCTTCAACTCTTCTACAGATTTGCTAAGGTTTCAGGGAATTATTTTTATTATTATTTCTTAAAGATCCACACAGCACAGTGCTAGACGTTTGTGCAGCGATAATAATTAATAATAATAATAAATATTATTTTTTCCTCTTTTTTTTTTTTAATAAAAATGGGGTCCGGCGGCGGCCGTGCGGCAGCCCCGGCGGCGGGCGGGCGGGCGGAGCGGCGCGGAGCCCTGCTGGAACTGGCTGGCGGCGTCTCCCCTTTACATCCATTTATGGGACCATCTGTCAGCGGCGGGCGGGCGCTGATTGGCCGCCGCCGCGCGGGGAGGCGTTGCGACATCAGGTGCTATTGAAATTAGCCGCTGCCAGATTGACAATGTTAATGATTTGGTGACCTCTACAACAACAGAGACCAGATTTCTGAACTGCTGCTTGTGTCTAGTAATTAAGGCCCGGTTGAAGAAACAACATGCATCCCTGTATTTTTTTCTTTTTTTTCCATCTCCTTTTTTTACCTCTTCCCACCCCACCGGCGCAGGAGCCCAGGGCCGCAGCGATGTCATACCTCGGCCATGCTTCAGTGCCTACATCTTCTTACCTCCTGCACGCCCGGCTCCCAGGTCCGGCGTATTTTAACTACCTTATCTTTTTCGACAGTTGCTTTCCGGAGAAATGCATATTTAATGATCTGCCTCTAGGCTTAAAGGCACAACAAAAGCACTTTGACATGCATTTAAAGCCGCATTTACTTTCAGGTACTACTGATTTTAATAACCAACCCCTCTCTCCTTCCTGTGAGGTTTTTTTTTTAAATACATATTTTTTAGATGTGGATTTGATATTGCTGCCACTTGACGCTATCTAAGGGACAGCGGACACCTATTTATCAGAGCACTCCCCCCAAACGACAGTAGTATTTCAGAATCATTTTACCACATCACTTCATTATTCTTCATCTCTACAGGAAATAAAATGATGGCAGACTTTGGGCATTTAAAATAATTTTTTTCCCCCCAGCCTTAGAGAGGAACATGCTTAATTTAACACACTCATTAATCCTCTGCTTGCTGCCACTGATAAACTAACAAAACTTTACTTCCAAACAGCAATATTTTACTCTCACCCGACCACAACAAGTTTATTAAAAATTCTCACAAGTTAGGAAGCATTCATTTCTTTCTCTCACTTGGAGTTATTTTCCTAAAGCATGTTTTGGCCAAAGTAAAAAGGCATGGCATCCTGTAATTGCAACTAACCTTGAATTTATGTTCATCTCAACTAAAGCAACCAAGCATTAGTCTATTAACAAATGTAGGAATCATTTAAATTTACCATTCACGCATCCGTTTCAACAGTCAAATATGTTCTTTAAAATTCAGTATCAGTGTAAGCGTTTTTAAACATAAGAGCTAAAACCAGAAAACTAGGATGGGCCACCTTACAAGCTCACTTAGCTTACTTATAAGCTCACTTCTTTTCCTGGAGAAAGAAAACCTAGCTACAAACCACCAAAGCCATTTTCAAAAATATGTAATTAGATAAATAAAACTTCTAGAATTATGGGCGTTTTTTAAGTGTAAATATGCCCTCCAAACTGCTAAGCTCTGAACCGACATTCTGTACGTTTTAAATTTCTTTAATCCAGACACACACTCAAACACACACAGGCTAAACACATCAGTGAAACATGAAATACAGTAAGCTTATAAAATCTAGCTACAAACAGACCAAGCAAGGAGAAAAATCACATTTAAAAGACATCATACAATCTATTTGTGGAATGAGCACCAAATTCAATTAAAATATGAACAATGTAAGAGGCTGCAGAGGATCTCTCTCACTAAGCATCTTTCTGAGCACATTCGTAGTTTGGTAAAAACTAGTAAAGATTCAACTAGCTCGTAAGGTAAGATTTCCTAACTCAAATATTTAAGTGACCTATTAGACTGAACACACAGGCATCAAAATGCTACAGAGCCAGTATTTTACCATACATTCTTGTGCAAATATACATCGAATATTAAAGTTAGATTTGTAATGCAAATTTTTACTTAAGGTCTCTTCAGGGGTTAATAACACCGAAGAAGGCATCCAGAAATTATTTTTAAGTCTTTTCAACTTCACCCTACTTTGTTACTATAAATTCGTTATGCATATCAAGAGATTCAGCCATTTTTCTGAAACAATACTTGCATGCTGCTCCTCTAAAAATTTTACTATCTTATCCATCTATAAATCCAGATATTCTGCACACTGACCACTTTCCCAAAAAGCACCCTACACACGCAGTCTTTCCGAGGAACACTAAAACAAACGCTCAAACGTCCTCAGAGGCCTCCCTCTGTAAAGACAAAGGCAGAATCCTATTGTTGAAAAAGTCAACCTTATTCTCACGTTTCCAGTAATACCATTTATCTTTCAGGGTAAGGGACTGACCATCGCATCACGGTTGTGACATTTGTAAAGCATCAGATTCTCAGTACAGTCTGTCCAGCATCAGCTAGCAAGCCCCTGAGCAAAGCATATTTTTAATGCAATCTTCCATCCCCACAAAAAGAAACTTGTCTTAAACAGCTAATCCAATATCAAAATGAAATCACAGGGTTGTTTCCCAGCCCCCCCTCCCTCTCCTTACCATAAATGAGCAGTTTCTTGACTCATTAATGACAGTTTCCCTTAAAAGAAGTGATCTCATATCACTGAGCCCCTCTCCACCACGCATACATCCCAAAGGTTGCGGGTATCTTAGCATCAGTAGCCGCCAGCAAGCTCTCTCATACAGAGCCCAGATGGACTATACCAGAAGCCAATTCAGCGTTAATAACTACCTACTCTGTGCAGTTTAGAAGCCTTACGTGGCATAATGTCCTAGGCAACAGCAGCCGATTGAAACCGCAAATAAAAGACAACCCAATTCTCCAAAAGCATCAAAAGGAAAAAATAAATTGAAGAATGATGTTTTAAAAAAATCTTACTTTCATAAGATTAAACTGAATCCTTCACAAACATATGAAAAAGGAGAAAAAACCCAGATGCTGCCCAGAAAAAGTGACAAAATATTACCTCATTATTTAACAAAGCAGCATTAAGCGTCCTGCTGATTTCAAACATCTTGCCACAGATTTTGGTTAAGAGAAACAGAAAGAATCCTTTGCAAGCCCTCTGTCTGCAAAGGGTTCTTCAATTTTCTTGCGCACAACAGAATAGTCAATATGTTATTTCCCTAGAGTTCGCACATTAAAACATCTAGTCAGTGAGCTGAATTTTCCCCTTATCACACTGTAGACTCCTGTTATATGTACCGCTCTCTTTGCAAGATTAGCCTGCCCCAAACATGGCTGTTGTTTAAACTATTCTTTAAAGTAACAGTTCACTCCATAACCACCAGGTGGGCAGTGTACACAGATTCAAGTAACCATCTTAAAGATTTTTCTTGGAATAGCTGCTGGTTGTGAGACACAGCATAAAACCCCCCTACACTTATCAAGCAGGCGGAAAAAAAAATTGCACTGTTTTGTGCCCTTTCCTCACCAGAGGCAAGCCCACACACAAAAACTCTAAAAATCACTTCACTTTTTTAAAGGGACCTTAATGTATACAGGAGCATTTCATTCAGCAAAAATGAACGAAATGGTAAAACCCACCCAGTTCTGAGAACAAAATACAAAACGAAGAGGGAAAGCACACCCATAGATGGTCTCTACTGCAGAAGAAACAAAATTAGCATTAAGTTCAGCACAAGAGTGTTCTTTCATGGGAACACAATTCAGCATGTAATTCACATGTGGGTAGAGCCTGTTATAAAATATGTACTATACATCCAGGCGAATTTGAAGATGACTTGGTAAGACACTGCTGCAATGTATTCTGGCTTAAACTTATTTAAGAAGTCAGTGTTGCACACATCAGAGCACAAGACTGAAATACACGTAAAGGATCAACAGCACCCAAGTCTCCCAAGTTATCAAACTGTCCCTATTCCTACATGTCTGGAAGGTATTTAAGTTTTTTTTTTTTTTGAGTGTGCTTTATTTAAAGTCACATACCTCAAGGAATACTTCCATTACTATAAAAAATATGAATTCACTCAATGCTCTACAGCAACACCCAGAGGCTTGAATGAGATTGGGATCTTTGTGTTAGGTGCTGTACAAACACCTTTGAAGTAATTTCATGATGAAGGATTTATCAACAACATTCAGAAGACTGAAGCACAAAACAGAGGTGTGAGAAAGAACAACAAATAAAGAGCATAAAAAAAACGTCTTCACCAGCTGGGATGAATCGCTGGAGAATTAAGGCATCTCTGGCAACTACCTGTGTTAAGGCAGAACCCAAAAGATTTTTTTACTGAGGTTAAAGAACAAATGCATCACATGGACAAGGGCTTCTTCAGATTTATCACCTACAAAGTACCATCGCCGAATTCTTTCGTTTATAGCAATCCTTGCTGAGTAAGTATATGCAGAGTAGTGATTTTCTTTGTTGGCCTTTAACTAATATTAGAGTGATGCAGTAATGACTTAACCTTCTTGAATATGTATTGAGTTTCAAGTCATCCCTTTTTATATGAGAAAGGTTATTTGCATCGATTTCTGTTTGCATGAAATAAGCTTATTTTCTCATTCACCATATGCCTTGAACACTAATTAAAAGTGTCACTTTCTTCTAATGTAAAAACGTAATCATTTAGTAAATAAGTATTCTTGGCTTTTTGGTCTTTGTGATAATCTGTTTAAGGACTTTTTATTTCCAGGTAACTGCAATGCTTTAACTTCAAGTAACTTCAAGATAATTATTTTACAAATACACATTTTTTTCCTCAGATAAGAAAAAAAAATCTAGAAATGCATCTTTAAGGACCCACACTCCTCTTACCCTGAGGCAAATCCATCCAATCAATATGAAACCATTCACATGCCACCATCTGCCAAGCTGTAGAGCAATGTGGCTGGAACAGACCTCTTACAAAGCAGCAGTGGTCTCATTTTTAGTCTCTTAGGGAAGCACCAGAGCTCTCATGTGCAAGGACACAAGACTCCAGCTCAGACCCTCTCACACCAGTTTCTCTGTGCCCTGCTGCAGAACTCCTGTGATTCTTGCTGCTTGAGTTTTCACGCTAATCAAAGCGAGAGGGAGGAGAAAATAATCAGTAACAGCCCTATTTCACTGCAGTACAAAAAAAAAAAGAAACTCTGTTTAATTCTCTCCTAATATGATTATAGCAAACCATTTAAACGCTGCTGCCTGCAAACCACAACCTGGCACTTTCCACCACCTCATTTTCTACTCTTCCAGAGGGCTACACACTTACGCCTAGAACTGTGTAATTCTTTTCTAAGACATTCCTATCATAAAGTTAATATTTAATTCTGATCAAAGAGTATTTTGTTATTTGACAGATGGGAGGGTAGAGGTGGATGAGGAACAAAGGATATGCATGCTCAAGAGTAAGAGATGGATTTGAACTACAAAATGATTTAATAGAAGACAATGGGCCAGGAAAGGACATTACACAATGCAAGCACTAGGGTTTGCCCTATGCAGTAATTCAAGCACCTCTGCGGAAACAGTCTCCAGTCCAAGATACCACATCAACACTATCTTTAACAACACTGAGCTTGCACATAGCCTTTTCATCAGATCTCCTAATAATTTTAAATATCCTCCACCACCTACACCACTGGCAAATTCACTGCATGACTAACTGAAAAAGAGCAACAGAAGAAAAAGGGAACACGAAGGGGTGCAAACCCCTTACAAGTGTATACAGAGAGAATAAATGAACTACTTTAAAGCTATCTGTGAGATGACAAGAAAGTGTGAAAAGCTAAACACGCAGTTCAGTGATGCTGAAAGTCACTAACTCAGGTGGAAGAGCTAGGGCCAAATTGTTCATGGCACCTGACCCAAAGTCAGGCTTCAGGAAGGAGAACAGAAACAAAAAATTAAATCAGTCCAATTAAGTAGACTGTCCTTCTCTGTACATGTGTGCAGGAGGTAGAGGGAAAAACAATGGCTAAACAGGTTATTTACCTACACAGTAAGGCTTTTTCCAGTGTTATTTGAGCAGCTTACAAGCAAGTGTATATGTAAATAACAATAGTTCATTTAGCTACTGAATAGTTTAAAAACAACCAGCAAAATAAAACACCCTTCCCACTGCCCTATTGAAATCAAGCAGGAGTCTCGAGACTGTAACATTCTTCAGGCAACTTAAGGTTAGTCAATTCATATATCCGAGGAAAGAGAGTCAAATTTTTAAGGTTTCACTACAAAATAAGCAAGTCATGATATCAAATGCTACCCACGAAAAAAAAGGCTGAAATACCATACAATTTTTGAGTATTCATAGGTGAAATATATTTTGAGTATAGTAGGTGAAAAATATGACTGACTTTGTTTGGAGCTTTTATTAGTTTCTTTTATTTGATGATCCTCTCGGGAACACAGGAACCTGTCCCTGCCTCCTCTTCTGCCCCTGCTGTAGACTCCGCTGACAAGCTATACAAGCTCTGCTGCTGATGCAACGCACGATCTGGTGCGCTGAGATTCCTCCTGATGCTGGGAAGATTAAATATGCCACAGACCTACCTGGAAAATCTACCACATTTTTGATTTATGCCCAGAAAGAAAAATTTCAGACAAGAGTAGTTAAAGATCTAGCTCCTTGATACAGGAAGCTTAGGCAAGTAGTCTACAGTTCCCACAGAAATCACACTTCAGCTGCTTTTGCACAAATATGCTATTTAATGTTGCTTGCCCACTTTCTTTCTCATGCCTGATGAGATGTGTAATTTGGATGCTGCATAGCTGCTCTAAGTATCACACACCAATTTTCCAGAGACGTGTATTTGCAAACCCCACTGTGGACACTTACGTTTCAACGCTGGGAGACTGGAACAAAACTCCCCAGGGCACACAGGTAACAAAATAGCTCTGATGGCGAGAGAAGTCGTAAGTGATAGGAAACACATCCTCAAATTCAAAACTGAAAGGCAGGCATCCACACAGATTCAGGCATGCATGTCAGTGAGTAACCTCAGCAAAGGTTTCCTGTGAGTGTCAGGGTACAGGCCAACTCGGGAGATGGGCCAGCATCTCTGCTACAACACAAGAAGATGATTCAGCACCTTCGCAGTGTGTCCAAAGGCCAGAGATGTCCTTGGCACCCTGGATCCATGCTCCTCTCCTGGCTCCTAACTAATGCTTTGCAAAACACAGCATCCACTTGGTCACACCATACATCTTGCCTGGCCCATTTTCAATACATTTTAAAGAGCCCACAGTCAGTGCTGAAAGACTGAGAATCAAAAGGCAGCATATATGCAAGGTAAACATGTTAATACAGCAGTAAGATACCAGCAATTCTCTTCCTCCTTCCCAGTTCTTTCAGTTTTGGCTCAGGAATATAAATTTCAGTGCTTTCAGTCCCCTAATTTTGTTTTCTTCCTTTTAAATTTAGAGATATTAAAACTCGTATTCAACATCAGACATGCTAAATTCTACAGCTTGCTTTCCTATCACTACAAGCAGGATTCATCCCTACCTGCAGAGAGAGTTAAAACATTTCTACATTGCTGTCAATTTTGTATAATACAGTTAGCGAAGTTTCAACTGAGCACCAATGAGAACGTTTTCAAAGATTTATGACTGCATTTTTAAAATGTATTTACTTGTAAATAATGAAAGGACCTAGACACTGAAGAAGTCTAGACTTACCAGGGAGATTTACATGAGTTCAGCCATTTTTAATGTGCCTATGTATGAGCACAAAAACCCTGGTGAAAAATGTGAACAGGGTCTTTCAACCAGCATTGCCCAATTTTAGAAAAGTTGATGGATTTGCTTTAAACCAATCTGTAATACAGTTTGCTATATGCCTTGCACTCAGGCCAAAAAATATCAATAACAAGAACAAAGATAAAAACCTGAAAGGGGGATTAATGTGCTGATGTTTCCAAGCTTTGAGACAGTGATCAGAAAAAGATCCGGGGAAGAGTGTGAGGTGGCTGGATCAGAAGAGGTACAGCAGGAATCAAAGGAGACCGACGAGCAGCGTGCAGAAGGGTTATGTCTCCTGCAACTTGCAATTACACAGGAAGGATGCAGAACCAGGGAAGATACAGAAGAGAATAGAGACAATAAAAAGTGTCAAGAGCTATTAATTGTCCCAATTACTTCTTGTTAGAACAGCTGGCACTTACACAGAGTATTTTAAGAATATTAGGCAGAATGTAAATAAGTATTACAATGTCATATATATTAAAAAAAATAATCTCACACTCACAACCCTTTCACACACGCTATCCCCAAACCCAGGGTGCTTAAAAAGAGAAGAGAAAGTTTAAAATGTCATAACTAAACAAACCAAGCTTGCCTCATGCTCCAAAGCTTACACTTGTATTTGCAAGTCTCAGGACTTGCAACAACCCTCCTGTGTACATCTATTTTATTCTACTCCTTGAGAAATAAAGGTTAAAATAAAGGCCCCAATAAAGTACCCCAAAGCTTGGGGATGAACAGCTCCCTCATGAACATCTCATACAACTCTTCAGTGTGCAATTTAGATTACAGAAGTGACTATTTCATAACCATAAATAGAACAAAGAAGGTAAAGTACAAAGAGGGTAAAAGGTAGAAAAAACAGAGCAGATGCAGTACTGAGGAAAGGACCAATGCTAACTCTGAACCCTTCATATTTGCACACAAGCAGGAAGGGGCTAAAGAAGGGCAACTAAAAAAAATCATCAGTGGCTCCTCTTCTTGCTCTCTATAGTTCATGGAGCTAGTGTCTTGGGATCTGGATGACTCTGGTCAGGAAGCCCTAAGGTCTTCCTACCCAATTCTCAGATTTCCATGTGAATTTATGGCTTTCTTTAAACTCCTCTTTGCAAGATGTCAGACATAACTTAGCATACGATTTTTAATTTCCTTTGAAGTATGAACGTTAAAGGCAGATGAAGAACAATGGGTATTTTTACCACTTTTTTTTTAAAAAAAGAAACTCATTCAAAATGTTAGTAGCTATAAAGATTGTATGAAGGCTAAAACTTGCTCATAAATAACTCTGGTTACAGTTACTAAGCAATACATGTTTGGTGCTTGGGTTTTAAGGGATCTGTACAGCTGAGCTGGAGAAGCTGGCAGGTTGCACCCGAGACAGTTTACTTCTGCTCTGAACTACTTCTTCCACAGCCACAGGCAATAAGGTTTTTTTTCACTACTCCAGACTGACTTAACTCAATAGGCAGGTAAGAGAAGGTGAAGCAGTAGCCACGCTGCTTTTGTTTCTTCCTGTGGACAAAAACTGTACATGACAGCATAAGCTCTACCAGTCCTGCGGCAGCATGTATAAATTTTACCTCACCTTAAGTTACACATCTGCAGGGGAGCTAGCCTCTCCAAAGCCCCTTGTAATAGGCAGGCAGCAGCAGTGGTCACTTCCAAGGCACAATTCATCTGTCCTGCTCTAGAAATCTCTTCTAGAGCAAGATAAATCATACTTTTTACTTCACTGGCTATACATTAAGCATATCTCCAGTGACAACCAAGGGAGCCTAGCTCAGGTAGGAAGTCCATCCTTGCTCAGACCAATCCCACCATGGGTTGATCAGGTGACCAAGGCAGATGGCCTCCAGTTGATGCTCACCTAGATGCAAGCTTACCTGAACTTTGGCCACCCTCAGGGCTCTTACCACCACAGTGCAGTCTTTGGTGTAACTCAGCATAGCCATTCTTAAGTACAAGTGGCAATTCAAGGAAGGCAAGCTTCAGACAGTCCAGTGAACCAGATTCCAGACTGAGACACAAGGCCAACACTAAACGCACCTGTAAGAGCTACACAAAGTCTCGCACGACTACATTAGTCTGTGTGTGGGAAAAATCCAATGTATCTGGAAGCATGTAAGCCACATATGCATCTTATCAAAAGACCCAAAGTCTATTTAATGAACTCTAGGCTAGACGCTCTCTCTTTAACAGCAGCTGTGATTCTGGACTGTAACTCCGAACAACAGAAGCCTCAAGAAAAAAGGGTTCCGGTACATCCAATTCATGACTGTTGGGAAAAGCAACAATCACGTCAAAACAGCTACTCAGAAAACCTATCCAGCTACAGGCCATCACCCTGCAGTTTAAGAGTATTGCACTCCGTTGCTTGAACACATTTATATTCTTCCAGGCAGTTTTCCTGATGTTTTATAAGGATTCCCCAATGCAACAACAAACGATCTTTCTTTTAATAGTATCACTGGATGCGTTGTAACCAGCATCTAGGGACATCCTGCTCTGCTCAGATAAAACTTAATTGTTCTTCTTACATCGAACAACGAAGGAACTTTAAACTCACCTAATAAACGGAACTGGCCTCTATTCTTAACATTTTCCATAGCCCAAATGCCTACAGGAACACATTTCAGGTAAAAAATTAACTTTAAAATGTTTCAAGAAAGTACAGATAACCCACATACACCTAGTAAGCAAAAAACATTTTTACTTTTTTAAATAGTGTCAAATAAGATACTAGCTTTTATTCTACTGCAGTAGAGTTCCTACTTCTGTGGGTGAAGGAAAACCAGAGATCAGCACTGATGAAAGTGATGAACATTCTACAAACAGAATTTCAACTGCTGTCAACAATTGGCAAAATCCCTACAGCATGTCTGTATTTTCTCTTTCCCCAGACTATTTCCTTCAGTTTCTATCACCCAGATGATCTTTTGCTTTCTGTCAAAATATCAGATAGTGTAGGTGCACACCACAAAATGATGTGGTTTGGTAGCGGACATTTCAGCTCATGACCTTTTAGGCTAATGGCATTCGTTAAGACACAATTAAACTATTAACCAGTTACTCCCACTGACCTCACTGCTAACTGGAAGATGGTCAACACTGAGAATGAGGCCAATTATTTAGGTGCCATCATCTGTCCAGGAAGCCACCCTCTCCTGGTTCGGAGACTACCGCAGGCTGGTGCATGGTGACCTGTCATTATCTATTGCTGCCTTGGTAACTTCTCAGCTGCCATATGCTAGGCCATGAAGACTTTGAGGCTTAGGAAACTCCTACTAGCACAGAACACTCCTCAGCAACCCAGATTACTTTACACACACCAAATATTTTCTTTTGCTGTTTCCACTGGTATCAGCCAGGCCTTAATAAGTTCAAGGCTCCAGCCTCCGTCATCACAAGCCTCCATACACATGGCCTGTGCTTATGACACCAGAGACAATTAAAACTTCCATGATAAAGACTGCAGCTCTGCACATGTTGCTGACAGATGCAAAATTTCCTCAAATAACAAACTCCCTGAACCTCATCACTTGCTGTTCCAGGTGGAAAGCAGGGCCAACCTTTCCTTCTCGATAACAGTAATGTATTAAAAAAAAATCTGTCAAAACTAGATGCTATTGCACATGTTTCATAAACTTTTAAGTAATGAATAAAGGAAAAAAAACTATCTTGCAGATACAGTCATATCAACTATGCAAATAAAAATAAGACCAAGTGCTAAAAATGAATGTTGGAAAAAATCCAATGTGTTGAAGTGTACATAGTAATACCTTGCTCCAAATGCTTCCACAAGACCCTGATAGAAGTAATTTAAAAAAACACTGCAATCAAGTCTAATGAAGGCTTTACTTTATTCAGCTATTTAAGAAGCCAGAAAAAACTTCACCATTTCTACACAAGAGACTGCTTGTAAGGTTCAGATTAAGATGGACAGGCCAGATGCTCTGGTGTACCCACTTTGCTCATCAGCACTTTCCTATCCTGTCCACAAGCTCAGCCTAACCACTGTGTTAAAGCATGACTGCTGAGCACCAGAGCTGATGGGTTAACAGAAAAGAGAAAAAAGCACACCAGCCAATGACAGTCCCATACCACAAGAGGATCCCAAACGCATTGTTCAACACTACATAAGCAACATAAGCTGGCAAAATTTCAAACAGGTTTCCAGTAGAATGATCTGCAGAGAGTAGCATGAGATTCAGGTGGTCAAGGAAAGAGTGAGACCAGGGGCCATGTTACTGCCAGGTGTGCTCCTGCATCTTGAGTGCCTTGATGTGTCCCACCTGCAGCCTCCACCACCAAAACTCAGGGCTGTGGCATAGAGGGGGGGAAAAAACCTAGCCTATCACTTTGTAAGGAGACCACTTTACCCTTGAGAAAGTGGATGGGAAAACAGACAATAGGCTGCATACCTCCATCTATAATCTCCAATAATAGATGTCTCTTGAGTATAGGGTTGGGATTTTTGACAGTTATAAACTGTCAGAACTTGTAGGGTAAGACCAGTCAGATGCACTGACATGCACACAGATCCAAAAAGCATGTCTGTACTACATGCAGCATCTTAGTATTACAGATGATTTCTTTCAACTACGTGGTTCCATAAAGGGTAGTTCTTGGTGTTAATAACCCCAATTCAGAACTCTGTTCAGCAATGTACTCTCATTAGCTAGACCATCTGTGTAAAGGGAACAACCCATGTTGTCAAAGCACATGGAGCCTGGGGCTGACCTTAATATCTTCCCCCACATACCAGCAGAGGACAAGAGGAGAGAAGTCTGGCATCAGTTTCTTTCCTTTCTGCTGCCAAAGGAAGATATCTGGGCTGGAAGCAAGCTTCTTATCCCTCCAGTCACATTGGCAGCTGCAAGAAATGTGGAGTGGCAACTTCTCTTCCTCCTAAGGTCCCACTGGTGAAGTGGGAAATTTGGCTGTCCTGCTAGTGTTAAGATATCACAACACTCTGACTTACCAGGAAGCAGCTTCACAAATCATGTGAAAGATTAAAACCTCCTGACATTATTCGCAGCCAGTGTAAATTACTTGATGGACTGGAAAGTGCCCAGCATGACACAGAACTGCACTGCAAATATACAGTATTTGTTGCTTTTGATCTTCTTGCTCCTTCCTCTGTATCACACACCTGCTAAGACAGCCTACTATACAGTGCCTGGTGAACGTTCCTGCAGGTTCTTCCTACCTACACATAAGTCCTCTTCAGGACTCTCAGATCCCTTATCCGACTACTGCAGGAGCAACCTACACAGATTTATGCAGGTCAGAGAGACTACTAGACAGTAAGGATACATCCCAGCACTGAGTGAAACATGCAGTCACGTCCAAGACATCTTCCTGCAAGTTCAGGTTTAGCCCTCACTTTCTAGGCACGCCATTCTTCTAGAAGCTGCTTTTCTGGTCAAATACCACACTTCCTCCTGAGGATGGAAAATTGCATAACAAACCACCCAAAACAATCTGCTCCGTGTGCTACCTAATGTCAGGAAATGCCATTTTTTCCTTCTCTACCAATCTCTTTTCATCTTTGATTCCTTGACCAGTTTCAACTGGCTGCTGCCATGTCAAAGCAAAGATGCAGAGAGCAGTCTTTGCGCTGCTGTAAGCTCTCTGTCTATGCGAGAGCCTCAGAAGAGCGCTAGTGAGCCAAGCGCAAACCATAGCATGGAGCACTGAACAAGAGAGAATTCACAAGCTGAGGGATTTGAATGACTCTTCCAAGACATAATTAAAGCTGATGTTTTCCTTAAAGCAGTTAAATTCAGCAATGAGTACATAAACGAAAAGGCTAGTATTGCAAACATCAACAGACAACAGGCATCTCAATTCAACCAAAAAGTAAATTGCCTGGATTATGAAATGCTACCTAGGATGTCAATAAGCATATACAAAGTGCTTTATCTCTTCTCATCATAGCATGGGAGAAATAATCTCCCACATTTCAAGGCTGCTAGCGGGAACCTTGTCCCATTGAAACAATGCTTCTCTATGGTTTCAGCATTCAGTTTTGCTGCTGTGCAACTCCCTTCTAAGGGATGAGCTCAAATTAAGGCTTCTCAGAAGTTTCATTTTGCAAAGCTTGTAGTAGTTTAGCATCTTTGGAACTTCCACCTGTCATCCATTCAAGACTTGCCAGTGGGTTAGAAAGCTATTAAGCAGGGAATACATGACCAACAGACAAGCGGGATAGGATAAGGACTTTTCTCAGAAAACTAGGAACAAAACCAAACAAAAGCTATTCAAAAATACAGCTACTTGAATGTGGAACAATGATTAAAAAGAAAAAACCCACTGTTGGCAAGTGACAGACCTGGAAACATATCAGAATGATGTCTGAATATCAGACCAACTTTGTATCCCATCAACTTTATATCAAAACTTCTGTAAATGAAGCTTGCTAATCTCAGGATCTAGAAACAGTAATAACCTCTCCAGCGAAGTCATGTCTGCTTAATGCAGCTCTACAGCACAACCTGAACCGGAGCAACCAAACCCTGTTTGTACATCCCCCTAAGCAGCATAGCAGTCCTTATGCAAACCCACAGGAAACTGCACACAGCCAAGCACCGGGTAACTCATCATATCCCTTAACAAGCTGATGCAGATTAGCTGGGGTATTATTACTACCATAAATTGGCATGCACAAGGAGGTGAGGTAAATCGTTAACCTACAGCTAGGTCTACAGCAGAGGCTGGGCTTTAGGATCCTGTATCTGGTAGGAGAGTCCTTCTAAGATGATGAGGTTTGAAATTTTAGTGGGCAATGCACACAAGAGACTGTCAATTTTTAATTGCCCCACAGGTGCCAGGCCTTCTCATTTGACCTACAGAGCTCCTCCAATAAAAGTACTTCTATTAAACAATAACCACTTTTATATAACTTAAGAGAATTTGGGTTTCTACATAAGCAACAAGCAACAGCTTAGCCAAAGGTAGCTTCACACAGGTTACTGCAACTGAAGAAACTGGCAAGGATGTCAAAATGCACGAAATAGGGTGTAAAAATACTAAAAGAAGTTTGGAATTACACATTCATAAGAAAAAGTAAACACAAAATGATATACGGCAAACATGCTTACCAGGAAGGTCAGGAAATCCACTGCTTACATATTACCCATAAGAAAGCATCAGCATGTAGATACTTATTTTATAGTAAGCCAGTGAGCTGAACTGAAAAAGAACTAAGAAAGATGGGCAGACAAACTTGAACAACAACATGATGCAAAGACTCTTTAGCTATCCATCCCATGGAAGTATGGAGGACAATGGTTCAAATAAAGTCAGCTGTGTTGGAAATAGTGCATGAAATCCCAGAAGTGACAAAACTACTAGTCAGTGAAGAAAATGAAAGGAGCCAAGTGGAAGAAATCGATCAAGAAGGAAAAAATAAGCTTTTTTAATAAAGGCAGGCAAGGGGCCAGATAACATAGATGGACACACATGCCAGAAAACCCACAGAAAAGTGTAGCTTTATCTAGAAGTACAGCAAGTGACAAATTTGATAAACTGGGAAGTGGGGACAGATTTGCTCCAAACTAAGGAATGACAGAAAGCAGTGAGGGGTGCAAACAATTTTTCTTGCACTGGAAAAAACCTTATAATGCAAATGGATGAGCTGATTAAACAAAGCTTGCAGAGACTGTTGTGAAAGACGGGTGAATGGAGAGAACCCAAGGGAGACACTAAGAGCATGTAAACCAAATCAGGGAGCAGCTGACTGCATTCAGAAGGAAGAGGCTAAAGGAGCACTTAGAAACAGGAAAACAAGAATATGACCCAGGCTGTATGAAGCACCAGTAAACATACTGAAGTGGATGGCAATAGGAGGCATCTGTTCAATGTATTCTTAAAGTGGAGAAGTTATCAGCAGTTTTACAAATAATACCATCTATTATTATTATTTTATAATTAGGGGAAAGCATCAAAACACTTATTTTTACTGAAGTAATATAAAACCCACATAGAAATTACACTTAGTTTTCCGTACTAAAACCCAACTGTTGCAAGGTAGGGGAAAAATCCTTAATTTATGGAAATCCCAAACCCAATCTCCCATGCCTTAACTCTAAATCATTATGGAAACAAAGGCTGCATATTTTCTCTGTTGTGAGGATACAGAATTACCTTACTTTTTTAAAAAAATAGTTTACTATGTCAATGAAATCGCAGATGCTTCTGTACACTTCAGGGACTTCAAACATTGCATCAATTATCTGAATAAGTAATGAAAAGACACTGGGAATAAAATTGTTCACCAAGCCTGGTTCACAAGTCAATTGCTTTTTTAATTCAGTAATATACTGTAATATTTGACATGTTATTTCTTTTCACGAGAGGTTAAGAATTTTCGGTGCTTCCATGCTATACTTGCTGCAAACAGTTTGGGGAGAAAAACCAAACTGAAAACATTTAAAAGGCTCAAAGTACAACATCACACATTTAGATCCTCCACTATAACCCTCTTTCCACACCAAAAAAAAAAAAATAATCACTGAAACCAGAACTCGGAAGTCCAACTGATAGGGAATTTAATGCTTTAAAATTCAATCTTTGACAAATTTGACTAGGTCACAAAAGAACACGAAATGTCTGTTTGTTGAGCTATCGTTTCCAAAGAGTCTCTTACTGGCACCTGGAAACAGAGCAAGCATAAGGCTGATTATCATTTCTGTAACCCCCAAGGAAAACTATCATGCAAGATGTTTGAGTAAGAGCAATGCTGTTTGAAGGCAGCATTCATAAACAGAACAAAGACTAAACAAAAGGCTAAACAAGTACATCATAATTAACGACTACAACCAAACTTTTAATTAAGATATGTAAGAAAAATCAAGGAGAGCTAATTAAGAAAAACATCAGGGTATATACTTTCTTAGAAAAATCTGAATTGGTACTGTGAAGTAAACAGGCTAATTGGAAGTGACCACAATTACTTTGTCACTGTTACCTAGTTTAGTCATGATTTTTCAGCTTGCTCTTTAATCCTACATCTTGTTTGCACTCCTTTGTTGTTTGAATGCAGGATTTTTCCACCCAAATTCTTCAGACTGAGCAAAAGTGAAGAAAATACTAGAGATTTAACTTTGTATGACAGGCGTATTTTGTCAGTCGTTTTGAGAGTCTCTTTTCTGCCTAGGACAGTATTAATCTTAAAGGGTCAGGATTATAATTATACATTCCCCCATTCACCCTGAACAAACCCACAGTTAACTACAAATGGATCTGGATACACTGCTACATCAATGATGCTATATTCCGTGAGTTTTTCTTTTATCCAGGCAGTCAGACCAGTATAAAAATATGATGCGATTTCATACAGATTTCACTGTTAGGTATGAACTTCCCTTAAGGCCAAAAAGCAGATAATAGGAATCTAACTGGCAATATTAAGGTTTTACGTCTTTCCTCTTATATACTACCCTTCCATGAAAATACATCCATTCTCATTACTTTTGCCATTCTTCAAAACTGTTACTGGGCTGATTTGAACAGTAACAGTTAGTTAATGCTGATAGAAACAAGCAAAGAAAAATGCTGACACAACCTAGAGTTATTTAAGGACTTATTTGCTACACATCTATTTCTAGAAAATTAATAAAAAGTTACTGACTCCCAGCTATAACCACCCCAGGTACACCTAGGCAAAATAAAAATAGGTAAAAAAGAAATTCCCACCCACAACCCCCAAACACAAACAGCAAAATGATTTGCAACGAACAACTTCTGCCTCTCCCCAGGACAGTTTTGGCATGAAACCCAACGCCCCATTGAGACACGTCAACTATTTCTGCTTAGCAAAATCTTAGCAGCAACCATCTTCCAGAACACTATTTCTGCAGCTATGTGGAACCACAATTCTACTTTTAAAAATATGCTCTTACATTTAATAGAAATTGACAGGCTTTTAAAGAAATTCTGTTCTGCTATATCACTACACATTAGCCCAACCTAACCCTTAAACTATTCATGAAGAGTTGCTGCCTGCAGCAATGTTTTTCCCATGCCCATCTTTAAAGTTAGAGGCTGCACAGCCACCACTGGATTGCTGTCCTGCCTGTAGCTTTCAGACGATTATGGCTGTGGGGTATCACCTTTTTTCCCTCCACAAAACCGTGTGAATCTCTAAAGCAGTCTTGTCTCAACTCATGTCACAGCACACATCTTAAAAGCAATTAATTTTAAACTTCTAAATTTGAGGCATTTCTTTCTTTGTACTGAGAGAAAAAATATATTAGAAGTCCTTCCTGTATGGCTAAGAAAAGTCAACTGCATTTCAAAACCCCTTTAAAATTAAGATAAAGCCACACATGCCTGTGCCATGTATCTTACTAGGAATGCTGAACTAGAATGGTGCAGGAGCCTCCACTTCCTCAGACCATTCCCAGGCTTCTCTACCACCAAAACTAGGCATACACCTTCTCCTTCGGTCTACATTTTTCTGTTAAATAGGTGGAGTAAATTAAAAGGCTTATTGCAGTTCAAAGGCTTCTTTTTCTGCATAGCAAGAAGCCTCACTTTGTAATTGATTTTTTAAAAAAATGTAATTTAAATTATTTTGGTATGATGTCTTTCCTTACTTTTTCCTAAAACATCTCAGAATATTAACAACGAAATAAATGTAATACTCTAACATCTTCAAACATTAGCTAATTTAAAAATCTAATTTACTTTTCATCATTTAGGCTACCTTACTATTTTGTATGTCACTCAGTGTGGATAGTAAAATTAGACTATCAATTTCATTTTTGCTTTGAATACATTGCGGGTTCTGCTTTTCAACCACTACAACAGCATTCTTGTTTAAGGTTTCTAATATTGTTCCGGAGCTTTTAAATAGAAAAAGAAATGGGAACTGCTTTAATTTTATTAGAAAAATTCTCAACTGCTCTCCCTGGCCCTTTTTACAAGAAAAGGCCAAGTGTCGGCACAAAACTAAACCTCCAACGTGTCTGTAAATAGTATTATGTGGCCTTCTACCAATACAAAAACACAATAGAAGCCTTAAATGGTGCTGAGGGTGCCATTGTGTACAATGACCTTCCAAGGAAGACAGTGGGAGAACTGCTTAAGAACCGATAAACAAATTGAACAAGTAATGCAATGTGAATTATCCCACTCTTGCTTTGGTGAAATTTAGAAGACGGGTTATCACCGTAGGCAGCCCTACTTCCAAGTCTCCAAAGCCAGTATGAGTCCACACCTCTTATTCAAGATATGCCATCCCGCTTAAAAAGCACTCAAAGAAAGTAAAGAAATATATTCTTCTAACACACGTGTTCACTGATAACACTTACTTTAGCAATACCATTTTTTTATATTATATGGAAGTACAAATCAAATAGAAAAGTACATCAAATTTACCCTTTTAAAGGCTTGGAATACTTAGTATTACCAGTCAACTGCAGGAAAAAATGCTACCGGCACAAAACCAGTGCTAACTGCCACAGTAAGTATTATGCAATTAAAACTATACTGTCATGGGTAAAAAATTTAATTAAACACACCTTAATTGTGCTCATCAACAGTAAACTAGATTGAGCCTTAAATTCTTAAATCTGCTATCACGTATACACGTATTGAAAAAAAGCGGAACCATTTGCGCGGAGTCGAACCTTTTCTTGCACGTTCGACGCAATCGAGCCTCTAAACCCACTCCCTCGCTGAAGGCCGCAGGCGACTGAGGCAGCGCCGCACCGCTGCCCCCGCGCTGCTGCCTGCGCCCCGGCGGCTGCTGCCTGCAGGCAGCGCCGGGAAGCCCGGCCCGCGCTCTGGCAGAGGGGAAGCTACCGACCTGGGAGCACAAGAGGAGTCCCGGGAATAGCTTTTTTCCTTCAGAAATAAAAAAAAAAGATGGCTTAGGAAACACCATGCATAGATTACCTCTTCTTTAAAAAAAAACAAAAACCAAAAAACACGCCACATTTCTTTAGGAACGCAAGAATCGCAGCTGGGGAGGTGCGGCGCAGGCGGCTCGGCCGCCCCCCAGCCCCACCGGGCAGCACCGCCCCCGCGGGCCGGCCCGAAGTGCGGCCTGGACCCCGGCAGACCCGGCCCGCCGCCGCGCCCGGCCCCGGGACGGCGCCACTCGACGCCCCGAGGGAGAAGCTGCCTGAAGGGGGGGTGAGCACGGGGCTCCGCCGCCCGCGGCCGCCCTTCCCTCCGCGTCCCGGAGCCTCTACACCCGGGGGGAGAGGGGGGGCAAAAGGCACCGGTGCCCCCTCCCCGCCGCGATCCCGGAAAACCCCGTTCTCCCCCTCCTTTCCGCAGCTGCCGGTGCAACGGGGACCTCGCTCCCGTGCGCCCCCCCACGCCCGGTAGCACGCTGAGGGCCCAAGCGGGGGCCGGGGGTGGGGTGGGGGGTGGTGTTTCCTCACCGCGCCTTGGACGCGCATCTTCTGCCGCTGGCGAAGCACAAGACACGCGCGGCTGGGCAGCGCGCGACGGCAAGCACGTGGCGGCGGCAGCCACGGGGTCTCCCGCGCAGCCAGGCGGGGCGCGGCACTACAGAGCGGCGTGAGGCGGGGCCGCCATCTTGGTAGTAGCAGCGCCCGGGTGGAGAGGGATAAGTTAATTAGGGAGGGGGTTTTTATCTCACACGGGCGCGCTGCGAAGTCAGCAGCAGCTGGGGAAGTTCGTGGGACAGCAGGGGTGGGTGGGAGGGCACCCATGTGGGTCGGTGATACCCACGGAGGGGTGACCCCCCTGGATGGGTGCATGAAGGCAAGCACCAGAGCCAGGGTAACGTACCCAGCGGGTCTACACAGCTCTGCTCCCTCCCAGGGCCGTGGGTGCCTCAAGATTTGGAAAGGACAATAAATAAAGTGCAGCAGGCAGGATGGGGTTTGATCTGATCTCCTGCTTGGAGATGCTTCCCCAGTTTTTGATCAGGTCCGTGACCCTCGCCAATAAAGATGTACAAAGAGGAATTCTGAGGAGGTTAAAAAGCCTCTTTTTCAATCAATGCTCAAGGAAAGGATAAGATGATGTGACACAAATGTATGATCGTGTGCCACAAATAGAACATTGTGGGAAGCTTTCCCTTAAACATAAGCTTTGTCCTATATTTTTTCAAACAGTTTATTTCCTTGCTGTGTAGGTCATTCTTAACATTAGGCTAAATTTAGCTGAAGATGCATTAACAGCAAAGACAGACTGTCTCAGAAAGCTGAATTAGACCCACAGTCTCAACTGCATGCCCTGGTCAAGAGGCTGGATGCAAAACTATATACATTTTCATTGACTTTTTTTTCAGGGAGCTTGGTTAAAGGTAACAAAATCTAATCCATTTAAATAAAATATTTTGTGTCTTACGTGAATTAAAAGTTCATAGGTTGTTCTGCCTGGTATACTCTTGTGCTGCAAGCCATGCATACAACTTGCATTAATTTCAAGGGTATTTGTACCACAAAGTGAGGAAGGACTATAGCCCTAACATCTCAGGCCTTTTGAAGATCTGTACCTGAAACTTCAAAACAGTGGTCTAATCTCCGCGTCCACTAAGGATGGCAGAATTCGTACTTGTTTATGCACTTTGATTTTCAGTTCGTTTATGAATTTAGCTGTGGGTGGAGTAGCCTGAGCCAGATTTCTCCCTATATGCTATACATACAGAATGACAGAAAGACATACATGATTCTGTGTTAGACTGACAATGAACTAAATTTGCTGGCAAATACTGGATCAGAGCCATCTGTTTCAGAAATTAGCATAGCAGCAATTTGTTTGTTTGGCTTCATCTGCCTATTAGTTTGGTCAAAATCCTATTCTTTTAGAGACACACTATCACATACACAAAGGACCTGTGATATACTCTGTGCAGGCATAAAACAACAACACTTTTAAGTTGGTTTTTTTTTCCTGGAAACAAGTTTGACTTTCTCAATGCAGTCTATCTTACATTAAAAATCATCTACCCCTAAACAGTGTGCTGATATCAAAATACTTCTTTCTGAACCAAAGTAGAAGTCGTGTTGCTGTACTTGTAGGTGCGCTGTATCTTTTCTTTCTGTGTATTTGAGAGAATTATGGAAATCCTTCCTGACTTATAGCCTCTACAACTTTCTTTTGAAGAGGTATTGATATTCTTAAAAATTGAGAAGTCTGTCTCCAAACAACGGTCAAGAAAAGGGCATCAATCCATTAAATGATAAGGTATCAACCCATTAGACAACAGCTTTTCTAAAAGCGGTTCACTTTGAAACCCCGTATACCTAAAGAAAATGACATCTCTTACACAGCTTTTTTATTTGCAGTATACTGAGTCTGCACTAGTCAGTATTTCAGTTATTTGCCTAGATTTTTCTTAAGTCTCTGGGAAAAAAAAAATTAAAAATTCTACTTAATACTCCAAAGACTTGCATCTACCATTTTATAGTTCCTACTGGATCTGGTTACAGTGCAAATATTTCTCCACAGGCATAGCAAAAGGTCTACATTGTTGTACTGATGTACTAATGATCATTATGTGCATTTGCTTGATGATGCAAGTTTAGATTCAGGTGCTATACCTAACTGCCATTTAAAAATATAACAGAAGATATTCTGTTTCATATTCTGTTCTCTTGAGAAGAGTAAAGCCTGATACTGTTATTCTGAAAAGAGAATTCTAGGTAGATCTGCTCAAATATGAAGAAATGTGAATGTTTCTTACAACTGAATGCTGCTAATGCATGATTTAGACATGTACTACATAAAGTAAAAGATTTAGTTCATTTTCATGTTACTTCATATCTTAGTTACATGACAAAACCAACAACAAAAATGCCTTCTAAAATAAGAACTTACGTTTCTCCTTCAGAAAAATGAGTCGTATGTGGTAGGCAATGAAAATGATGTGAAGTCTCAACTCAAAGGACGCGAGAGCTCATTCTACATACGAATTAGAAAAGCACCTGTGCTTTGTCTATGTGCATCTGTCTCTACCTGAGCATCTAATTCACTTTACTCCTCCCACAAATCCGCCCTGTTTCTTTGTCTAATCTGAGCAACCAACATTAGGATCCACAGCGGTTTAGAAACCTGGACTGGATGGCGGGGGCGTGATTTGCTAATGAGAAGTGGTTTACTTAGTTCACTGTTAAAATCATAACACCTAGTGCAGAATTTTGCATGTGTTACTTTATGATGAAACAGCAGGACTAGCTCAAGTCAGATGGTGACAAGATCTGATAGCTTCACGGTGCTATTAGAGCACAATGATGAAATTGCCTATTCAGCATTCTGAATCAATATATTGTTAATGCATACCACTGTTTTTAGAATTAATAGCAAATGTTGTCAGCAGTAAATATGTATGTATTTTAAGCAATGGAAGGAGAATATAAATGCTTTTTCAAGGTAAGAGTAGAAAGCCATTGCAAAGCTTATCTCTGCAACTGACCTATAAAAGCTATAAACACATCAAAGGCTTTGAGGACATCAGATAGGAACTTTAATTCTTCACACAGTCAAAACTCCCATGAAGCCAATGTCCCAGGATCGCAGCTCTGAGTATGCTCTGTAACAGTCATGGAACATGGGCAGCTTCATTCAGAATTTTCATTTAATTCATGTTACAATTTATTAAGTACTGATTTCTTGTAGTGATTTTTTTGTAAATTGTGTAATGTAAGGCAGCACAGGTTTTTAGACTAGGATATCTTGCAGCGTTATTATTCCAGAATAAAAAACCTTTAAAAGTGTAGCTGAAATGCTTCTGCTTCAAGACAGCAGCTTTTTGTTTACAGTTGTCAGGTTAAGAGGTTATACTTGTGTCACAAGTAAAGATGGCCAAAATTTCTTCTAGGTGAAGATTCTAGACTTCTGTAGCAATCTCAGATTTTAACAGCAAACAGATTTTATCATTTGGTCCAGCTCCAACCATAATGCATTTAGCCAATCATAGTACTATTAACTTTAGTTAATTTTTTAAAATACTATGCAAAGGTGTGCTTTACTATAAATACTTAACAAGTCATCCAGCTATCATAAGCTACCAAATACAGAGAGGATGAAAATGCCGGTGGATCCCGCTGAATGATTTAGCCTTAAGGCTCCTGCAGGTTTTATTCAGATTCAGAATAGCAGGAGTGGGGAGGAGGAGATAAATAAAACATTTGCTTCAGGAAGTAGGTGACTTTGACAGAGCACTGATTTAAACCATGAAGCCTCGCAGATCAGAAGAATATTGTTAAGAAGTGAGGCTGGTGAAGAACACTCAGCACCAGCCCCCCGAGTGGCATTTATCAGTAAATTTCTGCTTTTCTGTTAACTGTTATTGCACCTTCTCTGAAGTTCTGTACGTAATTTAGTCAGTGACTCCCACTGATGTATCACAGTCACTGAAACATGTTTTTACACCACTCATTGAATATTTCAGTAAAGGTCTAATCTCATTTGGATTTATTACGATTTATCTTGGATTAAGCATTTATCTGCTAAGGATTATGACCTATGCTATGAGGTACTGATGAGCCATCGGAGTTCAGGAATGTCTAAGCACATTTGCATGAATCAGCAATACTCTTTTTTGCCATGGACTTCACACGTTATCTTTTTTCAATCAACTTTGCGACATTCATACAGATAAGTATCTAATTTTCATTTAATATGGGCAGTAACCTGGAAAACCCTTAGCATCCAGTAGGAGCAAAGCTGCATTTAATTAGGAGCAGCTTAAAAGATCAGGCCTCAGAGCCACATGACTTCCTATTCACTCTGCCTTCAACAGTCAGTATGACATTATGGATTTTTTTATACCAATTTAAATATCTCTCCTTCTTTTTGAAATGTATTTTGGTGAGTCTTCCACTGCTACCCCAACTTTCTACTTTTTCTCATTTGCACAGCCAGGAGTGGAAAAAAGAACAAGGATAAAGAACAAGGACACATTGTTTGTTTATTACCTTTCTGGACTTCTAAGATTTTTTTTCTTGTTTGAATAGGTTTAAACTGCTTCCTCAATTGATATAAATGGTACTGGACCTCAGGAAGTGTATGAGACTTCTCATGTGATTTAATGAAGTTGGTCTTTGGCTTTAGTTTGTGGCAAAGCCGTCAATGTATGGTATAGTTGCTCCAAAACAAGCTTCTAGCTATTTTCATGCTTAGTAATTTTGTATATTTATCATATCTTAGAAATCCCATTTTATGTGCCACTTTAATTGCGCAAAAGTTAGCAAATTCCAGTGGCCACTTCAATTTTGTATGTTTGTAAGTTTTCCTTACAGGTTGGGTTTTTCCTTCATGATGATACAACGCAAAGAAGGTTTAAATATTTTAAGGCAGTCTTTCGTAATATTGGAAATAAGACCTCAGATATGGGACTGCACAATTTACTGTGTTTACACACTTGTACTAAAGGAATTCAGAAGAAAGTACGTGGTTCATTTCCAGTATACATTTCTACTATTTGATAGATACTGTCACATTTAGAATGTGCAATCATTGTACCAAATGACTATACTGCAGTATTATTGTTCATTTTGAGGATTGCCTGCAATGTCTTACCTGCTAGCCAGGGAACTTACAGTATGCGTGTAACTGTAAAGAGATGAAACCTAAGGTTGTAAGAGGATGCTAGTTCCAGTATGTCTGACTTCATTAAATGGAGTAATGTAATTAAATTTTGGTTTTCATGAGAACATTTCAAAATTCACATTTCTTTAGAGTGTTGGGATATAGCATGCTTTGTTACCAACCTGCATCACAGTATCTTACCCAGTTAATGTGCAGGAGCTGTGGACTTATGGACACAGCAATGTGTGTGAAGCCACAGCTCATATTTCAAGTTATGCAAGGAAGAGATTCATCTGATGAAAAATTAGACAAAACAGAAGACTAAGAAATGGATGAGCATAGAAAAGCATTGATTACTGTAACTAAAAACATTGATGAATAAGCTGTAAAGAGACGTAATCAAAGGTAAAATTATTTTTCAGTACCTTTTCTGTAAAATATCAGAAAACCATCTGGATTCAGAAGAGGAAGAAGGTTCCATGGTACAATGAAATTCTTTAGCCACTTTCACATGGGTACATGGGCAAGGAAGGAAAAATAGTGAGTAAAAGGTATTTTCTGGTAATGGGCTACTTTAACATTGCAGTGGAATTTCGGATCAACATGCACAGGATATTGATCTTAAACCTGCTTCTGAGATAGAAGGATCTCAGAAGATCAGATGCAAGAGAGGACATATTAAATTACTTTCTTTTGACCTCAGCCCGGAACCACCCATGTAAAGTGACAACCCTAAGGATAGGGTGGATGTCAAATTCTTAACTTTGAAAAGACTCTTACATGTACTTGGAATCATAGAATCATGCAGTTGGAAGGGACCTTAGGAGGCTTTCTAGTGCAAACGCCTGCTCAGATCAGGGTCAACACTGAAATCACATCAATTTGTTTAGGACTTGGTGCAGTGAAGTTTTGAAAACCTGCAACGATGGAGATTCCCCAGCCTCTCTGGACAACCTGTTGCAGTGCTTAAATATCCTTATTTTTTTTCCTTATATCCAGTTGCACCTCAGTAATGAGCTTAGTTCCATCTTTTTGGTAGCCTCTTCTTAAGTATGGGCAGGTTGTTTTAAAGTGCTTTGGAAGCTGTCTCTTCTCCAGACTAAACAAGCCCTCATCTCTCAGCTTCCCTCAAAGAACAAGTGCTCCAGCCCTCTAAACACCTCAGTGCTTGTCTGCTCAACTTTCTCAAGTTTATCAGCATCTTTCTTGTACAGGGGCACCCAAAACTGCACATAATATTCCAGATACTAAAATAGCCTAAAGAATACAGAGAAAAAGGGAATAATTGCATCTCTCAATCTACTGTCTATGTACCTGTTGATACAGCACAATGTGCTGTTAGCCTTCATTGCTGCCAGAGCGCACTGCTGGCTCACGTTTTGGTGTACAATGTCACCAGGACCCCCATGTTGTTTTCAGCAGAGCTGCTCCTCAACCAGTCAGTCTGATCAGTACCATTGTAGGGGGTTAGTCTGTCCCAGGTGCAAGACTTTTCATGTGTCTTTGTTGAGTTTCATGAGGTTGCTGTCACTCCATTCCTCCAGCCTGTGTACATCTCTCTAAATGACAGTTCCAATCTTGACAGTGCTGGTGGCATCCCCGAGTTTGATGCCTTCTTCAAGCCTGACAAAGCTGTGCTCTGTGTTCCCCTCCAGGCCACTGATAAAGATATTCAATGGCGAAGATCTAAGAGTAGACTCCCAAGGAATGTCACCTGTAACCCCCTGTCAGGTGGAGTATGAATCGTTAGCCCATTGTGCCTGTCAAGCTGGATTTTCACCCATCTAGCAGTCTACCCATCCACACTATAGTGTTCCAACTTGGATACAAGGGTGCTGTGGGAGAGTGTGCTGAAAGCCTTGCTGAAGTCAGGGTAGACAACATCTACCGCTCTCCTTTTGTCTGCACATCTTGCCATTCCGTCACAATTTGCCACAATTAGGCTTGGTCAAGCATGGCAAACCTTGGTAAATCCATGCTGGCTTCTGTTCCTAATCACCTACCTTTCTTCTTTAGAAACAGGTCCCGTGGACTTGCACCATTGTTGTCCTAGAGAACAAGCAGATGCTGACTGGCCGGTAGCTCCCTGGATAATCCTTTTTGCCTTTCTTTAGCATTATGGGCTTTTGTCTAGATTTAAGTGTGAAATCAGTCTTTCACTTGACAATTAAGAGATTTGACATAGTCCATAGTTACACGCTCCCTATAAATTGTGACTAAAAAGTCTGTAAACAGTTATTGATCTCCACATGCTACTGGGGAAATTTTCCAAGATCAGCAACAGCTTGGAAATCACTGGCATTTTAAAATTATAGATCACTGCTTCACTTTTTTGGCATTTACAATATTGCATTGTGGCAATGAACATGCTAGATGTGTGTATAAAAAACCAAAATGCTTTTAGCATTTTAGTATTTTTTGTTTGAGCAGTATTAAGAATGGAAATTTCTTGATACAATTCAAAATAATGGTTTTGTTTATTAAAGATATATACCCATTAAGATGACATTAGCATGAGAAAAATGCTTGTTTGTATGAAAATAATACCTGCTTTCTCAACAATAGCATCTCCTGAGGTTTCTTTGATTCATACCTGATTACTTTAATGACTAAACCAAGTTTTAACTCCTGTTAACACTGTGGAATGCAGACAGTTATGGAAGAGTAAAAAATATTTTGCCCTCCCAAGTCATTGTCAACACAACTTTCAGTTATTTTTTTACTCTGGAATTGTTTACAATGGAGAGGATCGGTTTCCAGCCACTGTCCTGGGTAGAGATTGTCAAAGCCTCTGGTCTGCCACTGAACTTTCATTATGTCCTGGTTTCAGCCAGGATAGAATTATTTTTCTTCACAGAAGCTAGTGTGAGGCTGTGTTTTGGATTTGGGATGAGAAACTGTTGATAGCGGGCTGATGTTTTGAGTTGTTGCTGAGCAGTCAAGGACAGTCCAGCTTCTCGTGCTGGCCTGCCAGCAAGAAGGCTGGGGGTGCACGGGGAGCTGGGAGGGGACACAGCCAGGACAGCTGACCCAAACTGGCCAAAGGGATATTCCCTACCATATGACATCATGCTTGGTATATAAAGCTGGGATGAAGAAGGAGAGGGTAGAGGGACGTTCGGAGTTATGGCATCTGTCTTCCCAAGAAACCACTACATGTGATGGAGTCCTGCTTCCCTGATGGCTGGGACCAGAGACAGCTGAACACCTGCCTGCCCATGGGGAGTGGTGAATGAATTCCCTGTTTTGCTTTGCTTGCGTGTGTGGCTTTTGCTTTGCCTATTGAACTGTCTTTATCTCAAACCATGAGTTTTCTCACTTTTCTCTTCCAATGCTCTCCCTTGTCCCACCATGGGGGAGTGAGTGAGGGGCTGTGTGGGGCTTAGTTGCCGGCTGGGGTTAAACCACAACACATTATGATTTGGGAGGAGCTGGGCACTTGCCTACAGAAGGTGTAAGTGAAAGGAAAAGGTATGTTTATAATGTGTTAGTTATCACATGCTAAAATCACCTCTTTGCTGGAGAAGGCAAATGTTTGGAAATCTCAAGCTTGTTTTATACTGCCTGGGGCAGGAAGGACCTCATGTACAGTTATTCCTCAAGCTGATGAAGGAGCTGTTCTGATGCATTCTGGAGAATGTTGCATATGCCTTGTCTGGAAAAATGATGTTTTCTATGTATTGGTTGAGGATAGAAAAGAAGGGGAAAAGGTGGGCATGGTGACTCGGGTGGTCTTCTGAGAAAAAAATAATGCAAATATAAATTGAAGATGAGCTCAATATACTTCCAGGTATAAAACTAATTAGCAGCCACAGAGTTCATACTTTACTGTATCAGATTGATTCACTGCAGAAATGTACATTTTAAGAAAGATTAGAAGATTGACTAATAAGATTAGCTGGCTAAAAATGTTTTCATGCAAAAAGCATGTCATAGAAAATACTGTTAAATCTGAATCTGGAAAGGAGAAACAAACGTAGCAAACAATAGGCTGATTTGAGCTAAGAGCTTTGAATACAGACTTAAATTGTTAAAGATACAACAGATTTTATTTTATTTTATTTCTGTGGCAGTAACATTTCATCCACAGTCTTTCATGATGTGAGTTATGTAAAGGTATGTGTTTTGCCTTCTCAGTTTCTTTTAGGGAATGATTTATGATTACTTATTTAGGGTTAGGAGTACAAAGACTATTTCAAATGTCTCTTAAAATACGTGGTATTGCAAACAACGGATATAAAATGAGATTCACACACATAGCTTTGCTGGTGGCCAAGAACTGTGTTGCAATATGCCGGAAATCCAAACATCCTCCTACTCCCAGAGCCTTGCTGACAGATCTACAACAACTTCTTTCTCTTGAAAAAGCTACATACAGAATCAGAATAAGAAATAGAGAAGCCTGCTTATTCTGAGAAACTAATGTAATCTATAAAATGGAAGGTTAAAGATTCCTCATCAATATGAAAAGCACATTTCTTTTTTGAAAATTTTACAGTTTCAAGTAACACTTATATTATCTCAATTCCCCCCCAAAACAGAAAGAGAAAATCTTGTCATCCTTGAAAAAGCAACAACAGCAAACCCTTAGGATTAGTGTCATTGTTTTCTTGTATAGCCTTTTAGACCTACAAATCATTGGGCTTCTGCATAAGTACTGGGGTGTGCGTTACTGGAACTTGATACAGAAATAGAACCTTAGTTCAGCAGATCCTCCTTTGTTGAAAAACCAATTAAAAAAGCAAACACAAGGGAATAGAAAAACAAGTAACTTCTATGGGGGTGTATTTTTTAAACAGAACATACTTTGCAAGAAGTGCTGTATTAGATGCTACATGTTTTAATAATTAGTTGTTTAGAAAATCAGGTTGACAGTGTCTTTTAATTAGTAGACATTGACTTATTCCACGTGTATTATGGCATAGTGAATCTTATTAAGATAAATGTTTCTCTCTGAAGATACGAAAAAAAAAATCCACTATCATTTGTTTGCTTACCAGATTGCTCACCATCAATACGGCTGCTATTTAAAATGATGAATTTTAGTCACATATTTAATTAGCTAATAGCTGATCTCACTGTAGGGTCTTGATCCTCCTTACATGTATTCTTTCATCCTGAAAAAGTCTTTTGTTGTATCTTGGTTTTGAAGTTTTCATTTGAAATTGTCCTTGCTACTTTCAAATCTGAAATGCAGTAAATTAAATTATTAAAAGTAAAAATTATTGTGAAAACATTTCAGGTTTTGAGTGTAGTATAACCTGCTGTTATACTGTTACATTGAATTTAAAAGGCTATGAATTTAAAAAACATTAAAAGTTTTTAAAGTTAGTTTTTCCACTTGGATTGCTGCAGATACTTGGTTTGTGAGAAAATTATGTGCACTTTAAAACGCCGTTAACTAGCTTAAGATTTCAGTGCATTTGTGTACCACTGCTCGGTATGCAGCCTTCTCACAGAATTGCGGTTGTTTGATGGCCCTGGTTGGAAAGTACAGCAAATGCACTTTAGCCTATACTGTATCAAGATAACTATTTAAAAAAAAAACCACAAAGATGCCTTAGTAGTGTTCACATGAAAGACAGTTAAGCTCTCATGGACATCATTGGTTTGGGAGAGGGCTTCTTGGGAGATTCTTTAGTATTAATTGTTCATGTTACATGAAAAATGGTGCTTCTCAACCCCCATGGATTATGCCAGTGTACAGAGTGACATTCAAGGGCAATGTCTCTCTTCACAGAAGAGGTTGTACATGCCTGGCCCCTAAACCTTGTATTTTCCCTACAATTTGCAGAGGTATGTCACTCCACCATTACAAAGAAGATAAGCAAGAAGAAAGTTAAAAAAGCAGAATTTTCTTTGTTACTGAGACTGCATTTGAACGGATTGTAATGGCAGGTATGGTGCTGCCAAGTAGAAACAATGCTGGAGGTGCTGCAGAACCTTGAGGCTTTCCTATGAGTAACTGGAGGCATTCTGGGGGGGGATAGGTAAACCCGGGCTGCCACCTAACCAAAATGACTGAAGAAGCTCTACAAGATGGATTTGTCACTGAATTTGTAGCTACATGGATGTGTGTACCTGCCGTTTAAATTCCATTAGTTCAACAAAATATCTATGTAAATATCCCTATTACTTGTAAATGAACTTTCTTTAAATAATTTCTTTGAAATAATATATGGTCAATGATACGAGTTCCCTGGAAACTGCTATAGGCCAGATGGCTCAAAATCAGCAAATTTGCTCTTTGAAAGCAAAGGCCATGAGGGTGCCCAGAGCTTCGCGGTGATGGGCTGATAATGTACCGCTGGGTAGGGTGGAATATCCATCAGGCTGGTTTTGCTGCCTTCCATTTCCTAACAAACACTGAACAGTAATCAAGCTTCAATCTCTATAGAAAACTGGCTATATTACCTAAAGAAAAAGTATTCTCTGACCTCTGGAGCATGTTATTACTAAAAGAAGGGCATAATTGACTTTTTGGATACACAATTATTTGTTCTTGCTGCTGTTGTCCCATAAGAGCATGGATTATAAACCTTATATGCTAGTCATGCAGGCAAAGCGCTCTGTTACCTTAGCCCTGCTGTTTAATTAGCTTTTACAATTGGACATTGTTTATATCCCAATAAACATTGCCTGAGTAAAGACTTCCCCTTAACCAATTATACCAGATGTTTTTCTGTGAAGGTCCTAATTAAATAGCATCTATTCTTGTGTTTGTTTTAAATCCTGCCTGTTGTGTAAATCTCTGTAAGAGTGCACTGCTATACTGGGACACTTTACCAACATTTCTGTCGCTGTGTGGTTCACTGGCTGGTTGCAGCTGCTCCCTTTAAAAGTTCTTGCTTACTGTCTGGGAGGAAGGTCCTGATGGGTGAGCTTGAGACTTAGGAAATCAAATCAGTTCCTTCCTCTACAATGGGCTTCTCAAGTGGTGCTAAATCATGTATGCTTATAAGCATAACTTAAGGTGCCTGATGGCGTTACCGTTGTAGTGTCCAATCCTGCAGTTTCCAGTACAGCATTTTAAGCAAAGGTAGAATTGAATGCCCTTTATAGACAGTGTCAAGTTGCAGATATTGTGTCTGGTTTGTGAGCAACTCTGCCACGCATTCTAATTTTGGCACAGTTTCAGGAATGGTCAAGGTTAGCTGTCCTCAACAGTGCTCTGCCCACTCCTTACACCAGCCCTCAGTATACTTGAACTTCAGTTCTCCTGTATAATGGAACATTACTTTCTGGCAGGTAAGGTTTCGAGAGCTTTTGTATTCCAGGTGCTGTTTCTAAGAGCTGATTCCTAAGTTGCCACCACTTTTGTGTGTGCTCAAAATATGAAAATATGGAAAGCTTCCTTTCTCTGGTATAGCAGCCGCCATCCTAAGTGAGTCAATGAGTTCCCAAATGTAGTATTTCAATGCCAGGTAAAAAAATAGAAGGAATGAGAGATGTATTAATGGGAATACTGTCTCACTGCCAACCCTTATGGGTCAGAGGATTAAGAAATACAGTAGCCCATCTGTGCTTCACCAAATATCTTAATTTAGAAGATAAACATGGTATGTAACTACATTTTTTCCTGTGTACTTCCTTCATCCAAACTTCAAGTCATTCTAATTTCATATTAATGTCTTAATTTTTAATTTGTCCTTGATTTAAAGATGGATTAGGTAGTAATTACATTAAATGATTTCTGCAGTTTCTGATCAAATACATACATACCTGTTAATTTCCTTAAGATCTTAATTTAAAGGATTTTTTTTCTTCTATAGGACCACTCACTCTTGGCACTAATTTGGCAGTAATCCCTGATCATCTTGCTATCCATCATTAGTTACAACGTTGTCCTTGGAGGCATAATGACCTTTATTCACTGGAGTTCACATTATTTTGCTGTAGCAGATAGTATTTAGGACTAGATTCACCAAACAATGCTATTTCCTGTACTCTTGAGGGAAAGTGGTTGGCCTTGGTAGGCCCCATATTTTGCTTTACCCTATACCCTGCATTGCACAGATAATGGCTCTGACTTGCTATTAGCCCTTTTCTAAGCTGTTTGGACTGCTGCTATGGGATTGAGTTTTCCTTATCGTATTATCATTGGCCTCAACTTGCGCCAGGGGAGGTTTAGATTGGATATTAGGAAAAACTTCTTTACTGAGAGAGTGGTCAGACATTGGAACAGGCTGCCCAGGGAGGTGGTGGAGTCGCCATCTCTGGAAGTGTTCAAAAAACGTGTGGATGTGGCACTTCAGGACGTGGTTTAGGGGACATGGTGGCGCTGGATTAATGGTTGGACTTGATGATCTTGAAGGTCCTTTCCAACCTAGTGATTCTGTGATTCTGATTCTGTGATTATTAAAGGCCAATATTGATAATACTTTGCTCTACAAGGTCTTTGTTTGGTGGCACTGCATGGTTTGTGGAATAACTGGCAAGCCAGCAGCGTTCCTGCACAAGTACAATGCGAAAACATTCACCAAAGGCGTAAGGTGAACTAGGACCCTGATGGTTGGCAGTCTCAAGCCATCTACTGCATTGAACTTTACATGAACTTAACTACCCTCACTACTTAACTGCAGCCTCTGAATTCATTCTTTGGATTCTTTTAAAAGGAATAAAAAAGATCATTGTTAATCCACATGGTTTAGATCTATTTCATTCCTGTTGAGCACTTGTAGTCCTTGTATATGATAGGAGAAAAAGATAGTTCCTTGCCACTTAGCATGTGAAAGAAATCCTAGGGAAGACAAGTGCATATTAGGGTGAGCCAACTGTTTACCATGATCTGCTAACAAATGTGAAAACTAAAAATGGCCTTTCTGCACTGGGATTTTATCGTGTATTAGTTGCCATGTGTTAGCTTGCAGAAGCTTATTGCAGTCTGAAGTAAATTCCTGCAATTTCAGTTTACCTCCTCTCTCCCAGCTGCTTCGTGTAGTGATTGTCTCCCAGAGATTTGCTGCTCCTTTTTCTGTGCTGCTGGAACCTTGAGAAATTGTAACTAAAACCAAATAATGAATTTATTTTAAAAGTATGGAACTTAACATGGTTCCTAAATCCATTATGAACTCTCCTTTCCTCTAGAGAATTAAATTTTAGTTGGGGGCCCAATAATCAGTTTCAAGCAAACAATTATCCAGTTCATCCCACATTAAGTTCTGAATCTACCTCACTCATCTTTACAGATGTTCCCTAGCTACATTAAAAGAATTTTAACAGAGTAGATGCTAAAAAGGATTAAAAGATAGAGGAGAACTGTAGAGTTTGTAGATTATTAAAATGCAATGCATAGAATGTGTCTGTATATATAAATACAGGACAGAGTCTGGAAATTACCCATAATAATACAGAAATATTAATGAAAAACTAATACTTAGATATTAAATAATTTTCAGTAAATATATGAAAGCATCACACAAGCATATATTTTAATTTCTAAGCATAGGGGTAGTAATCACTGCCACCAGAACTGTATCAGGATCATGTATACCCCTTGGAAACATCTGCAAAGTAGCAGAGCATATTTGCAGCTACACGATTAGAAACTACGTGAAAGTGCTTTCACCACTGAGGGCTTCCAGGGAAGTGCAGGGTTCCGGTGTGTTCTACCTGCCTCTGGATGTGCAGAATTCTAGCTTAGCATTAGACTTCAGGTTTGAAATTCCTAAGCTGTCTTGATCCACATGTTCAAATCCCAGGAGAACTGACTTAGTCCTTCATTGTTCCTAGATAAAGTGCATTTTTATCATGTACGTGTGTGTCCCATACCTTTCTGATGGGAACTTGAAATAAAAGTTCTTTATTTCCTGAAAATAATTTTTAAATACCGGTTTTGTAATAGCAAGCATTTACTCCTGTCCTTGGATAACATTTCGTTTTCCATTCTGCACCCAGGTGGCTGGCACTGACCTTCCTTTCCTTTCCTTTCCTAGGCACGCGCAGGGTGTAAGCACACACTAGCAACTGGGTCTTTGTCAAAGTTCTGCCCTGCTTAGAGGAGGCGTAGTTAAAGAGGAGGAAAGTGTGACTGAGAAGGCACTACATGTTGGCCGTCCCCTGCTTTTACAAGCTCAAAAGTGCTTGTGGAAGAGTGGAAAAGCAAGGTAGCGTTCAAAATCCCGGATTCACAAATTGCTCACCTTCCGTACTCAGTATGGCTGTAATTTACAGATGGGGTTCCTTCAGGCTGACAGTTTTTCTGTGTAATTACACAATATTGATGCACATCTGTGAGGACAATTGTTAGGAACAAACAGTTCAAAATATCCATAAAACATAAAATTAATATTTTTAGGGGTGAAATGAGATGATGCTTCGCTTGCACGGGCACAAATAGATCCAAGTTTTGTGATCACGGTGTCTCAGGTTTCATAACAGTTATCTCAGCGTAACTTTTTGATCATTTCTGAAGTCATGCACAGAATGAGGGGAGACACAGTTTGACCTTTCCAGACTTGCTGCATTTTAATTTTTCCTATGCTTAGAAATAATACAGAAAAACCCAAGAGGTAATATTATTTTTGTATAGAACATCTGAAGTTATACTAGGCATGTTCAGAATACATTAAAGATACTGTCCTGACACAAGAACTTTACAGTCTGCTTGTTAGATACTATATAACTAATGAGAGCAATAAATGCTGGGAGAAAGAGTGGATCAAGGTTACAACAATGAGATTATAGCATTCCTCGCGATGTATGCATGTTTTAAAATTCTTTTCAATACTGCCACCTCAGTCTAGGCTTTGGTTTTTCATTTTGGCTCTCTTTTTTTCTTTGTCAGATTTAATTTTCTGTCTGAATCCACTAGACCATAACATCCTGTCTAAAAACTCTGACCAGACTTTTTTTTCTTTTTTTCCTTTCTTTTTTTGTTTTAATTTTTAATTTGGATTGTACCTACTCTGCTTGCATGGCCAACATCGATGGCCTGTTTGTAGCAGAAACCTTGTCTCTGACAGTAGTCAAAGTTGAGTACCGATAGAATATATACTTGAATGCATGCACTACTTTATTCTACACAGAGAAAGATAAAAAAAAAATAATTATATGATTTCTACACAATTACACCTGGATTTTTAAATTCCCACTTTGAAGAACTCTACCATACAGCATACCATATATATAGTGTGTGAAACACATGTAAAACTCGTGTTAATACTCTTATCTTCTCATTCTCATCTAGCCCTAACAGCCACTTAAAAATAATTTGTGAAAAATCAATAATGTACCTTACTGGCTTTTTTGTATGTATAAAAAAGGGTGGGTTTTGCCAATTTTTTAAACATTCTGAAAATAGTGGGATTGTAAAATTGGATTTTTATTGATTATCTGGGAAGATATTTGGGGTTTTGACACATATGTATTGACAGCAGCCACCTCTAGTTGAATCAAAAGTATTGAATGTGTAATGCAAATCATTCTAACTTCAACATATTTGAATAATAGTAATTAAAAAAAAACCTGATCAGAAATCTTTTTTCCTTTCAGTCTTTGCTCTTGTGGTATTATGCTTTCTCATGTTCTTTAGCCACCACAACAGTCTTGCCGGCTGCAGACAAAAGATAAACAAACAAAAAATGGAACATCTAATGTTTCAAATACAAGCCTAGATAAAAAACATACTCCTCAAGTCCATATAGATTATAAATAAATAGAAAAACGGCACAAATCTGTATTTAGAAAAATAATTTCTTTCAATATTTGTAACGGGAGTTGTCAGTCACATTGATTTTTATGTAAATTTAACTAAGCTGATGAATCATTACTGGAATTATTGCCTAATCTTCCTGGTTTTGTCCAGCATTTCCATTGACTCAATTTGTTTTTATTTGTTTGTAAAATGGATTTTAAGAGTCCACTCCAGAAGCCATAACTGACACAGAGGAAAGACGAGGCTTGCTTCAGGTGACTTTCAGTCCAACACCGGCAGTGGCTGCAAGAGACAGATCAGAATAAGACAACAGTAGTCACCATGACAGACAGTGATCTTGGCACACAGCTGACTTCATTATCATTCCTTCAGTAGACATCACAGCATAGGAGATTTTTAGGGAGGGATTTGAAGGAGGAAAATTAGGTGAGTGGGAGTGAGAAGCAGCAGCGAGGGAAAGCACGAAGGTGCTGGTTTGAAAATGTAACAAGTAGAGAGTTATTACTGAATGAAATGTGTGGGGGGAAGACGCTGATTTCTCTTTAGCATATTAAAAGATGATAGGGTGGGAATAAGCTGTAAAGAGCCACAAAAGTGAAGCAGCTTTTGCTCTCCTTCAGCTAAGATGCTGAAGGAGAGGGGGGTATATTGACGTAAGGAATACGTCTGAAACATATGATTATGAAGATAACCAGGGCAGCAGTGTGTTGCAACGGTGGTGTTATTCTTTGTTGTTTTGTGATGTCCAAAATTAGACTAGCTTTGGAAGGGCAGGGACCAAAGTTGTCTTTGTACTAACGAGCACCCTAACATATTTTCAGGTGCTCCAAAAATGCATAAATAAAAATGAGAAACTGCTTCTCCTGAATACTATTTCCTTCATTTTTCAGCCCTTATTCTTCAAGTTACACTATTCAGTTATCTTTCTATTTTCAAAAGAATTTACTATATGAACTTTCCAGTTCTCTCATCAAATTATCTTACTGTTTTTAGAAAGACTGCATATCATCTATATTTAACACCATTTCAGCTTGGTGAGGTGACTATAACATAGCATTCAACTCATACTAAAAAAGTGAGTGTGGCATTTCTAGGTTTTTCAAGTGGGTTAACTCAGAAGAGCTAATTTGACTGGAAAAAGTGCTTTCTCCCAGATGCCTTGGATTTCAGTAAACCTTCTTGCAGGTATCCGAGTTGAGCTAAGAGAATGGCAGTTAGATGCAAAAGGCCTTTCTATTAGTAGTTGTGGGCACCATAGAAGTGAATCTCTCAGAGAAATGTGAATAAAGAGGTCATCTGAAGAACTGATATGGAAGGTTTCTCCACAGGCACTTAATTCTTAGAAATTTACAGATGAAAAATGCTATATGAGTATTAATAGATAGGAATGAAATATGGATGAGGGGACACTAAAGCTGGAATAGCAAGTAGAATGAAGGGAATAAGGGGACGTGGGGACATGATAAGAAACCAGACTAGAGCTGCAGATGTGGACAGAACTGTCTAAGGCCTAAAAAAAAAAGAAAACAACAAAAAAGGAAAATTTAGATAAAGGAATGAAGAGGTGAGTAATATGAGAAATTATCTGAAGGAGGGCTGGGATGGGACATGGCTATCAGGGGACTTAAGAGAAAGGGGTTGTAGCAGGATAAAGGATGACCGGGAGCAAAAAGTGTCCTAGCTACTGATAGAGATATGGTAGCCTTTTCATAGACAAAGACAGACTTGATAACAGGCTAGACAAGTAAAGAGGAAAAGAAACAATCAGGTTAGGTTTTTGTGACAGGCAGAGAGGCAGGAGGTGCTGTAACATACATGCATGGAGAGATTCTAGGAAAGAATGTTTTTGTCTATGTTAAGCCTGAATTGGTGCTGATGTTTCCCAACGGATGTGCAAGAACATTTAATACAAACAAACAGCCATGAGATCTGAATGGACAGGAGAAAAAGATCAGAGTGCACGCAGCATATTCTGAAGAGGGATGTCCCAGGATCATTTGCCCAGCAATAAACAAGGAAGAGCACCGGGCCTGGATGATCTGCTAATCTGGAGAAAGAGCAGAAGAGAGAGATGTGGGGTGGGGGTGTGTGGTGATGTGTGTGTACTTAACCATAGTTCACTATCACCAGCGAGACAAATCAGCCTTTGTAGTATGCTAGTGACCATCTATAAAGACTACAAAGGGAAAAGTGTAGACAATATTTTCCAGAGCTTGGATCTAGATGGCCCTCACTAAGCAAAGAGCAGTATCCACACTCCAGTATTCTTCTGTGCAAGGGTGTATCTGCTAACCCCATCACTAAGCCCTCTTGATACACCACTTTAGACAGGTATTTCATCAAGTCACTGGCACAGGAATGTGGCTAAAGTAATAGTAAATTAGCTTATATAATACTAAAGATATTGAGAGTGAAGAGACAAGAATGAAGTAGGGGTGTAAGTGCCACTGAAAAAGAAAGGAAACAGCAAAAGGAAGAGAAACCACAAAAACAGATGCTGCAAAGGTAACTAGAGAACTATGAACTGAAAGAAGAATGGACAAGGCTGCAAAAGCCAGGGAGAAAGGAAGTAACTGACCCTACAGAAAAATCTAGGTGTGTAGAACCTGGCAGGTGGTACCCATGTGAGTTGTTTTAAGAGGAGTTGAACTGGAGCAGAAAAGGCAGATAAGAAGATAAAGAGGTAAAGAACTTGGGATGGAGAAAGAGAAAATTTCACCTGCCTTGATTTTTAGGCTTGGAGTGTTTCACTGACTAGTTATTGATCGCTAGAAATTAATTTTCTAGCTATAAGGAAGCAAACATGTAAGTGAGTACATAGCCATAAACACAGTCCTGCCAGTTTTCCGCTGCTTAGCATTGGATGCATACTCCCTGTTTCACAGTTTTAACAGCCACCCAGCTTGGGATGCGTTCATCCACATGTCTGCCCATGTATGCAAGTATACGCGATTGATGCTTGCGCTTGTAACACTGTGCTTGTCCCATGGCTAGCCTCACTTCTGAGAGCCTGGAGTTCTCTGTTCAGGATGTACAAAGAAGCTTCCATCTCAGTCTTGCATTAGAGAGACATGCATGATCAGAACCAACCGGCTGGATCTTTTGGGAAACACACACGTAATTAGCCCCTTTGCACCAAAGACTTCATTGCTGTATTTGCCACATGGTGAGTGTCACCCAGTGGGCCTGCGAACACACATACATAGAAACCCTCCTGTCCCCAGGAAACATCACTATATTTGCCATATGCTCAGGCTCACCTGCTAGGTCTGGGAGAAGGAGACAGACGGGCAACACTCACACACATAATGAAGCTCCCCACTGGGCTGCCTCAAGGAATTAAAAAAAAAGAAAAAAATTTGACATAACTGCCACACGATCACACTCACCTGCTCAGTTTTGGGGCAGGGTGGGGTGGTCGCACACACACGAATTTGCCACCTCTGCCCAAAGGGTGCCTCCTCGTAATGCCTGCACTTCACCTCAGAGCATTAGGCTGGCAAGCAGAGCGGGAGGGATGCGCTCCCTCCCCACCGGGGTGACAGAGACCCCTAACGCCAACGGGCCGTCAGGCCCCTCTGCCCCCCATTCCCCTCCGGGCTGCAAGGCTGTAGCTCCTCCCTGATCTGGGCAGCACCACGATAAGGAGCGTCCTCCTTGGGGCCCTGCGACTACCACAGGGCCAGACCCGACTCCTCGCGGGCGGAGAGCGAGGCACGGGTGGGGGCTTAGGTACCCGGCTACTGCTCCCCCACCCTCCCGGGGCGCTGTTACAGTAATTGCCGAGGCAGAGGCCGTCACCAGGGAGAAGGTTACAAGCCCGCCCGTCCCTCAGCAGGCATTACAGTGCTCATAACACCGGCACCGAGAGCCGCCGCGGGGGAGGCGGCCGGCTGCGCTGTCCTCACGCACGGCCGTTCCCGCCCCTCACGCAGCGCCGGCTCCCCGCACGCACGGCCGCCCCACCCGCGAGCACCGGCCGGCCGCCGGCCTGGGCGGCGGCAGGAGCGGGCGCTCTGCGCTCCGCCGCCTCGTCCCGGGACCGGCCAGGCTCCCCGGGGCGCCGGGAAGGCACTCCCCGGGCGCCGCCCCTCAGCGCGGCGCCCCCACCGCCCCCTCTCCCCGCGACGCCATGGCGGCCTGCGGGCGGGGGGGCGCGGGGCTCCCCCGGCGGTGACGTGTGTTGCCATGGCGACGCCCAGGCAGCGTCTCGCTCCGTGGGGGGGTGGGGGGATGACAACAAATATGGCGGAGAGGAGCAGGACGGCAGAGACGGGTCAGTGCCAGCCGCAGTCTCCTGGGCGGGGGGAGAGGGGGAGAGTCCCCCTTCTCCAGGGGCTTCTGGCAGCAGAGGGGGCCTGCGTCGCAGCGGAGCGCAGGAGACGGGGCCCTTCTCTCGGGGGAAAGGGAGGGAAGCCCCTCCTGGCCGAGGGCACCGAGGTGGAGAAGGGGCCGGGGCAGAGGCCCTTGCCCAGGGAGCCGTGGAGGAGGGCAAGGCACCTTCTCTTGGGGGGTGAGGAGCACCTTGCGGGGGGAGGTGGTCGTGGGGAATGCCCCGTCAGGCAGGGAGAGGGGGAAGAGCCCCTAGGCGCTCCAGACGTGCCTGGGGGGGGTCGCCCCGTTGCGGGGAGAGGTGAGAGGGTGAGAGCCCTGCTCACCAGAAGGTGGGGGAGAGCCCCGGTTGTGCAGAGGAAGAAGCTGATGGTGGGGTAGCCTGCACTGTGCATCATCCTCCCCTCGCAGGGGGCAAAGGTGGCGGTGGTGAAGAGCAGAGCAAAATGGTGGTGCACAGGAGTTCCCCTCACACAAGTAACCACTACCTGCTTTATTTAGGATGCAAAAAATAATATGTGAAGACACGGGGTTGGAATTCAAACTGCACCACAAGGCTGATAGCTTGGGGGTTCACCTCCAGGTGCTGCTTGACCTTTCCCGGGAGGTGTAAAGTAACCGGTGGGTGCAGAGTGGCAACATGGGGTGCACCTTATACCTCACCTGTGTTACTCTCTGAGGGTCTCGTGAAGGAAGCTGCCAAATGTTATTCTTCCTATTCAGGATGTGTTAACGACGGCTCTAACTGTGTATGTGAAGATAAGTTTGTTGGTGAAACTAAAGTTTTGTGTTTCCTCATGAAAGATAAGGATTCTCTAGGTACAGGGTTATTTCCTATTGTAACAAAACACAGTTAAGGTCTTTTCCAACTCATGTGAAAACAAAAGCCCCAAAAATAAGTTATGAAGGTTAGAGATATTAACATTTGGAGGGTGAAACACAGATAAGGACAGTTTTTCTGAATATTTAGTATCCCACAGCATCATGCATAAATTAGCTGGGTACATGGACCAAAAGTTCATTTTCCTAGCCTGCCGTGTTAGCTGCTGTGGATGTGCTTCTCAGCCTCAGAAGTGGCTCCAAATGAAGATGCATTATCCATAGAACTGATATTGCATTTTTGTGCGACTGAAGTTGAAAAAAAGTGGTAAATATGTGAAATGCTGGTGTGCTCTGGGAAACAATACTACGAAGGCTACATCTAAATGGATTGGCTGTAAGGTTCTTGAATTCCCTGTGTTCAGCCACGCTGTTTATAAACGCACACTGGAAAGTTTATTGTACATTAAACTTGTCCATGAGGCAAGTGATTGTTTTGTGCAACACTACTAAACACAGCTGATCAACTCTGACTGCGCTGCGAAACAGGAAACATATCTCCAGTGGCTGTTTGAGTTTGTCAGCTTTCCTACCTACTTTATCTATCTATGCCTGTGCCCTTATTAGTAATTTTCTTTAACATACAATGTAACTTTCCTACTACTTCCAGATTAGCTCATAAACTTACTCCTATATTGTGTCCTCTGCTATATTATTTAAATCTGCAGCCTTACAGTATTTGCTTTTTATTTTTAACCTTGTCCAGAACTTTTTCCACATCTAACCATTGCAGCTAACTAATCAGTGGTTTTCTCATAAATGTTGTGTTTCAGCTTGTGCTGAAATCATGTTTTGTTGCGTTTCCTGATACATGCCCTCTTAAGTTTTGCAATGCCTATTTGGCCATTTTGCAAGTCTTAATTTGTGGGTCCTTTTTTTGAGAAACTGGATGAGGAATTAAAAATGCAAAGAACCACAAAGATAGGAAAAAGACCAAAAACTTTCAGAGATCAGTGGGCCTTGGCAAGCAAAATTGTGATCTTGGCCCATTTTTAAGAAAGGACATGGAAAGTAGGCCATTGAAAAAAGAAGTGGGGTGGTTATGGATTTTTTTTGCCTTTTCCCCCCTAAACTTTGGTTTCTGACTCACCTGGCACTGAGGGGACAGACAGGTTCTTCTAGGGATCCTTGGCAGATCCCCAAAAGAACCTGTTTGTCCTTTTAGTGCCGGGTGACACTGACGCTGTTGATGTGCACATAACACAATTGAGGAATGTTCCTGTTCTTGGTGCATCCTGACTGCTTGGTATGTCTTCTTGATATGTCAGATCTGACCAGTCTTTAGGAGATATAGGAATCTAGTTCTGGAACCTGCATTTTGCACAAATTTAAATTTTTATGTATGGATGCAAGGAGAATAAAGCCATTACAGAAGGACTGAACATTGTTCAAAGCATATAAATTGATTTAGTCAGTATGACTATATTATACTTGCTGTTTTGTTTTTACAACAATATCATGTTTTTATTCCTGGATCAGAAAACACAAGTAATAACTAAGCCGTATCTTCCCATCTTGAAATATTGATTGTTATTTGTAATGTTCAAATGAGAAAATTGAGTTACAGAGAAATTAAACGTAACTTGTCCATGCGTTACAGCAACACAGATTACTGTTATGGATCATTCTTTGGTGGTTTAAGTAAGTAACCCATGTTTGACGAGAGTCAGTGTCAGGGAAAGATGTCAGAAACAATATAATGTGCACTTACAGAAAGGTGATTCTAAAAATTAAGTTTCTTCTTAAATATTATCTGATACTGAATTATATACATCTAAGATGCTTACAACCCCTCTAAACTTTTAGCTTTGAAAATGTACTGTGTCAAGAGGTTTTGTATATTAACTATACTTTATGGAAAACATACCGTTTTATAATGTAAGAATTTTTCACTTCAGTTTTATTATCTCCTTATTCTTCTGTTACAGGAAAGTAAATCTGTTAATCTTTCTTACACTGGTAATTATACTTAACTGTTTCTGCATATACAAATCTTTTCATATTTCCATTCTTTTTTCATATAGAAGATTTTTGTTTATGTAGTAGTTTTTGCAAATTTTTAAACTTTTTTTAATTGGGGGGGGATTAAGAAACACAGAATTGCGCAAGGTGCTTCAGAAGAGGGACTACCATCAGCTTTTATTATACTGTTGCACTCAGCATTATTTTCTGTATCATGGTTTAATTCAATCTGTGTGTTTCAAATGAGATTGAGACTTAATATGGAAGGTAGATTATCTCACATCTGTCTACTATGGAGTTCATATTCTGGTGCTATCCTCTCTGGACTAGGCAGACATCTGGTCTAATCCATTAAAATAGTTTCTGTGTTCTGATGTTTGGTTAGAGTGCTGCAAATCAACTTGTTTTACCCTGGATTAATCAATCATCTTCCCATTGCAGTTGGCTCCTTAGTCCTAGCTGGTTTCTTGGAACTGCTCAAATCAGCTTTCTGCAATAAACTGTGTATGCTTCCGTGTTTGGATTTCCAGGCTGAAGCGTTCGTCTCTCAGGGTGGGAATCCAAATTAAAAGCAACTTAAATCTTCACAAATGAAGTCTGCAGGAGAATGAAAGTGGTTAATACTAGGTAGTTACTTTCAGGAGCTTCTTGGTTTGTCTTCCAGTTTTTCTGCTTAACTGACCTTGATGTCTCAAACCTTTGGAAGATACAGGATATAGCAAGTTTAGTTAGTTTCTTCAAAGACAGATCAATGTTATTTTTCCAATTCTGTAGCAAAGAGGACTTTATTAACTTCTCTAAGGAAGGTTTAGGAGTAGGTCAAAGTGTGTACAGAATGCCTGTATTTGCTAATGTTTTGACCCATGAACCAGATGAAAGTATTTAACTTTTCAGACATGTATCCAGCTAAAATTTCACTAGTTATCTCATTCTCCCCAGGTTACTCTTATTCTTCTAGGCTTCTGTATTACCTTCAGAAGACTTGCTTCCAGAGACCTGAATGATCAAAGGGTGCAGGTTATCTCCGAGTTCTGTAATAGTTTTTTATCTGAGGCAGCTGAATATTAGCCTGGATTGACACTTCTAATATGTGTTATACCACAGTTGCTAGTCATTTTGTGGATAATTTCATTGAGTCATAGTCACTGAAATCATAGTGAAAGTGAAAAACGGCATTTACTTACAGTACTGGACAGGATATAAATATATGTCTTTAGACCAAACATCTTTGTTATCAAAACAAACAGATTTCCCAGCTGAATGTATAGTTTTTCATGTTTATTTACATGTCATAATAGATACCTTGCAGACTCATGTTCAGTCACGTTTCATATTAAGAATGGTTAGAATTTTTGAAAGCATTCATAGCTGGGCTGACATGGCTTCAGGGAGGAGAGCTTCAAACCACTGCTGAATGCTGAACCCCCACTCAAAGTTTGCATAGTAATTAACATTTTAAAAATGAGATAATAATGAGATCATTATTTCAGAGATCTGCATGTGGAGGGCCCAATAGAATAGCTGTGTAGTTTCTGCAGTGTTTTCTAATTGATTTAAATATGATAGTGCTGAGTTGGAGTATTTTGAAAGATAGCTTTTGATTATTCTTTCAAAAAAGAATGGTTATTCTTTTAAAATATTTAATCACATATGGTATGAACACATTCTAGTATCAAGAATATACTGCTTTGTTTTGGGTGGCCTTAATTATTAAATAAGAAGCTGAACTAAGAAAGACAACCCAATTTATTTGTCTTCAAATATAGGCCTTTTTGATAACTGGAACTTCTCATTCACTGGCTTTATCATGAGGAAATTTAAAACAGGAGAAATCAGCTAATTTAACAATATTATTTAATCTTAGTCTTTAAAATAACACCATACATCAGCGGTACTTCTGGTCTTCCAGGCAAATCTAATTTCTTCAACTGAATTGTCCTTTCTTAAATTGTTTCTGAATTTTCAAGTGTATATAAACAATATAGCTTATTTCCTAATATACATTACTAGCCTGTGAACATAGCTGAATTCCAGTGTTTGGGAAAAGACATTGCTGCCTTCATGCTGAAAGGGATCTGCTCACTATACCCTCCTGTCAACATGAAGAGATTTCAAAAGTCAGTGGAAAACTGTAAGGGTACTAGGCCCAGACTTGCAGATGTTCACACACCACAAAGAGCTATTTACAGTTGTTTATAAAATGCTGCAGGATGTATTTGTAAACAAATCTAAAATGCTTTTTGTTCAACAAACACGTTTGCCAGAACTTACTGATAGCATTGGTACATTTTAGCTTAAGCAGTTCGAAGTCCAGGGGATATTGGAGAAGGGTTTGTTCGTAAATTTGAAGCACTCTGTAAGACCATTAACTACTTCAGTATTTAGTGCTTAAGTTGAAATATTAATTGAAAAGTGATATATGGAATTTAAGTATAGTCGCTACAGAAAAATATTGTAATAATCATTATACTGTTGCCAGTAGACTGACATTCAACTAATTTCCACCTTCTTCAGTTACCCAGTGGAAACAATCCCCACTAGAAGAATTCACTGAAGAAGAGCTGCTAATATATTTTTGGTACTTACAGCTTTGATCATATTTCTATTACATAATTTGCCATATAAGGAGACCTGAGAAATACTAATGAAGGCTTTATACAGCCAAAAGATATAATTTCAAAAAAAGAAAGAAACAGGAATGTGTTTGGTATTCCAATTGCCACTTCTTAATGGTTTACCATTTCCTAGCCATATTTCAAACATTCCTTTTCTTTGACAAATAATCAAAGCTTTTGAAAGTTACTTACCTCAAGCCTCCCAATGTTTTTTTCTTCCAGTGAAGTTCAAAGCACCCTATTAATTATTAGCACTTGTGAGAGGAGGTTTTTGAATTTGTAAAAAGTAAAATGAGACATATTGAGAATTTTAATAGGTTTTATACTGGAATTTGTAAAACGGAAGTTTCTGCAAGTTTCTTTAGCATTGCTGTCACTGTATTTAGTAGGCAGAAGTCTCATGCAAAAAACCAGATCAACCTCAGAATGGATTTATATGGCCTATATAGCATTTCTATTTTTTGAAGTTGAGCTTTATAGATACAATGCTCATTAAAATAGTTTTTCAAGTCAGCTTTCTGTGTTAAATGTAACTGGCTTGATCTCCACATGGGGCCAGTAACAGGGCTGGGAAACAGAGCTGCAGCACAAGCCTACTCTCCAAATGGGACACCTAATAACAATAGTTGTTACCTTTCACAGGAGAAATGGACAACTTGTCTATGCTCAGGCATTTTCCTTCCTCCTGTTCCTCTATCCTCCAGCAACAACTGTTTAGGGACAAAAGTAATTAGTAGAGTGAAATGCCTGTATAGTCAGCTTTACTTTTTTTTTTTTTTTTTAAGTGAAGAGCTAGGGTACCCTGATACCATTTGTCTGGGTAAATGAGGTGCTACAGGACGTGGAGAGGAGTTTGGTACAGATATTAACTGCTAATGTCACCCAGATCCAGCCCTGCTGCTCAGCAGTGGTGTTGCTGGATGCAGGCTGGCTCCAGCAGTCCCACCTAGGTGTATGCATTGTGCTACATCACTCTCTTTTCTGGAGATTTGATTGTGCTGCCCTTTTCCAGAACTATGTGATTCTATAGAAACCAGCTTAGATTTCTTAAGTAATCCCCAAAAGTAGTTGGCATGCAGAGCCTTGATGCAGAGATTGCATTGTACCTGAGATAAGTTCTTCTAGGCTCAAGCTGTGTCTGCGATTAATCTATAACAGAGGTAAACCAATTTACAAGTAATTGAGTGTTGGTTGTGGGTACACATCTGTGTGTCCCATATCCCAGCTTCCCTGTCACATTGTCCCCACAACTCATTTTCTTGACATTGCCACAGAGGCCAAGCCTGTCATTTAAGAAATGCTGTATTTTTTAACCTTAGATTTTTAGGTATGTTTTTTGAAGTAATTTTACTATTTGTATGTTGGAATGGTTTGGAAAACTGCTCCACCAAAATAATAATAATGACTTCAATGTCATTTTGTTACAGGCTGTGCAAATTCAGAGATGTGGACTTTAGTATTAAATCTAGGGCTCTGGTCCTGCAAATGTTTGGCATTGAGTTTGATATATATGCCTGTATAGTATTTTCATGACTGGTTCTGTTTTAGGATAAGTAATGTATTAAGATTAGAGACTAAAACTTATACAGTCCGGTAGATATGTTTTCTAATATACATATGTATCCCTGTTCTCTCTGTGTGGTTAACTGGCTGATTTTATAGATTCACTGTGGCAAAAATCGAGCATAGAGAAGGGGGCAGGAGGAGAAAGTAGTTGTCTTAAGCTATTATTATTTAATAAATAAGCTATCTAACTGTATTTCATTTACTTGCTAATTCATAAAGCTATTTACTTAGCAGTGGATCTCACAATCACAAGTGAAAACTGGCAAGATTTTGCTTTTACATATTGTTCCATAACCACCTTGAAAAATGTGTTGAATTTCAATCTCCATGAAAGCAAGTGGAACAGCAGCTCCTGTGAATCACCAGAGCAGAGCAGCAGGAATCCATTCCAAAGAAAGCCCAGCTGGATTCATTACAGGTCTACTGATGTGTTTTCATTTGCAATAAGCAGCAAAGTTACTGTGTGATTACAGTAAACTTTAGAGGTGGATAACACCTATCAAATGACTATCATGTTTTCATGCATATATAATGCAGATGAGATACTATGATGCACCTGATTAATGAAAAATTCTGCAAATAACCTATGCAAATCCAAAGGCAGTGGCATTATTTGAGGGGAACTGTCCATGTGAAATAGGATTGTGAGATAAACTTGCCTCTACACTACCTACCTATACTTGAGGTCTGTAGTACTGCAGAATAACAGATGTTTTGTAACCTCACAGAAGACCAGTAAATCTGCTAGTTATTTTATTTCTAAGCAGTACAAATAATCAGCAATTTGATTTCAGAGCCTTCTTGTAGGTAGAATTTTGGCTTGTGTTCTGAATATTTGAAATACTTTGTATGCATTTCATATTCCTATAAATTTTGTATCAACATTTGCTTCGTAAAAAACCTGCTGAATATGGTGTATTAGTTAGTAGTGTTCTCTGTAGTTAAATTCCTGTTGTTAGGTTGCTGATGCAAGGGAGTTAATAGATCAAGATTTTTTTGCTAATATTTTAATGTTAGAAAACAGGAATTCTGAAACAATATTTAAATCTTTTGCTATACAGTACTTTGTGAATAAAACAAAACACTGCAATTATTTGATATGAAATACTAGATTGTTTCTTAACTAAAGACTAATTGCAGCAATGTGAGTGGGCAATGCTTGGGGGGAAAAAATTAGGTGGCTTAAAATACTACTTTTTGTAATGGACTGTTTTGGAAAGTAGGGGAAAGATGCTATTCTGAAGAAAGAAGTTAAAGTTGTTGTTTCAGTGAATAATTACAATTGTGGCAGTAATCAATAGTGTAATTGATTTCAGCAACTTTGGGGAACAAATTATTCCAGAAGTAGTACTAAAATCCCCAATTTTTTAAAAATATATAGTAATCAAGAAGATTTTAACTCCAATGTGAAGAAATTAACTTTGTCTGAAACTACTGTGGACTTAAATTGACTGACAGAAGACATGCTTACCTCTAAACAAAAAGTAAATAGGGAGGAAGGGTAAAAGCCTATCTTTAAATTAAATGTATTCAAGAGCCAAGGAAAAATAGAAGTTCAACCCAAATAAGGATGCATGGATTATGGTGCTTAATACACAGGTTGGAAATTGTCAGTGAACTGAACACCACCCAGTTTTCGCTTACCACACTCATAACGATAACCCGTGCAGTTGTAGCAGTGTGCAATTACTTCTCTTCCAGTCATTTGGGCAATACAGGATCTTGAGGAGAAAGATGTGCTATGCAAAGCTGCTGATGTGTTTCTCCACAGGATTCTGTGCTCTGTGGAGCCCTCATAGAAGGCCTAGTTTCCCCTGGATAAGGATTCATTACCAGCATAAAGATGTTAGTGATTGAGTCAGGAACTGAATTCAAGTGTCCTGAACTTACTCAGTGATGATCAAATACATTTTTTTCTTTGGACAGGTGCATCTACAACAAATTTACAGTAGTCACACTTTAGATACTGAAAAAATATCTCTGAATGATAGGTTTGGTGTAGTACCACAGCTGGCCTGTGTAAGCAGGCTGATTGCTTTTGAAGAATACTTGAGAATGAGATAAAAGCCTGATCCAAATTAGAAGGCATAGCTGTATTACCTCACTGCTGAACCTGGAATAATGTCCCTGATACAGCTTATTAGCTCAGGTGCAGCATCACAGCTATAGCTGTCATCCTTTGTCCTTGCTGCGATTACAGCAGATAAACTCATGTCTTCCAAAATATGGCATAGACATCTCTTTAAATACAGGTCTGGAAAGCTCTTGTTCAATTAGCAAACGTATTAAGACATTAAAAGTGCTAGGAATTTGACATGAAAGGTGTAATTTTCATAAACAGAAAAAGCATTGCTTATATGTTTCTCACTTGACCTTGCTAATACTCTTGATAAACTTACGTGGTACTTCATACCTAGTTCTTTTAGGAGGTGCTTTTTGTGGGCAAGCATTTTGAAAGTGATAGTCAGGACTGAGGGGTATGAAACCTAGGAGATGAAAATAAAATAAAGCCTTGGCCTATTGAGAAAGCTGAAATAAAACTACTTCTCTGTTATATCAGGAATAATTATTGCCTATTGAATCTGCTTTAGTTTCCCAGCCCAGAATTGGTCTATCCTAAAGAAGAGAGGCACACAAAGTTGTTAACTTACAGAGATTTCAACTTTAGTAGTCATTGAATCCTACATAGTCATGGGTCAGGGTCATTGCATTGGTTGCTACGTCAGATGTTTTAGTTGCATTTACCGTGCCACAATTGAGTTATTTTTAGTTCAGAAGTTTATTTTGTCATGACTTCTTTCTGTTATGCTGTCATTAAAACAGTTTTAATTATGGTCTTGTAGGATAAAGATCACCTGATTGGCATAGTGCTCACTGCTGGTTAGGATATCATGATCTGGTTGTTGCTTAATCATATGGCTTTCTTGTGCTCTTAAATCAGAAAAACCCTGTATATTTTAGACTACACCGTGCAGATAAAAAAAGCCATAGAGGACATAATGCTCTTATACTGAAAACAGTTTTTGCAATAAAACATGATTTTATTGCATAGGAGGGAAATGGTCAATGTAATCTGTAGGACAGATCTGCTGTTGCTTTATCAGTGTAAGTATGGATTAAGCCCATCTGTTTCATACCTTCTGTATGAAACCCGAAGTATTATACAGGGAAAGTAAGTTTGATCTGAACCAACTAGAACTAACTGAATCAATATCCTTTGGCTGCTGCTATTTCTTGAGGTTGTTCAGAAATATCTTTTAGTAAGCATTTTGCAGGTAATCATTCTGCATTTAAAAACCTTGTCAAAGAAAGGTTTTTGAAAATACATAGTAGATACATGTGTCTCATTAATGTACCTGAAAGTTTAAGCTAGATATCCTGCTGTTGTTAAATCAATGCTCCTGGAGCAGCTGTTGAAACATGGATATGTACCTAGCATACATACGTATATATGGATGTATACATAGCATATATCCATGAACCTTTCTATTCCTTTCCTCTGACTTTCTCCATCCTCCCCCATATATAATACAAAACCAGGTGTATAAAAGCTGATTTGTTTCAGGATTAGGTGGCATGGGAAATATTGGCAGCATTTTAGGGTGGTACCAGCGAATACCACCAACCTCTTTTTCCAGTTTTGTGGGTAGTGTCATGAGCTCTTTCCCTTACCTGACATTTTCTACCATCTAAATTCCAAACTCTGCAGTTGTCTGCCTGTTTTGACTCAGTATTTTTTGCAGGTCACATGTACTCCTTGTCTTTGGGAAATCAGTTGCTTACGGATTTCAAAAACTTATGGGACCCTATGAAAGAAAGTTTTACTGATTGAAGTTCAGTAGTACCGCACAAGGGATCTGCATTAACTCTTCAGTTGTTTTCCTGCCTCAGAATCCCTAGACACAGAAGTTCCTCTTCCTTGGTATGAACATCCCCAAAAATTTTTTGCTGACCTAGAAATTGAATTCCTATGCACTCTTCCACTGGTGTTTCAGCATCTCCTATTATTCATAAGCAGACCTAATTCTCTGAGCCATCTCTTATCTCCCAGGAAGGATGGACTTGCTGATACAATTACTTTTTGCAGATGCAACTCTGAGGACTAGCCAAGCTCGGTAGCTATTTACCCTTTTCTCTGCTAGTTGGGGATGTATGTGATGCATCATGTTTTTGTTTACAATTTATATGTTTTACGCTTTTGTTTGATCTGTTTTTTGTTTAAAGAAGTATTGCTACTATAGCAACTGTTGCTTCGTGTGGTATCTTTGTTATTATTAAGATGCCAAATACTTGTTAAAGAATAAATCTGTATATCAAATGAAATTCACCAATTCTTACAATGTTTTTAAATAAACATATTTGCAGCTAACATGTTTGGCACTACTATATTTTTCAGGTTTTTTTTTTTTTTTTATTTCTGGTGATGAGTGTTTTAGTGGATAGGCTAGAGATTATAAGTACAGTAGAAAGAGTAATAGATGTTATTTTTTTCTTGCTATCTGAGTTCAAAGCATTAGTTGCATTTTTATTTTCATGAGGAAAAACTCTTCATACCTTCTTGGACATTTTGAGTTTCACTCCAGTGATACAAAAAATTCCATTGCCATTTGCCTCTGACAAGAAGGGATATCCTTGGAGATAGTCCACATTGAGATAATAAATAAATATTCTTGAGCTAAAGCTTGAAGTTACGCTTTTAGGTTAAAGATTAGAAACAAATATTACATATAAAATGAATACAAACCTTTGCAAAGCTCAGAATTTACCTGATATTCTCTGCTAAACTTGTACTTAAGTTTTGAATGTTTTCTTGGATATGAATATCTTCTTGCAGTTTGGAGACTGACTCTTGGCAAGCAGTCTCTTGGTCAAGCTGTGGGAGGAAAGTAATTGAAATTTTGGAGCTGGAATTCCAAGTTCCTGCCTGCTGCTGCCTGTCGGATTTTTAGAACGGCCATAGAGCATTCAGAGCTGATAGCAGAAATAACAGGTCTTCCTGAATATCAGTGTTGCTGAAACTCAGGGACATTGATATAAAAGCTTTTATTAAAATTAAAATCAAAGAACAGGAGAACATAATCAGCTATTAAGACTATAGATTTCTACAATTGCAGATATAGAAGAACTCTGCTAAAATTACACTGTTTGCAGTTTTCTGATGGGTGGAGAAGACACTATTATTGGCATATCCTCCATAAGTGTTACTTGCCCAAAACATGAGTTGGGCGATGTTCATCCAGAAACTTGTTATATTTAGGAGCTAAGAGGGGTTACCGTTGGTCATCTGAATGAATTTTTGTTTATTGCAAACTGTACTGAGAGGTCAGATTCTCTTCTTTGTAAGGGTTTACAATAGCAATACTGCTCAAGGCTAATGAGATTCTTTGCTAGGATACCTGGAAACTTTTCGTGGCCCCTGGATGATGGGAATCTGGCTATTAGATCTTTACACCATAGAAATTTTCAGTAGCAAAATGTATCCTAATGTTGTTCTAAAATAAGGATCCTATAACAGAGGTGTCTTGATGACATTTGTCGTTTTTAAAGAAAGACTTCTACAAAATTCATTTGCAGTTATTTTATGTTTTCATGTTACCTTTCTAATTGGCTATCCTTGCTAGGCAATAAGTCTGGTTATAATAATGATGCAGGTTTTCCAGGCAAATTCACTCTATATTTTTCTATGTCTGTTTTAATGCAACTGTGCTCTCCTACCTAATGTAGCATGAGGGTAGCTGCCGGCTGCTAACACCATGGATTCTGAAGTTTGTCACAGCTGGAAGCTGTGGCCTCGTTGTTTACACAATTCAAAGAGTAACTATTATTTACTAAAAGCGGTAACTTCCTCTAGAAATGGCAGTTTTTAAAGAAAATGTACCTAAATGATATTTATTGTAGCAAATACTGTTTTAATCTTTGCCTAAATAAAAAGATCTTGACTTTATTGTTTGCATTTAAGAATAACAAGAAACCCTGGAAGTTTCCAAACCCTTTCCCCTAAGAATCCTAGTCCCCTGTAAGTGACTGTATTCTTTTTCACTGGTTTGATGTGAAATATATCCATGATGACAATAACGATGAATGGACATAACAAAAGATTCTGTTCAGGTTTTATTTTAAAATCTTATATACTTACAGAGGTTTAAGACACCTACAGATTTTATACCTGATAGAAAATTACTACTAAAGTTTAATACTGTGGTAAAAGTAAATCCTAGGGATTTGCTGGAGACTCCAGGAGTTTAAGCTATGAAGAATTAGAATAAAATAACTGTGTGTGTCTTCCAACCTATAAGAAAAATAATTGGCAAAATAAGACCTACAGTCTGAGGAAATGTCTTTGCTAAGTTGCTTCTGCTTTTGCTTGTCTTATCTAACCTTTTTTCAAAGGAGAATCTGATCTCCTTAAATGTAATGCGCAGGCTGTACTTTTTACAGAGTTAATTCTTTTCCTTTCAGTTTGTTTCGGATTGAAGTACTATTTCCCTTCCCTGCGAGGTTCATACATCTTTGCCTTCGGTCAGGAAAATCTGCTTAGGGCTCCCCAGTGCTGAGGACAGCATCTCTTTATTGGCCAGAGGACTTAGGGCACAGTCTAACAGTCCTCTCCATCTGAAGATGGTAATGTATTCTCAGCAACACTCGCTGCATCTGCTGAACAGACAAGCGTTGAAGCCATGTGTTATAATCTCATAATACAGCAATGCAGGTTCTGTTTCGGCCAGTGGTCTGGCCTTTTCTTTATCACCCAAGGAGAATGTTCCAGAAGGGACACAATGCTGTTGTGCTGTATAATAACGTGAAGTTCAAAGACTGCAGTTTTGCATGTTTAGAAATTAACTAAAGATAGTATAACTCAAAATGTAATAACAGTACATTCTGAATATTCGAAGTACTGTGTAATAAAGAACATGCAAGGAGAGATTAATATTATGAAATGACTATGAATTATGGGCTATTTTATGATTTTATTCTCATTCCTGAATTAGGCAAGGAGGAGCAGATGGAAACTTTTTCTAGGACACAGTTACTTGACAGCTTCCTTCTGCATCATGTAAAGACTCCATTGGCAGATATTCTCATTTGTCAGTTAGGTGGAAAGGGAGATGTAGCTCTGTCTTCTGCCTGCTTTTCCTACCCTGTCTTATGGTGGCAGTATTATGAATGTAATCTTTTCTAGTTTCTTCATCTTTATCTAAGTGGTGTTTCTCAGCTATCCTTTAAGAATTACAAGAAGCTTACTACTTTTAGCTGAGACTTACAAGTGAGCATTTAACCAGGAGGAGTTCAGTCTTCTTACTGCTCTACTCAGTTGACTCCCTGCCTCCCATTCTTCTGCTTTGGTTCCTGGCAGCTCATGAATTCTTGGTGGAGATCTGCAGGTTTTCCCTGAATTTTTCTTTGTATCTTTGATTCCACGTGGTGGAGTACAAATGATTAACTTGACTACCTGTGACAGGTATATGGGGGCTCTTAATCAAAGTGGCACTGAACTGAAACTGAGGATATGGTTTTCTTGTGGCTGCTGTTCTGAATTACAGGTTGCATGATGCAGAGGGATGAATTGTATTAAGTGACACGATCATGGCCATACAGATAAACAGATGCCACATCCAGGTCTAAGTTTGCCTCTGATGTCACCAGCCTTTAATCAAATTGTATCAGCATGCTGGTAAAAAACATCTGGCTAAAAATACCATAAGTAGCAATTTTACCTTTAAAGAAAACAATTTAAATGCCGCAGAGTGCTATCTGGGGGTAGTTATTCAGTCTAAAACAAATAAACTTGAGGTTGCAAATAATAATCTTGCTAAAAAATAATGGCATGCATTATTTAATACCTAACTTTTTGGATTATGATAAAATTAGAAAAGGTCTAAATTCTCTTTGTTCTGTTGTAGTACTTCTCAAAGAAAGTAAGTTTCAAATTTCTTCCCTGGGAAGACTGGGGATTTATATGCCAAGTGTTGACCTGGATATACATATTTTTTAATCTGGGATTTATATACCTCTGAAAATATGGGTATATAATAGAAAGCCTGACAGACCCTTTAGATGTGGTGTCACTAATACGTAATTTGTTACCTTAGCTAAGGTGTTTTGCCTCAAGAGGTGGAATACATTTATGTGTGGAAAGGTCAGTTTTAATTAATAAGCTGTTTTCATCATTCAGGGCCAATATGAATTGCTTGTAACATTTGTGTGAAATAGTTTTCAATATAAAAATAAAACAAATTGAGCTTTATGTCACATTCATCATCCCCCGTAACCCATTTAAATGTCAAAAAATCAGTACAGACCAAAAGTCTATTTCTAGAAGCCTTAGTAGCCCTATTTATCAGTGAAATAAGATATTATCATCCCATTATTCCATTACATGCCTCCTGCACTTGAAGACATACACACTTCTTCTAGTTTTTTGTAACACAGAAGATAGTTTTTCTATTGTTAAATATTTGTTGTCGAAACAGTAAATAGTGAAGAAAACTCGGAGCCAATGTCAGAAGAATGAACAGCTAGTTATGTTATTATTTCTTTCACTGTACTATAATATTAATGTATAATATAATGAATGTATAATGTAATTAATGTCTACTATAATGTATAAAATAATGAGTGTATGTCTCTTCTAATAATTTTCAAATTTCAGGTATGAGTGGGACCTGGCAGTCTCAAAGATTCTAAATTCATTTAAGATGCATGAAAATAGGCAGTGGCATAGAGGAAAAAGATCCCATTAATGCCCATAGTGAGGAATATGCTGCTGACGGGTTCAGTTCTGGGGAATCCATGCAGAATATATGTTTTAAAGAGCTCCAGTCAAAAGAAGTGGATCTAGCTGAACATCAGACTATTGCATACGAGAGCGTTCAGCCACAGGGCATGCACGTGCAAGAAACCAGGCTGTGTGGTTTCTTAGCAAAAGTTTAACATATGATGTTATTACTATATCCAAATTCTTAAATATACTCTGAAAAGAGTTCATTTACTGGTGCATATGTTAGGTGGTGCAAAATTCACGTTATGTAGAAAAGCATGGGGGAATATCCTTATACTGTTTTTTAGTATTTTGTTTCATGCTCACACTTTTTTTTGCTTTTACTGCAACAGGTAGTGCCATAGGAAGCGATGATATCATAGCAGGGAATGTGAGCAAGTACACTGTTCTCCCAGCTGGTTATTGTGGACAGCCTAAAAAAGGACATCTTATATTTGATGCCTGTTTTGAAAGTGGTAAGCATTTTCAGCATTATTTTATGTTATGGAGTTCTCAGTATATTCACACTTTTAACTATATCACTCTTCTTTATAAAAAGTGTCTTAATTCTGAAGAAGACTTGCATTAAATACTACCTAACTCACCGATTCACTTCAGAGTATGACATAAAGTCATACTGTTCAAATGTAAAAAGGGTTGTGAATTTTATTATTACCTACAATGTACATTTCATCAGGTCCATCACTTACCACATGTAGATACGTAACTGGATTATATTCTATTATTACATGCAGCATTTCTAGACCACTGATGAAAGATGTAGTATGTAAAATATTTTATTTTAAAAGTTAACTTGGAAGTTTACTGGGGAAGTGAATCTCCTAAAGTGCCAAGCCCATCCTTGCACAGCTAGAAGATTTTACAAACGTGTACGTGCTGTCTTTATATCTATTTCTTTGTGTTTCTTGCGGCCTAATTCTGTGCTGCTGAGGTTAATGGAAGTTCTGTCTCTGATGTCAATAGAGGCAGAATTAAACTTCAGGAAGCTACTACAAATTGAAAGAGAAATTATTTTTACAAGAGTTATAGTTAGCATATTAATTTAAAGAATATTTTTAATGATGTATGTTTATATGTGTGTGGAGTATGTAGGTAAGTAAACAAATATATATGAATACCTATCATTGTTTAAATTTTTGTGTTACATACATGTCTGTCTCCAGTTTTTTAGCTTAAATCTATTATTATTGGCTTACAAACCTACGGAGCACTATTAAATACCATATGTACAAAAGGCATTTGGCAGGATAAGCTATAGTTTTCGGCATGGTGTATGTGAGAGGTGCTGGTAATGCCAAATCTGCTACAGTGTCTTGTAAAATGAGCTTTTTATGAAAAGTTACGTCCTTCAGGCTGCCAGTTCCTGGATAAATATTAAATTGAGTTATTTAAATCCTTTGATTGCATTATGTAGAAAGTGTAAACGATGCAGTGAATAATGAAGAGTATTTTATTTTTAAGGTATATCTCTGAAGGTTCAGACAATGGTTATGTATTTTAAAAAATACTTTAGATGATATCTGATAATAGTTATGGTTTTATGAATTTTTGTATCAGAAAATGGCTTATGAAATTAATCAGTGGGCCAAGCTGAGAAATTTATTGTGTCAAGATGCTCTGCAATGAAAAGGATCAGTAGCATCCATCAAATTATTTGTGAAGTAATGTGAATCATTGCATGATGCTTTACTTCCAGTTTTTGAACAATATAATTGATTATATTTCTAAATTAAAACATTTATTCAGTTCAAAGGTAACATTCATACTTTATATACTTTGAGAAAAATACCATGTGATAGAGGCAGGTGCTATTTGAAATACTGTGTTTATTTACATTGCAGCATGATGAGGCTGTCATGTTGCTTTGCATATTCAGACACCTCCAAAATACAAATATGAATAAAATTAATACTTTCATTTACTTTCTCATGATGATGATGTATTAGCAAGAATGATAATAATATTGTGTACACTTCATATGTAAATTGACTTTATCTGTTGTTATATGTCAGCCAAGTAATTGCTTAGAGTACCTTAATGGTCAAAGCAAATTAACTGATTATTGGATATTTTATGAAATTGTTACTAATGCTAAAATCTATCCCCTCCTATTATCCAAACAGTAGTATACAACATTTATACAGTAGTGTATTGATGCTCTTTGAGTACCACCTGAAAACTGGTAATATCCTATTGGAATTGATTATAAAACTGATCCCACCTGGAGTACTGCATCCAGCTCTGGGATCCCCACTACAAGAAATACATGGGCCTGCTGGAAGAGTTCAGAGCAGGGCCATGAAAATGGCCAGAGGGCTGGAACGCCTCTCCTATGAGGACAGGCTGAGAGAACTGAGGTTGTTCAGCCTGGATAAGAGAAGGTTCTGGGGAGACCTTATTGCAGCCTTTCAGTATATAAAGGGGGCTTATAAGAAAGATGGAGAAAAACTTTTTACCAAGGGTGGTAGGGACAGGACAAGGAGCAATGGTTTTAAACTGAAAGAGGGTGGATTTAGATTGGTTGTAAGGAAGAATTTTATAATTCCAAGTTAGTGTTATCTTATAGACCTAAATATACCCAAAGGAAATAGGCTACTGGGATAGGATTCATAGATTATTTGAAGACTTGTGCTTTGTCTGTTATGATGTTGTTGTTACTAAACATGAGAATGTCATTGAAATCTAAGATCACTCATACTTAAGAGGTATTAAAGGTTCTTTACAGTTAAAGTTTTAAAGATTTATTAAATCTTTAAAAATAAACACAATGCAATTAAAAACCACAATAGTTACACTATACAGTGACTATAACCCTATATCTAATGTAACTTTAGTAGAACTTTTGACATTGGTTTATATAACATTTTCACTGCAAATGATCTTGGTCTTAATGAAGCTATCTTAGGATGGAGGAAAACTGGCTGGACTGTGGTACCCATGGAGTATTTGTTGATGATTTGCTTTCAAAATAGAAGTGGTGTTAAATGTGATTCCATAAGTGGCTTTCCTCTCCTTGGCTACAGTCTGTATTTTCTTGAAAGATCTGGTTGATAGACTGAGGGTTCTCTTCTAGACCTGTTTTTCAATGGCTAAGATTTTATGTTGCAGAAATGGAAGTAAATACCTTTCAGAACTTAGATAGATAGACACTTATCTATGCTTTTCAGAGACTTTAAGTGAGGAGAGTTTCAATGAGAAATCAGCAAGCCATTCTAATGCTGCAGTTTGCTCAATATAAGAAACATTTTCTTTCTATGTAGAAATGTTCTTACCAAAAATGCATTAATTCTTGTCCAATTCTATAGGCACAGAAAGCAGATTATTCCTTTCTTCTTTGAGTTAATGGAAAACTGCTATAATATCTTTCCTTTGCTTTTCCCTCCTCAGGTTAAATAACTGCTATTTTTTTTCCATAGTTCCTTAGTGGTCACATTTTCCAAATTTTCTATCATTCTTTATTTCCTCTGGTCTTTCTTCAGCTGTTCCATGCCTTTCTTCACTGGCAATGGTCCAAGGTGAACATGATACTTAAGATAAGCTGGGGCCAATACAATGTAGAGTTTATTACATGACATGCCTTGCAATCTATTTACTTCTGCTATGTGACAGTCCAGTCTTTGTCACAATAGCATGGCACTGCTGACTTCTATTAAATTTATGATCCCTTATACTGTCCAGGTCCTTTTCAGAAGAAGAACTACCTAACAAATTTGTGGCTTACACTTCTTATCCTTAACAAATCTAATACCAGTGAAAGAATCATTGCTGTAAAATAAATACAGTTATTGAAAATGAAGAATGGTGGTTGAACCCTTCATCTTATAAATAACAGACAGAGGAGTGAAGGAGAGAGAGAATTATGAACTTGCAAGTATGTCAGGAATTTGAATTTGTGTTTCTCGTGGTTCAAGCTAGTGTTCTAACTGGAATCTTCCTTGTTATCTTTATGAATACTTAAGAATGCATATGGCTAAAATAAACTTTTAACATTATTTTATCATTAGAATAAAAGAAACTGATGAAAATTCATATTTCTTGCATAACACATGGTAATTTTTGGACGTCAATCTTTTGCAAGAAACATGAGTTAGTTTCAGGGAAAAATGGAAGCACTGTTATCTACACATAGAACCAATTGAAAGGAAATAAATGTCACATTTGAAATGTCTACGTTTGGTAAGTTGTAATTCCTTTTCCTATTATTCATTAATGCGTTAAATTATTATCACAGTTTCAGTTTAGCAGCAATGCAGGGCTGTCCAAACGTTCACCTCTCATCCTATCTGTTCTGGCAAAACGGCGAGTTTTGCAGAATACAGTGCTTCAGAGAAATGGATGTATTCACTCTTGCTGTACAAAGAAGTACTCCCTGATTGAGTCAGGCCCAGATTTTGATGTAAAAATGTTCTTCAGGGAATTTGGCATCCAACACTCAAGGTGAATTGGTATTTCAGACATTTTATTTTGTGTGGATCTAAATGCCTTTAAAGTTTAGTTTAGCCAGCTGCCAGTACTGTCTAGTGTTGGCTTAGTGTATGTTATTTCTGATGGCATCAATTTAGTCATCAGCCTCTTCTGTGTTGTGGCTAAGATTTGTTTTTATTTGCTTAGTCATTTTTTCCTGTACCAGATGTTTTTGGAGATGATACCTCCAGTTCTGGAAAACATTTTTTTTCTGGGAACTTAAATAACTGCAGTAGCTTTGCTTCTGCATGAGGTAACAATTATTTCATTTATTAATTTTATATGATACAGATGAAGCCTTTCATATGTGTTTTACAAAGTGGACAAAGAAAACATAAAACAAATGTCTCAATCCTTAAAAAGAGACTGATATTTTTATGGCACTGATGCCCATTTACCCTTTGTGCAGAGTGCCAATCTAATCTGGCCCTGCAAAAGGGAGGATGAATTTTGGCAATGACCCCAAAGCACAGGAACTTCAAGGATTTGACCATTGCTTATGCAGGCTGCAAAAATGTCATTTAGGTCAGGATTCAGAGAAAAGAAATATAGCTGACAGCGACTTTTCTTCCAAGCCCAAAAGCATGTCTGAATATGCCAGAAAACAATGAGGTATATTAGAAGCACAATTGCAGCTATCCTATAGCTCTGAAATGGACCATGAAACATCAGCAGCTCTTGGTCATGGATATTTATCTTTGTTTTTGTGTAGAGATTGACATCTACAGATTTGAGTTTATGCTGTCCTGTGAGAGCATTGGTGATTGACTAGATTCTGTGAGGGTTGAAGCAGTTTGAGTTAAGGTTCCCTGGACATTCATCTCATAAATCAGGAGAAACCTCAAACATACTGGATTCTTGTGGTAGTCTAGAGGATGCCATCAGACAACATGGATGACTTGCTCTTTAGAATACCTTGCCTTGGACTGTCTAGAGTCCATCAACACCTATTCTAACAGGGTACGGAGCATGGCTCACACTGTCATGCATTCAGGCTGTATTTCTACAAGCGCTATGGAAGTATACCTTCAAAAAGTCTGTAAGAAATGCCTTCCACTCAGCAGCCATCTTCACTGCAATGCTCATAGTGCTTTGACAGGACCAAAGTTCTTCTGAACTTAGAATACACCTGTGCCCACAGAGGCATCCACAGCTTTTTTTCTCATTGTGTAAAGACTTTGGCTGGGTGTAACTACAAGTTGCCTTCCATCACAGAGCGCTTTCAAGGTGGGCTCAAAATGTCTATAGCTTTTGCCTCCCCAGGCTCTTTATGTAGAGAACTGCATATGAAAACCTTCTGCCAGCTGTGGCTTCACTGAAGAAAAATGCAAGGGAAATTCAAATTTTGTTCGTTTTGTTTGGTATCATCTGGCTTGCCAGTCACCACAGACATATTGGTTGGTCACTCTGGCCTGTACATGCTTCTGGATTAACCACAGCGCCTTCTGTCTTGCCTGGTAGGATGTCATAGGGAACATGGGAGGAAGCTGGAGTTAGGTGGTAGACTGTGATGTGTTGTGAGGATGGATAAAAAACCCAAGCTTGACAGTTTCTGCTGCGTGTGGCTCAAATTGCTTGTTTTATAATTACGTTTGAGGACTGAAGGAACAGTGTTGGCTCACAGAGGTTCGTAAATCTCAGCATTCATACTGTTAAATACAGGGGCTTTTTATAAGGTTTTGAAAATACATATTTTGGCTTGTTAGTCAAATATAATGCTGTTTAAATGTTAAAAAATACTGTGTTTCTTGAAATTAGAAATGAAGCTGCCGTCTGCTTTTATTCTCGTTTCAACCAAAAAGTGGAACTCCGCCAAGAGTCATTAAATCTTCTATCCTTTGGATGAATTCTTATTTTTTAATGAAAAAATGTTATGATTGGGTAATTTGTGTATTATGATTTATGTTCAAAAGGTTGTAATTAAAGTTTTGTAAAATTTTAGATTCAATCTCAACTATTGTAAACCTCATATTATTATGTTGACTGGTATACCTTGCAGTGAAAATGATTGACAAACATTGTTTTTTATTTTCCTACAGCAGATTTATAAAATATTTTTTATTAGAAACCTGATAAAAAAATTCAGTGATGATGGATTGCAAATGATATTAATCAGTTGGAAAAAGTTAAGATTTACAATGTATTGAGAGATCTCATGTGACTGAGAAGTACCCTTGTATAATTTTTTTTAAGGTTTTAAATATCTTTCTATATTTCAAAAATAGGATAATGTACTTGTAAAACACTTTACACAACACTCAAAATTGCAGTAAGTGATTGTAATTCTGCTGATCTCATTGTAACCACTTACAGGCGTGAAATAGGCCGTTGAGCTTTACCATGAAAGATATCTTTTGAACAAAAGCAAAGATAATAAAGGATGAATTGCCCTTTGGGGGTACCTATGTCCCAGTTGCTAAGACTTGACATGTAACTTTAAACAGCTAAAATGAGGTGAGATTAATCTTACTTGTAATTAAGAAAATACTGTGAAGTTTGAGTTGGAAAACATTTTCTGAAATGGACATTTTTGTTTGTAAAAAGTTTAAAAATGGAAACTAAGACGACGATGCTGTGACCATTACGTTCCAAGAAAAACTGAAATCCACCCTAGGAAATAGTTGCAGTTTGGACATCTAATATACAATTGTAGTATGCTTCCAAAATTATTGAACAAGCTGATCCTGCATGTGTTTACATTTAGGTAAGCAGAAATATCCTTCTTCACCTTGATTTCTGTGGCACTACTATGATATCCTAGAACAGGAATAAAGCAATACAGGCAAATGTAATAATGGCACATATAGAGATAAAAAGTGCAAAAGCAGTTTAAAGCTACTTTCTTCCAGTGTAAACACTTCTTGTAGCAGGCTAAACTGTGTTTTGGAGTGAAAACTAGTTGTTATTCCAAATTGCCTATATTATGTCATATATAGCTAGAATCACTAAGTCAGGTAGACTTGGCTTTCACTTCTATGAGAATGCTCATATGCAATGTAGAAACAAAAGAAATGAAAGTCGATATATTATTTCATATATATATTTCATATATATAATGATGTCTGTTGTGAGCCTACTTTTGTGGCATTGAGGTGTGTCTGATTAACAAAACACTTTATTTTAGTTATTTCCTCATTTGTTGACAGTAATTTATGCCATATTTCACATAAAGATATTAAGTGGCTATTGCGACCAGTAGGGATAATTTAACAAATGTTTCCCTTTTCTGAAAACGTCTGTTCCCAGTTCAGAGCAGTGTTATTCTTATCAGAGTATCAATACCTTTGGACTGCTGCAAGTTAGAAGTCAAAAAAAAATTAAGAACAAAAGACTGATTTTAAATTTTTTTTTTGTTTTTTAATGATGACCCTAAGCATAGATTAATGGATGTAGCATGCACAAAGTGATATCACTTAACATATATGACATTACTCAGATGTCTCAAACCCCGGAAAAAGCATGTGAATGATTTATGGAATTGATATTAATCTCTTTCCAGTAAATGCATTGCTAAAGTTACATGGGAAATTGATGTTACTGCTGTAATGCCAAATTAATTTCTTTCTTGCTAGGTCAGCATTGCAAATGGAACTAAATATTAACCTTTTAAATATCTAAACAGAATATAGTATGGAAGACATTTTTACAAATGTGGGAGCACTTAGTGTTGATGTAACACCAGCTAACAAATACAGAATTAGTCAAGTATCTTAACTTGTGGGAAATAGATATTAATGACTTATGGAGCTAATGATAATGCAAGAAGAATTAGTATAATAGCATCAGTAAAGAATTAGGAAGTTAATTGTAGTTGGTGTGCTGATTATAATTTTCACAGTCAATTTATCTTCTGATTATCATGCTACCTTCTTCAAGACCTAACCTTTCCCTCCTGCCTTTTACCACATGCTTGCATCTCCTCAGCTAGTATACAAGCACATGTGTTGATTTGCTGTTTGACTGACCTGAAAGGGACCAGAATAAGCAACTGGAATGGAAGCACAAATGTCTTAGATTGGATAATTTTAAGTTCAGAGCAAATTTTCAACAGCCTCCGTATGCGGAACAACCAAATAGAGTAGGAATCTTTAGTCTGGAAAAGAGATAACTGAGGAAGAATGTATTAGAGCTCTGTAAAATCACCATTCTTAGTCAAAATGTCTATGAGTATGAAACAGTGGTTCTCTGACTGTTCTCTTTATACAGAAACTAAGGGCCATCAAATTAAACTAATAGTTAACATATTGAAAGCAAACAAAGAAGAAGGGTTGCTCACATATTGTTTAATTTAGCTGTGGATCTTCTTCCTGCAGGATGTTGTTGATGCTAAAAGTTTACAGGCGTCATGCTTTCAAGCAAAAGAAAACAACTGACAAGGCCAGGGAAGAAAAATCAGTTGAGAGCTACTAAGCACTGACAGTATCTCTGGCTCAGAAGATTGTACATTGTAAATTGGGAAATTATTCTGGGGCGGTATCTTCAAATGATTGCTTTGTTCTCATGCTCTTCTCTAGGGATCCATTTCTGGCAGTTACTGGGTTAGGCCTTGATCTTACCTGATAGATACATCTGGTTAAATGGTTAATCACTTTTAGTACCTGTGATAATTTTTTATTATTTTCTAAAAATAGTTAGAGGTTATAGTTACAGGCCAAAATTAACATCATGCAAAACTATCATTTCATCAGATAATAGGAAGGAAAATCTTACAGTTATAGTTTCTATTAAAAATAATTTTCTTAGGAAGATAGTGATCGAAGATGGTGTGCTGGCATTAACAACAGTTGTCCAGAAACACACCAATGCAGATCCATTCTTGAGATTTCACACTGTACACTCCTGGCACTTATGTTTCCATCAGACTTCCAGGTTTTGGTGGGATTTTTGTAAGCTTGCTCTTTGACAGAGAATGAATTAAAAAAGATCAACAATAAGGATGCTTCATACAAAGACATTTAAGTCATTTTTGAGAATAAGCAGAAGGATTTTCGTATATACCAGGCTTGGAGATAAATTTTCCAGTTTCCATTTTTCTGGCTCTGTTCAAAATTTTCCATCTGGAAAAATGACAGAGGGAAATACAAGAAAGAATAGCAATGTCCCTGCCAGTGTGCAGGAACATTACATTACACTGAACAAATATCCCTATCTGAATGTACAATCACTGAAATAAATGCAGCTGTGTTTATTTCAGCATAATCAGATATATTTGAATATAAAATCATTGACATAAATGCAGCTGTGTTTATTTCAAACTGCACATGTTAATATGAACATGAATGTGACATCAGATAATCACTCATGAATGTATAGAGGTATGTATATACAGTGGCACAATAAAGGCCTGTGACAGTTGAAAGTACGAGGAAAAAAATCCAGCTGAGTTTGTGCTTTACCTAAAAATTTTTATAACTGCATTGGAAGTCACTGATGAGCAGATGCAAAATTATTCTCATATAAAATCCCCGGATTTGCATAAATCTATAGTTACTCTATAGAGTAATAGGTGACCTATTCTTCAGTTACTGACTAAGGAAATAATTGCTTTGAATAATTGCTTCTTAAAATAGAGAATTGTGTTAGTTTTCGGTGATTGATAGGTCGAGGTCAATCTCTTCTCATGGATGCAGTGCAGACCTTAACTTTACCTTAGATTTTTATCCGATTTTGAGCCTTAAAAAGAGCTGCCAACCATCCTTCCAGAATTTCGTCTTGCTGGGTTCTCAAACCCAGGAAAAATACAGTGAAGAGCTGTAGCAGTGGAAAAATTCTGGCATTGTTTATTTTGTTAGGGATGCTTCTCCTTGCTGTTTCCCCAAAATAGTTCTCTGCCTTCACTGTCCTGTTTATATCCTTAACCTCTGTCTTTTTAAATCAGAGCCATTCAGAACTAGAAGAAATTCAAAAGTGTTCTTTACGTATGCAGATGGTGCTACATAGATTATCAGAAGGAATGGCTGTACTCAGAATAAAAGATAAAGTGGCGTCAGAACAATAAATATTTTGGTGCTAAGAGGTATTGGAAATGCTTTATTTTCATCTGTGAGAAGGTTGAAATATTCTGCTAGACTAAATAGTGATATTTTGTTCAGTTAGTTCAATAACCTCTGATATTATCCTTGTTTTGCAGAAGGCAGCAGCACAAAAGACGTGGTTCTTGACTCCCTAGCATCTTTTGTAGTAAATTTCAGCTGTGTGAAATGAGTGTAAAATGGCTGAGAAATGTTAAGAGTCCTTTGCATCAGTTTCATATGAACCAAATGAAGAATGAAATTTAGGAAATTTCCTATCTTGCATTATGTGTACTAAATTTGATCAAATAGTGATGTTATAAAGAATAAGGGAACAGAAGAAAAGGCACTGAAGCAGAGAAAATCCATTTGGGATGTTTGCATCAGGTCCTGCACTCAAAGGGACGTTGGCTGTGTTGCGCAGCAGCGCGGTGCCGCTGTTTCTGTTACTGTGTGACGTGCAACATGTGGTGCTGCCGGTTTGCTCAGTACATGGTTTAGGTAGCACTAAGTGGGAGAACAATATTTCTTTTACTTGCTTCTCAGCTCCAGATAAATGAATACCTGTGTATGATCACTTCCCTCCCCGCCTTCAAATGAGTTGGAGACACTGGAACAGGCTGCCCAGAGCGGGTGTGGAGTCTCCATCCACGGAGGTATTGGAAACCTGAGTAGACACAGTATGGAGCAACCTCCTCTCTCTGACCCTGCTCTGAGCAGGGTGGGTGGACTAGCAATCTCCAGGCATCCCTCAGAAATCACTTAGAAGATTACCACATTTCCCCCCCCCCCCCCCCGAAATTAGAATACACTTCAGATAGATTCTGTTCTTCTTGTTGTTCTCTACATTGTTTTAAAATTCTAAACTGCCTGCCGTTCCAAAGTTAACAAGCCAAATTAAGATCTTTGCTTGTTTGAGCTGCCGTTGTAATGCAAGAAGAGACAAAACACTCTGAAATACATAATGGTCTGTACTTCTGAAATAATACTGTTTGAAAAACATACTTCAGAAGAGGTGTTTCTGCATAAACTAAAAGTATTTTTATTCTCAGTTTGATACTATCTGATTTTAGTAGAAAATATTTTAGAATATTTTGCTCAGCCTAACAGGAATTTGGATACAAGTTATTAGGTGGGAAACACATTCTTCTGGATACATGCAGAGCTTCATTTTGCATTTATTGATTCTGTTTAGTAACCTAATTGCCTTCTAGGTTCAGCCTTTAGCAATGCCAATTTTGATTTAGTTTTTGTATTTCTGAAAACAAACTGGGAACAAACCATATATTATCACTGTGTGTTCTTTAGATGGCTACTGGAATCCCAGGATCGACTACAATAACATAATGTGAAGGTAAATTACCATAATATATTAAGGGTTATTATTATATTCTAACAATTTCTGGTAGAATCACATCTCTATTTCTCTCATCTGAAACTGTAAGATAACTTTTTGTTGTAAGAACTATAATTTATTCTTTTTAAAAAAAAGTTGGTTTTGAATTTTTATTGTTGCTACTGTACTATATTATGAATAATTCCTTTTTAGTAGCCTTTTCTACGATTGTAAATGAATGTCAAATTTCTGATATGAAAAACTTTCAAGCCTTTTTCATGAATGCAATATAAGAATATATAGAGCTAAGGAGCAATACATCCAGATTTTTTTTTTGTTTCAGCATTTTGGTGGTCAGCTTAAATTAAGTTCACAGTGACTTTTGAAATGATTGACTAATAATTTTTTTGACATTTGTGTTCCTTTTTTGCCTTTCTTCTTATTTGCCATTTTTATTTACTTATACTGTTTCATTTACATAATGTTTTACATATATATTTCACATTACTATTGAGTTGTATAGTGAAATACCTTCAATGCTCTAGTGATCATATAAATGCACATATACCTGCACTGAGCTGACTGCCACTTGTCTAGGCACAGTCAAATTAGTTTGCAAAGTAATGTTAGCACAGCCCAAAATGTCTGGAGTAGATCAATACTGAAGATAGTTCAGCCTGAGTTTTGTGCTGTTACAGATCCATTGCTGTCAGAATACCAGAGCTACATAATTTCTGAGCTGGGTAAGGTGATGTACGGTGATGCACTTAATCCTCTGAAATTCATTGTAGATGTACTCGTCACTGAACAGTAAAGTTAAGGAACAGAACAGCAATGTTATAATTAATGTATGCTTTCATCTGAAAAATAAAAAATGATAGCAAGTTGAAACTTGACTTTTGGTTATTACTGCATGTATTTCCTATGGTTCTTCTGTTTTCAGTAACTTCAGGATTGATCTATTCTCACTTATCCCAAACACTTGTCATCCTCTTGATTATCACAATGTTATCCCGCCTGGTATTTCTCCTTCCTCTCTGCATTTTTGTAAATGTTCCTGCTGAAAGTATCTTTTGTATGTTGAACCCCACTTCTTGAGCCTGTACATTGCATGCTATATCAAATTAAACCTTGTTATCCTCATCTCTAGGACTCTGTGTCATCGGCCTTCCATTAGCATGTTTTGTTTTTCATTATTCCCATCTGTGCACTCTTCTTCATCCGTTTGGATTTACTGATCCATTTATTTCCTTCCCTCATATTTGCATTTGCATTTTCATCAATAAACATTTTAGTCCCTTTTATTTCAGTCATGGTTTCCCATTTTCATGTCATTTCCTCTGCAAGTATCCCTACTATTCTTCCTTGAAAGATTTTCTTAAAGCTGACTTTCCAAAATTATTTCTCTTTTTTTAAATTAAAAAAAAAAAAGGGGGGGGGGAACTGGAATCTGGAACTACTGTCCTCATGTTTGGTGATTATTTGTCCTTAATCAATCTGCATGTCCTTTTGGACAGGAAACATTTCTTACCAAAACCTTCAAGTTCAACTGTGCACTTTAAATCTTTTCTCAAGCACAGGGGATCTATGTTGACAGATGCCAATTCTTCAATGTCTGGTCCAGGGCAGAAATCAGTGGAAGAAATCCTGCAAAACTATGATTTCTGTTGCCTTTGGGTCAGATCATAAGCTTGTGAGACTTTCTATGAATTAGTAGTCATGTGGCAATTAGGAAAATGTTCTGTTACTCAGTGGGCCAGAGGTCAGTAAGAGTGAATGCTAGAAGAACGATAACTGATTAGATGGCATGAACATACGAACATTCTGAGTGATTACAATCAAGTTCAATTAAAAGTGTCTGTCTAATATGTCTGTAGTGTAACAATCGTTACGACATCCAGATACTTCTTAGGATGTGAATACATGACTTCCGAGACCTCTAATTTTATTTTCTCTTTAGAATATTAGCCTAGTTAATAATAGCTTATGCATATAATCTCTTACTGCAGGAGATAGCTGTGTGCTGTACAAGGTGCTTTTGTTTTCATTTTATAGTTCAGAAATCTGAGGCTCACAGCAGTTAAGAGCTTCAGTCTTATACAATAGAATCACCATTTGAAGCATTTTGACATTGTCTTCTTAGAAGTACACTAATTGGATTTAAGCCCACACATTTGATTACTCTTTAAAATTGAACAAAGTATGTGTCATCCTGAATCATGGTGGATAAGACGGACTTTCCTTTGTAGGGATGCTATTTCAGAGTCTGCCATGCTTCAACAGATATTAGGAATAATAGATACTATTTCAGATATAACATAACAATAACTGATATTATTTCACCAGTACAGGAAAACTTAGATACTGTTGGAAAAATTGTGTTGGGTTATCTGCACTGACTCAGACTAATGAAGAATGAACCAGCTGAGTAAAGAAAGAGTAGGGAGAGCAAGCATTATCTTTTGCAACCTCTTCAGTTTTGGCTGATTTAACCTAGATGAGATAAGCAACATTGTGTGCTTTGAGGTACTGTAACAAGTTTTGTTAACTGATAATAATAACTGGAAGACATATAATAAATTGTTGATTCATATGAGAAAGAAAGAATCCTGAAATCAGAAAGTTGTATTACTATAACTTGATAATTGTGATTTAGTCTTTATTATCTATGTGGCTTCATAGTGATAGAAAATATAGGCTGGTATATTTTAGCAAAATAAAATTCCAAAGTGTATGAATTAGAAAATATGGAGAAAATTAGGTATAGGCTGATTAATGCAATCCAGTGTGATTTTACTGTGGGTGCTACCTTTGAAAGATGTAGTTTGTGAATTATTTCAAATCTTGCAGAAAGTTTTCAAGACCAAGAAAATCTAACCAGCTAAAATAAACTTTTTATTATTAGTATTCTTAATTAACATGTTTTAGTTCTATAAATAATCTTGCCTTGCATTAATAGAGCAAAAAAAAAAATTATTAGCCCATCATTACTCCATTTTTATCATTGTTTGCCAGATGATAGCAGAAAAATGTCCTAACGTGGTTTAGGTATAATTTTGTCAAACACTTTGTAGAGGAATGTGGAGACTCGGTTCCTTATGAGAGTAATTGGCCAGTGTACTTGTCCTGTAGTGTGTTACACACAGGTGGTGCTACCCTGAACCACACAATTTTAATGACGTGTGTTCAGGCTAAGGTCTGTTTCTGTGGGTTCTGTTTCAGGCTGGGTTCTAGGCTGTATCAGCAGAAAGATACAGCAAGCAAATGCGAAAATAACAAGAGAGAAAGTGGAAAAAAGAAAGATGCTAATATCCATGTGAATGTGTAGTCCCTGGTTCTGCAGGGGCCAAATCCCTGAGCGTGTATAGATTTGGTTTTTGCAAGTGAAGTTTTGTATGCTCTTAACAAAATCAATTTGGTGATTACAAAAAATTATTTTTTTAAAAAAATCAAAATATGCCTCATAATCCTTCAGGTTTCCTGATATCCTCTATTTCATTCTTATTTGTAAAATAAATATTTTTGTTTATAAATTGATATTTACAACACTTCTGCCATCCTGGTGAACTACAAGAAGCTGCCCACCTGTTCAGAATTAGACGTCATGTTAATTTTAATTATAATTCCTAAATTAGAAACTATTTCCATCCTTAGAGTGGGCAGTGGGACTGCTGTTTTTCTTGTGAGTCTGGGATGTTCAAAAGCAAAAGGTCCTTCTGTTGCTGACTTCCTTGCACATCAGCAGTAAGACAGAAAGTTAACTTTCAGTCACAGAGGTAATGTTTTTATGTCAGTATGGTAAAAACATGAAAATGAAGACAAAGACTTTATAAGTTCCTGGTTTTGAAGGCTGGCTTTTGAAAAAGTGTGTATATTTGTTTAAAACTAGTGATATATGTTAATATATCTTTTATTTAAAAGTTTTTCACTATTCATAGTAACATTTAAAAATTGTTCTACTAATACATTAAATATCAACATTTTTATTTCCAAGTAAATAAAATACATGTTATAAAAGTTAAAGAGCTAGAATATTTTTAAAATTAGGAACCGTGAATAATTACTTCTTAAGGTGATAATTGTTTTGTTATACAACTGCTTGCACAATGTTTCATAATATAATAAATCTTTCTAAAGCATTTAACAGAGATAAAGATTTTTGTATGTCATAATGAATGTGTTATAAAGTACACACATATAGATTCAAACTCAAAATTGAAATTAACCTTGGATGTATTTAAAGAAGTAATTTTAATTAACCATTTTATCTCATAGTTAATATGCTTTATGTGCTGAAGGACTTATACTAATACCCCAGCAGCTTCTTAGATGAGAATAAAGAATTATTTTTAAGGTTAGATTTTGGTATAAACTGACCTTGCTATGGACACACTGACAGGCTGTACTATTAGAAGTACAATACAGTGTATAACAAAAGTAGTGGGTTTTGTTGTTATTTTTAATCAAAAAGGTCTGATACCTCTTCAGGTTCTTACATAAAGAGAGGTGAAGTGGCGCCTCTCTAGAAATCCGGTAAGGCTAATTTTGAATAGAAATAGTACTGCTAAATGTGTGTGTATGTCACTGCTTTTGAAGACTGAAAAGCAACCTTTGAACATATTTACCAAGGTCATTTCTGTCCACGAGAAACAATAATACAGCTCAACAATCACCGTATTGTGATTTAAGTACTAATTGCTTTAAAAGTACTTTTGTACTGGTTTTGTGAAATAACTTGTAAGGAGATTTTGTCTGTCTTGAAAATCTACATCTTTCTTTTTTAATGTTTTTTCTTTATTTTTGCAGATATATGATCCTACCAAACACAGACCTAGTGAGAATAAATTTGGAAATACAGTCAAATAAAAGGAAATTTATTTTAATCCTCTGAATTAGAATCCTAAATCAAGCCTAACTGGGCATCTTGGTAGGCTAGAAACTTCTGGTTATCAAAGAATTACTAGAAGAGCAGAAAAAGTCAGTATGTGATGTGATTGACTTTGTCTACTAATACAGGAGCATCGCTGCAGACCATGCCTTTATATAGCCCAAACCTCCCACCTAGCTCACCATCCAAGGTTTTGCAAATAGCTTATTGACTCAAATATGCTTCTGACTATACCCTGCACTTCAGCCTATATGTAGACATGAGTAATATGAAAATAATTGGTCTTCTCTTTTCTCATGATTTCTTTCTTAATGCAGAATAAACATTACAAAGATCAAGGCATCTCAGCTAAAGACCTACTGAAGGGTTAAGATTATGTGCTTCCTGATTGGGAACAAACAGATATCTGTAGTCCAAGTGCTACCTGCCTTTCTTACCAGATGGATGGAGATCAGACGTGCAGTATGATGGAAATACCCAGAAAGAGAAGCTGAGAATATGCCTATGAATTGTGAGGCCACACTTCCTCTTCCAGAAGCTCTGGGTTTCGTATTAGCCTAGCTAGAAGGAGCTTACTTGCCTCTATTTCATAGATGTAGTCCTCCTCCTGTCTCCATGTCTTAGACCCTTCCACCCCTCTCTGGGTTCTCAGGCTTCCATTAATTGCCTGCTACTATGGCTGCAATATAAAGAGCTGTTTCTTCAGGATTTTTCAGTTGTAGTAATTCCCAGTTTTGACAGTCAGAAAGACATTGGTTGTATTAAGACTCAGTTGGCAGAGATGCTGGGTTTTTTTTCCACTGTATTTGCAGCGTTTGGTTAAGAATTTCGTCAAGAGGAAATGAGACTTAAAATAAGTCATATTTCATAGGACTTTTAAAGTCATAGTTTCCTTTGGGTTTTGTGTGTTGAAGATAAAGGTAAAAAGTAACAGCAAAAGTAAAAGAGAATGTGTGAGATTTTGTTGGCATGAGGGAAAAGGGAAGATCTGAAATCCTTGGTTACAAAGACTCTCCTTTGGTATCCTCTCTCCCATTCATGAGGAGGTGTGAAGGAGCTGAATATTACTGATCCTTAGCATGCTCAGAAGGATCTACCTGGTATTATGACTTATTTGATTGACTACAGCACTTGAATTGTCCCCACATGGATACGTAGTATGTGAGAATCAGGAGATGTTAGGGAGAATCAGAGAGGAGGTTTGGAGGTGTCTTTTACAATGTTGATTTGAAGAAGTTGAAGATTTCTGTTTAAACCTATTGAAAGAGATGTTATTTGTTTCATTTGTGCCCTGTCAGAAGGGCAATGACAGAGCAAAGTGGAACCATCTAGAGGGAGGAGAGATTTCGCCCTCCATTGAGCCAGCTCAGAAGTGAAATGCTTTCAGAGCACAAAGTGGCATGGGCAGGAGAATGAGGGTGAGGGTACAGCAAGCAGGGAGGCTGGAGCACCTGGAGACTGCGAAACTGTTGAGAAATACAAGGAATATATACAGGGTTGGCCGTAGAGGTGGCAATATTTTCCTGGGGGTCCAGTGGAGGCTATCTAGAATTTGTTGCAATTCCAGCAAGTTCACTGAGTACGAAACTAAAGGCAATTGTGGGAACAGTCTCTGCTTGCAAGGGCACAGTGGGCAAAGGAGATCTGTTTTGATTTTTATTCCTTAGTACTGAGTAATTTTGAGTTTTCTTTATTTATAAGCCAATTAACCTAGTTTATTATATAGTAGAAAACCCTGCTTTTTGTTTAAAAGCTTTATTGGCTTTTTTGAGTACTCATAAGAAAAAGATCTAGGCAGTTCAACTTCAATAATATGTCTGACTCAGATTCTCATGCCATCCATCTTAAATCCAGTTTCTTTCTTTAATCACCTACATGCCCTCATCACAGTTCCCAGGCTTGGTTTGCTTGTACAGTAGTTTGCAATTTGCACTTTTTAGATACTTGTATGTCTGATAGACAAGGCAAATTAAATTTCTTTGGTAGCTCAAGCACAGGTGGCTGTATCCAAGAAGACACACACTTGTGTCCTCAGTACCTTTTAACCAAGTTGAGAAGTTTACTGTTAGTGAACTAAAGTGTGTGACTGTATGAGGATGGAGAAAATGCATTACTCTCTTTTTGTCACACTAATGCTCTTCAGTCTGCTGCTTAGCAGACCAATTTTCATATGTCTGCTAAATATGTGGAATCAAATTACGTATGATCATTGTATAATTAATGTAACCTGAAATTTTGGGAACATATGACAGAAAAGTAACCAACCACGCCCTTACTTTGAAAGTGGTTTAGTGTTTCCATGGCTAGAGACATGACCTTAACAGCTTGGTTCTGCAGAGAAAATATTATTAGGAAACAAAAGCTCATAAAGGAAAGTTGCACATTTTTAATGTACATAACAATGCATTTGAAGGTATCAAAATATTATGTATGCAATATTATATATCCAAATGTCTACACATATATGTCTACTTATGGATATAAATGATGTGTGTTTTCATGAAAAGTCCTGTTTGTGTGGATGTAGCTATTTTACAAATAACACTCAGCTAATTAATATTTAAAATCGGCATTTAATGTTAACATAATACATTGAATTGTAAAAAGCACATCTGTTCTAGAATACATACTTTCTTTGCCGACTGAGTCTTTATAACAGTCTTCCCCTTAACTTCCTACCTTGCCTTTTCCTTGCCCTCCACTCTCCCTATGTTTTAGGCACCATTTGCTGATGAAATCCTCGCTTTGTGTTAACATGGGGAGTAAAATAATATGTTGATGGCTTTGATTCCTGTTGGTATTCTGATGATGCCTGAGTAGAGAGAGTGATGTGCTGTCACTTCTGCTGTAACTGTCCAAGGTTGAGAATTTTATTAGATCTTTCAAAATATCTATTTAATCTGAAAATGAAAATAAGTTGAATAAAATCCAGTTTACGTTTGAGCTGGGTGGCAGACTCATTTAAGTATATAAAATTAAAGTGGGTTCCTCAGGAATTTTATTTGTTAATACAGTTTTTGTTCCTGCTTTATGACAATTATCATATATAGCTTTTGTATTTTTTCTTTTTTTTCTTTTTTATTTTTACTGTCACAGTTTGAAGTGAGAGCATTAAGTTAAATTAATTTGACTTTGTTGGCAAACGGTGATGGCAGTACTTGAACAGCTGTTTGCTTTCCTGAATTGTCCTTGGTGCTGAAATGGCTTTTGTATCTAAACGGCAAAATGTGTTTACAGGGCTACAAATATGGAGATAAATTTAGCCTGTCAAACAGATATTATTGGGGCTTTTTTGTGCTGTGTTTCTGGGAGTGGATCCTGACTACAGTGCTTTAATTCCAAGCTGTGTGTGCCTTCGGACATCTTACAGGACTGTTCGTGAGCTTTTCTGTTTGATTTATGACCTTGCCTGTACGGACTTCTGATCAGATTTTATTCTCATTTAGTGCAAGAGGGGCTAATTATGAAAGTGACAAAGACTCTTTCATTGTGCTAAAGCTTTTTGAATGACAAAAAGGGGGCTTTAAATTAAAATGAACTTTAACAAGGCATTTTCACATTGAAGTGATACACACTCTACCACTGATAGAGTAATTCATTTTCAACCCTTTCTGATTCTATAAACACATTGTCTCACAAGATCAGTAATTTTTTACCTCTCAGGCTAATGAAGAGTGGATGGTAGACCAATGAATTCTCTTTTTGCAGAACTGTTTTGACATTCTTAATTTTTTCTTAAATATCAAAGAAAGGACAAAGAGCTGTGATTTTATTGCATTAATATTAATAATCATTTATCTGCCAGAAAAACATTTAAATATCACTTGACATTTGCAGAGAAAGATTAATGTTTAATTTACTACAAACATAGAAATACTTTGAAATAAAAGGAAACGCTTCTGGATTTGGCAAAATGAAAGAAAAAACAACAAAATTCAGACAGACATTCAGCTGTAATAAAATATCCTAACAATAGCAGAAGACAAAAACATGTTGGTGCCATCTAAAGTGTCAATATTTAAATTATCACTTCTGATTGAAAAAATAACATAAACTAGATAGTTTTTTAAGGTCTAATTTAAGCTTTGAATAAACAAAGATAAATGAAGATAAGCAGTTTTCTGTTATGTCCGTTAAGAAGGCCTGTTATAAATTCTATCAGTATTATAAAACCAAATCAACGTAATGTAGTTCCTTGGTACTACATAGTTATATATAGTACATTGGAGTAAAGCTAGGATATAAACAGTATTGGCATTTTATATTTATTGGTAAGACTGGAAATCAAGGAGGGCTTCCAGAACAGGCTGGTAACTGGAGGAAAAGAAAATAGCAAGGCACAGGAGTCAGAAAATTATATAAGTGAAAATACTGAAACAAGTTCCATTACCTACAGAAGGATCAAAATGCTGTATAATAAAGAGAAAAGTGGAGAAATCACCTTGTTCTACAAAAGTATGTCAGACTAGGAAGTACAGCAGAGGAGTAGGTGAACAGTGAGGTTGTGTATCAGTCTAATCTGATGAAATGGCTAAAAATGCACCTAGACTGCATGGAAATCTATCTGTAAATTTTATCATGGAGATTATATGATAAGATTTCACTTCTAGGCAATGAAATAATGGGATTAATGTATTGAATGAGAATAACATTTCTAGCCCCCAAACTGTTTTTGTGACTACATTGATAATGGCATAGAGAACCAAATTCAGTTTCATAATAAACTAAAATAAGACTGTTTCTTCTGCAAAAACTGTATATAGGACAGATACTATTCAGATACAGCATTTGTAGTGAAAGTCTATCCTTACAGTACCATCGTTCAAGGAAATTTTTGTATAAGATACGGAAGGAAAGTTTTAGCTATAAAATCAGTGATTTACTAGTTAAAGATGATTCTCATTCGGGATCCATCTCAAAAAGAAAGATTCTTTTATAAGACAATGCCTGGTGACTTTCCATTAATACTCTTTAATAAAAAAAGCAATTTTATTTACAGCTCTGGTGACTTTGCAGGGGTCCTTGAGAATATAATTTAACTGTAGGTCTCTGGACTGATTGAGGTTTCCATCAATTAATTTTCCTCAAGTGGCAGTTTGTAGTTACACTATGGAAGGATTCCCCTGGAAAAATAGTGATTTCATGTATCAGGCACCAAACTAGGCCAAATGCAGAATTGCAGCATTACCATACAGTAATAAATCAACTGTAGGATGAAAGAAATGTTTTGCCTTTTGTATTATAAGAATTCTTAGGGTCTTTGCAAAACGGTGACTATATTGAGTCGGAAGCATTACCTAAGTAGGGCTACTGTAATATACTTAAGAATAAGGAATATGCAGCTTTTAACATTTTTAACCGTGTGTAATGTGTTGCTTGCACACCTGTGATGTCTAGGCAGCAGGTAAATATGAGAATGTTTTACTTTAGAGGCTATAGGTAGCAACAGATTTCAACAGTGTACATTGAGCATCAGGCCCTAACAAAGTAAGTATTTAGAGAGACGTTTCTCAATAATCATAGAGTCAGAAAATCTATGAAATAATGGTGCATCCCACTGTGGTACAGTAGTTCATATTCCCTGATCTGCCTTGGTGGTTGCTTCTGTGGTTAAGGCCGCAGACGTTGTTATAATTTATTTATTAACTTATTAATAATTTATTTAGGATAGCACCCATTATATGCTAAGTGACTTCCAAACAGAAATTTTCCCAAATGCTTTTCCTTTAAGAGCTTTGCTTTGAAAGATGTGATACATACACTGTTGTGAGATACCCATTTTGATAGCATATACTTTGTTAATGAAAGCTGAGCTTTCTGACACTAATGCAAAACCTCTTTGTATTCTGATTTTCCTTTAACAAAGGTTCACTGCCATGGATAAATAACAGCCCATCTGTCATTGGAAGCCTTTGGGGAGTTGATAAAGAGGGAGCAGAGAAGTCAGTAGTCTACTCTTTTTCTGGGGATTTGGTGGTTCTGGTGTAGTGGGTATGCAATGACCATCTTAGGGCATGGGCCTCTGATTTTTAAGCATTCTTGACACTCCCTACTAAGTTGATGCATTGCTACTTTACTGCTGCCAGTTTCTGTATTTACATGATTTTGTGGCTTTGTTTGTCCTGCAGTCTTGGGCTCTACTGATATTTTCATAATTCATAAGAATCTCACAGAGGCAGGAGAAGGAGTTAAGAGACTGATGCCATTTTATCCATCCTTTACAATTTCCCTACACAGTGAACATTGACGTTTTATTCTTTACAGCTCCAGTTCTTAGCTCCTTTAACGGAAAGCATCAGTATTTATAGGTAAGGGCAATTTTGACATAAGGCTCTTTGGCTGCAAGGGATTAAATATCAATCTCATTTGATCAAAACTATTGAATTCCTTCAGCAAGATTTTATTATATAATTTCTTGATACATATGTAAGCCTGCTGGTTACACAATGATATCTGTAGTATATTGGGATATCTGTTGCTTGTATATTGTGCTATTTTGCTCATGGTGGTTTTTGAGCAATGATGGTCACTAAATCTTTAAGTTTTAATTGCTGTATTCCCCCTTTGCCCTCACCTAGACAATGCTCAAACACCAGTGACCAACAAAAGTATTTTTTTGTAAAAGGAAGAACTCATCCTAGAGCTATCCATTGACGGCACTGTCCAGACTACTAAAATATGAGAATCTTTTGGTAACTGTTTTTAATAAAAGAAAATAAATCACAGTGTTGTCCCCTGCAACTTTCTTGCCTTTTATATTCACCTAATAAATTTAAGCTGGTTTATGCCTCTCTCTTTTTTCAATCAGTCCTTCTTTCTTAAAGGTTTCCCATTCCCTTAATTTTCTGTCTGGAAGACAATTCTTTGGCTTGCTTAAAAATGGCCTTGTACCTTTTTTGCTTCATTCAGATGCTCGTTCCACAACTTTCATTTAATCTAATGATTCAGATTAGCTGCTCTGGGTGATAAATTCTGCCTCCTACTCTAATTCAGATGAAAGTTTTAATTTATAAAACTCCTGTGGGTGTTTTAGTCTAGGCCACACTGTTCATTAGTATTTCTGCAATTTAACTCAATATGAAGGAATTATAGATTTATTCATTACACTTGTTTGGGACCACTGAGAAACAGTAACTGTGATCCCAGATACCATGGGCAGAATGCCCTTAGGAAATGGGTCTAGTGCACCTTCTATCACGTGTGGCGAAAAATATTGAAAAGAGTAGAACTCAGACTGTGATCCTGAAAAGGTGTGGAAAATCAGATCATGCTGTCATTGTTATGAATTAGTAGCAACACCATTAAAATCAATATTGTTACACCAAAAGAAATAGGATAGTTGGAAAGGATAAGAACATTTATAAGTTTTTGATTCACTGTTCTTCTCCATATTCTTGCTGAATCATTTGGTAGTGAAAGAAACAAATGGAGACCCATAACTCTTACCAAAACATCTTACTCATACCCAAAATACCAATACAGCTTTAATGCTGTATTTATAGATAAACAAGAAAAGTGTGAAAGTTAGACTTTTCTTATGCTCTCAGTCACAATCAGATTTTATGACATTGTCTAATTACAATTACAACTCAATCAGAATTGCTCAGCCTCTATAAGTTATGCATTAATCCCGGTTTACCCTTTCCAGTGATGGGAGCTGGCCTTTTACCTCTTGCTCCAAAGAGCTAAGATAGTCATTGTTCCCGTACAGTCTTTTTCACAAAAGCAGGTGATTTACTGTCCTTTGGATGTCACTATTGATAAAAACTTAAAACATAATGGAAACACAGCTATTTCAACTTGCTTAATTGAGGAGGGAGAATAGAAAAGAGTACAAATACAAGTCTGAAACATCCAGCTTCTCAAGCCATGTACTTTTGAAATGCTGTGCCTATTTGATAGTCTTGAACATTTTTCAAAGGCGATTTGGATTTTGACTGAAAGCTGAGTCATGAGCATTGCTATTGTTTTAAGTGAAACAGCAGTTCTTAAAAGAATACTATATTGTTGAAGAGAATTGAGGTTTTTTTTCCCAAAACACTGATTAAACTGTAGCAGTGTAGATATTTGTATTGCAGAGCTGAATATGTGCCATTTTAATATTTTAAAGTCTACTTTAATTTACAAGGTGTTGTATATGTGTTTTTTATGGTATTGTCCTTTTATTCAAATCCTGTGCTTTGCTTTCAGGAATCTTGATCTGACATATGCTTTGGGCAGGAGCCCAGGAGATGATGCAAAAACAGTCACAAGTTTTTGGAGATCATCACTATTTCATTAGATTTTTTCCTATTTAAAAATCAAATGCTATTTAGAAGTTGTTTAAGACTTCTCACCAAACTATTTTTTATAAATTCTTTTCACAGACAAAGACTATAAAGCCAATGGGAATTTACAACTTCGATGCACTCCTTTCAGAAGAGATCTAATCTTTCACTCAAGAGAAGCTTTTACAGATCTCAGTCCCTATAGTTCCTCTTCCATTTGGAATGTATCATTAAAATTTCTTTGCATTATCATGTCCATGTGTTTTGTGATCTTTAAGGATTAATTCCATTGAGAGTATTCCATATTGTACATTTCACTTCATTTTGTGAAATACAGAGTTACATGAAAATATGGATTAATACTGTTTGGCTATCTTGGACTTGATCCCAGGTTCAACTGGTGAAAATGATGTATATTCCAATCTGTTCCTTGGTTGTTTTTGTTTAAAGAATTTGTATAGATTGAAATGCAGCTGCAAGTGTATTAGTGATTTTCAATTGCTTACTTGTCAAGATTTTTATTGTGTGGATGAAAAATAGTATTTCAAAACCTGGCAGCATATTGACAAAAACAGAAGAGCACTTTGTGTAATTCTCTTTTGAAAAACTACCTCTTTTAGAGACAGAGATTGCCTCAGCTACTTCCATTCATATGTATCTTGATCAATAGATTTATTGATAGCTTTTAGCCAAGATTTAATTCTTTTTTTCTCCTCAGTTCACCATGGTGCTCACTTTTCTGAATTAAGAAACTAGAATTAGACTCCTATAAGCAAGGCATACAATATGCAAGTGCTCTAGGTGTAAAAGGAGGCATTTGACCTTTTGTTGCTAATCTGTGACAGGTGCAGGCTATTTTCTTCCAAATGGTGTTAATTTTCATGTGCAAATCCTCCCCCTGAAACCTGCATTCTATATATCCACCACAGGGGAATTGGTGGTCATCATGAGTACTGTAATGGACAGCTGAGAGGGATAATCACTGATATTTCAGCACATTCATGCTTGCGACTCAGTCGTTTTTAGTGCACTTCTGTTTTCACTGCTTATTAGGGAGGCTGAAGTTAGTTATTCATTGCTAGACAAAAAAAGTCTCTGAGAAAGTTCATGTGCAGGGAACAGCACATTGTTACAAATTAGTTTCCTTTACCATTTCTGGCAAACTCATTACAAAGTAATCGCGCCCTGCGCTGAAGTGCACTTCCTCTGGGACCAATAACTGTAAATAAGCAGGGCTGCAAGCTGGCTGATAAGTTGTTGTTCTGAAGATAACGGTCCTTTTTAGCAGAGTGTTTGACCTTTTTCTTTATATTGCCTCAGGCTTGTCTAAGACCCTCAAGGTCTATTTTTCATCTTAAAATTCTCTGTAGGAAAGCACAATGTGTGGTTTAAGAAGATTTTAGGATTGCTTAACATATCTATATTTTATTTTCTAGCATTTTTATGATAATGGTTAGAATGCTTAGTAAGTTTAGCTAGCATTTTCTTAAGCAGGTTTTCTTTCTTTGTGTAAAGTACACTTTTTATTGATGTAGGAAGCAATATACATTAATATTTTATGAGGACTAAGTGTATGTTGCCTGATTAATAAAATAGTAACACTGGGCTTTTTTTTTTTCTGACTTTTAAAGAAAATTGAAATATGCTATTGACCCCTTTCACTATTCACATTTTGAGAGCATTGCACTAAACATTACTCTGTAAAGCAATTTAAGCAAATATAATGAAGAATTTCGGTTTGAATGATTAAAGAAAGGTATTTCTCTTCTTTTCTCAGTATGCTAAGAGCATTGAACAGAACTGTGACTGAAAATTGAGCATGTCTTAAAAACAAACCCCAAGGCTAAGTGAAAGTCAGTCTATAGACATTTGGGAATTTGATTTGTTCACATCTTCCCATCAGTTTAAAAAGATCTGTGCCAGTATTTCTGTAAAGTAAAATAATAATAGAAAGAAACCCCAGCAACTAATTTCAGAGTGCATAGGAGAAAAAAATCCGTAATGTTTTATAAAGTGCTGGCTGCTCTAATAAATTGTTTATTTTACTTTTCAGATATAGTCAGAAAACCATTTGGGTGCATGTCTGATTGTCAAATGGTAAAAAAAAAAAAAAAAAAAGTAAATGAGAAATGTCTTCAAATGCCAGTAAGTTCAGATCTTACTGCTCATAATGTTGTTGGGCTTTTTTCCCTTGCAGATCACATTACTCAATAAGTTCATTAACTTTACATGTACCTTAAATAACATTATTAGTATCTTATATTTTATAATGTTAACGCTGAAGTATAATGCTAATCACAAATTATGGAGTGATGATGCTTAAAAAAAAAGTTGTATAGTCTCATAGATAGAACTTCTGTATTTATTGAATGGAGTGGGGATGATTTCATCTGGGCATGAACACAAAGTAGAGCAATGCAAAGCTGATATTTTAGTAGTGCGAGACTTTTCTTTGATTTTAAAAGAACGTACTTAACCAATATGGTTATGAACAAACTCTTACTGATGCTACAAGTAACTGGACTAGTAATATACACAGAATAAAAGCTGTGCATGGGAAGGGTCTTGCAGTAGTTCTATCGAGACTGAAAACTATTGGTAATTATGTTACACAAAATTCGTTCTATCTAGCTTTCTCTTAAATTTATCATCATTTCTGCACAGAAACTGGACACTTCAGGTACTGCAAAGCAGATATTATTTATTGTGTAATTGCATAGAGATTCCTGTGACACAGGAGGAACTTACTGTCTAACCGTTCATTAAACGATGTTCTCTCTTGCTGTAGATTTAACAAAAAGAGAAAAGAAATTTTAAGGAAACTTACAGAGCTATTAAAAAATAAAAGCAGTGTAGAAGTTAAGATTCAAGTTCTGTTGTTGTGAATAGCAGTGGTAGATTTGACCCCTGTGGCAGAAAGTGCATTTAGATGAGTAAGGGGCTTAACCTAAAATCAGGCAGATGTGGTGGGTTGACCTTGGCCAGCTGCAAGATGCCCACCTAGCAGCTCTCTCACTCACCCTCCTGAACAGGACAGGAAATTTTAAGGAACCTTATAGAGCTATTAAAAAATAAAAGCAGTTTAGAAGTTGCTTGCACTTAAGAAAAAATGTTTATTTTCAATGTTAAAATATTAAAATGGTATAATGGCTAAATGGAATAGCATAATCAATGTTTTAATTCCTGTTTCATAGTTTCTAATGCATTTCACAGTGTTACCTGTGGTATTGGAATATAATTCTTACTCATTAGAATAAATCTATTTCCCATGATTACAGCAGTGTGAAGGCAGTAAGTAAAATTGTTAATTTTGTTTATGGGATTGTGTCCAAGAAAGGACATAAACATCCCAACAAAAAATGCTTTTCAGTGGCATTATCAGTTATCTATGAAGCATCTCTTAAAGCAAGGAAGTGTTTTGTTCTTACAGTTCTAGGCTTCTTTGTACCAAAACTGCCGTCTTGTTTAATGACATTGCTATGTGGGTTGAAATTAGGCTGACAGATTGCGAGCAAAGGCTGTGATATTACAAACAATAGTCCATTGAGCACGAGGAACTTGTTGAATTGGTTACCGAAAGCATTAGTGTTTCGTCCAGCCTATTTAGCATCTGGAAGACAGAGAAGAAATAGTGCACTAATGAAATGTACAAATGATACCAAACTGCAAAAGGCTGCAGGTGACTACGGCAGCTGACACATACTCCAAAGGAGCCTAGTAAGAGGCAGTTCTGTAGCCAAAAGTAATAAAGTGAGATAGAATTCAAAAAAGGAAAAAAAAAACCCCTGCATTAAGAGGGAGGTAAGTATTCAAAGTATTGCAGATAAAAGAGAGAAAACAGTGTTGGGAGTCCCAGGGAGTCATGCACACAATGATTAGATTGTTAAAGGTTTTGCTGGATTTGAGATAGGTATATAGGTTTTCCAGAGCAGACTGCCTTGGAGTGATTCCAGTGTACCCCCTCTTCACCATCAGTGATTTCACTGACATCAGTACAATTCTCCAGTGCTAGTTTAGGGATCCTATGGACTCTGTAAAGTAGTTCTGAATGGGCCATCTCTCCGCCATACAGTTCAGATCACTTTGATCATTTACTTTGGATAATGATCTGTAGGAAATAATAGTTTACATTAAAACTCAAGTTCTGTTGCGAATAGAAGTGGTATATTTGACCCCTGTGACAGAAAGTGCACTTAAATGAGTAAGGGACTTGACCTAAAATCAGGCAGATGTGGTGGGTTGACCTTGGCCAGCTGCTAGATGCCCACCCAACAGCTTTCTCACTTGCCCTCCTCAGCAGGATGGGGGCAGAAAGTAATGTTAAAAGCTCATGGGTCAAGATAAAAACAGGGAGATCGCTCACCAATTGCCATCACAGGCAAAACAGACTCAGCTGGGGGAAGACTAGTGTATTGCCAGTTAAAATAGGCTTGGGTAGTAAGAAACAAAGAGAAATTAGAACGACACCTTCCCCATTTTCCAGGATCAGCTTCATTCACCCCACAACGAGCAGTGCGGGGGGCTGCGATCAGTCCACAGCAGTTCCTCTCTGCTGCTCCTCTCTCCACACGCTGTTCCCCTGCTCCAGCCTGGGCCCTGGCCATGGGCCACTGGTCCTGTCAGGAGAGCCTGCTCCAGAGTGGGTCCTCTGCAGGCCACTAGTCCTTCAGGAAATATCCACCTGCTCCAGCCTCTCCTCACAGGACACAGGGGCATCTCTGCCCCACACCCAGAGCACCCGCTTCCCCCTCCTCACACCTTGGTTCTCCTCAGACTCCCTCACTCCTTCCTGCCTGTGTGGCTTTTTTTTTTTTTTCCCTGCCCTTCCTTAAATGCGCTTTCAAGGAGGCACCACCACCTTGGCTGAGGGGTCAGCTGTGCCCTGGGGTGGGGCAGTTGCGGAGCTGGCTGGAACTGGCTGGAACCGGCTGGAGCCAGCCATGACTAGCACAAGGCAGCCCAGCCTCTCCTCAGAGAGCTCAGCTCTGCAGCCCCGCTGCTGGCACCTGGGCATGGACACCCGATACAGCAGATGACATTATTTATATTTGGCAAAGGTATTCTAGCTGTACAATATTGCTGTTTTTTCAAATATTTCATATGCCAAATGTATCCTTCAGGCAAGCATTTAGGAACAGATTGTTAGCGTGAAGCAGTTTTCTGCAGAGGGAGACAGCGAAAGGAATTTTCTTCTGAAAAGAAGAATGTGGGTAGGAAAGTAGAGGATAACATTAAAAACAGGGAAGATTCAAAATTAGTAAAGCCTGAAACATTTAGGATAAGGAAGAAATCCTGCAAATATATTGATGAGCAGAGTTGAAAATGTTTTTTTTTTCCTGCTGCTTTTCCACACCAGAACAGAATATCTGCAAAATTTTACTGCTTGTGCTTATACTGAGTAGCGTGTTACCAGTGAACAGTCATGTTGACTAAAATGGGACTTGCTGAGGAGGGAATTATGTAGCTCAAATAGCATTAAAAATAACTATTTGAACCATTGGAAAACCATTTGAACTATTTGAAATACTATATATCCAACCCAAATATATATCTCTAAACCCAAAAATATATCTGAAACCGTAAAACCAGGTCATCTTACAGTGCTATTTTTTTTAATAAGTGTAATTTAGCATGTGAGCTAATGCATGGCCCTGTATTACAAGTCCCGATGAGGTGGGATTTGGATTGGATCAGGAAAATGTAAAGTCTTATTTTTGTAGTGTATAAATGAAATGGACAGTCTAAACCCTGTCTTTAAAAATCTTGGCATACTGCAAAGGAAAAATGCCAATTTAGCAATTTAAAAGCACTTAGCGAGTTTTCCCAGTGCTGAACTTCATTTCTATAGCCAGTGTGGTTGCTTGCTGAATAACACCATAGGGAACGATGTAGCTCTGACTACATTTAAAAATATTATTCCATGTAATTCACCAGGAAGAAGCTGAGGTGAAATCTTACAGCCTTGTTTTCGTTTTTGGAAGGAGGTGATAGTGAGTGCAAATGGTAAAGCAAAAGTATTCAGGTAGCTTTTGAATCACAAAGGAGATGAAGGCCGGCCCATGCGTGGGGAGCGGGGGACGCTCAGAGCAGCAGCCAGAGGGGCCTGGTGAGAATCTGGGGATTCTTTAATGTTAGAGGTGCTTGAACATGAGCAGCAAATGGAAAGACAGAAATCCATACAAGTGGGGGCTAAAAGAGGTGCAGGGACATTATCAGAAAAGCGGGGGGGGGGGGGAAGGAAACAGTTAAACGGCTGTTAGGGCACTTAATCTGAATATACAGGTATGAGAAGACAAAAAATCAATTTGATTGAATAATAAAAATCCATGTTGGTTTTTTTTTGGTGTATTCATATGAATGTAGCTTACTGGTATGTATTTTATTTTGTCACTATGATTAAGTCTTTTAAAAATAATTCTGAACTGCTTTAAGGCTTATTATACTTACATATTTTAACCAACAGAGGTAAAAGTTTTTAAAACTTCTCTCAGTGTAGTTCCTGGAGAGTTTGTCAGCCATTTGTTAAAATGCATTCTTTTTCATATGCTCTTGGTAGGTAACCTTGGACGGGTGGACCACATCACAGAGTTTGAGTATGACCTGTTCATTAGACCAGATACCTGTAACCCACGCTTTCGAGTTTGGTTCAACTTCACTGTTGAAAATGTAAAAGAATCACAGGTAAGTGATACTAAATTAGGTAGTATAATAGCTTTAGAAATTGCTTGCTCCAGAATGTATTTTCTTAAACAAAAAAGATGACATCCATGGTTTGTAACTAAAAATTTCCTGTAAACTATGTTTTTGTTCTTTGAATTTTTATAAGTAAAAGCTGGTATCAGCATGACTGCATATCATGACATTTTTCAGCTATCCAAGACAGGAAGTAGTTACAAAGTATAACATTTGACACCTAGTAGGAGTTGTATTGGTAATGGCTGCTATATATTTGTGTTAATATATAGAAATCAAATATATGTGTTAATATAAAAATATAAAAAGAAGTCCATCATAGCTGTTCAAATATTACCACTCAAGCCTTCATTTAATCCATGTAGAGCAATGAGGTAGCGTTGCAAACAGGCATTACTCTAGTGACTTCTAGTAGAGGAGGAGTTGCCTGCTGATGAGTCCCTTGTGGAAGAGGAGGTTTAAATGTGAAACAACTGGATAGGCAACTATTTCACCTACTTTTAAATAATATAGTAAAAATATCGCATGAGACAGAAACTTCCTTGCTCTGTTTTTTCACTTGTCTTAAACTAAGTAAAAAAAAAAAAAAGTTATATACTTTCACATTGAAAAATAATTTAAAAAAAGTTATGTACTAACTTTCACATTGAAAAATCAAAAAAGAGTTAATTCCCCTTTTCACACGTCTTGCATTTTGTTCTGGCCTTCTGTCTTAGTTTATCATAATCAGATTGTCATTTTTGCTTAATGGAAAGAAAACATATTTAGTAAGAGAAGAAACTGCAGAAGCTTGATATTTGTATTGCTATGAGACTAATATCTTAATATCCACCACTGTACCATTCCTGTTACAACTAGAAATCCTGAAATTGTTTATCTATCTTCCTGGAGCCTGATACTTTATCAGACAGACCCTTTCCCCTGCTGTGCCTTATTCAACAATGATCAAATTATATAGTCATGAGATGAATGGGAATCTGTCTCAAGAAGGCAAAGAGATCTGGTAGCAAGATACAATATATATCTGGTGCTCACAGGATATTTGTTTTCATGGTTGTCTACATGAAAAAGAATGGTTTCACTATTAAGTTTGACTTGTGAGGTCTGTTTTTGTAATGTGTGTTCCTGTAATCTTTTTTTCCTCTCTCCAATTTCCGTTAAAATGAGACCTGCATGAACGTAATCTAGTCTGGAACCCTTTTTAGGTCTTTGTACTAGCGGGCATGGGCCGTAGTAGTCATTGCAACTGAGCTATATTAAATGAATGTTAGAAATTGCTACATCAAATGTACCCTGTTTGTGCATTTTGATTATTTCTTTTATGTTTTACTAGAAAATTATAACAAGGAAACCCATACCATTCAGTACTGCTTAAAAATGTTGCACTCATACACAAGTAACTTTGATAACTTTATGTGTGAAAGTATGTATTTTAATAACTCTATATAAAAATTACCTGTATAATATTTTTTTTTTTGATGTATCATATAGGTGATGTGGGAGGAAAGCAGATCTATGCATTTATATATCCTAGGTCTGGTTTCAGCCATTTAGGTGAGGCCTCAAAAGCAGTAGCTACTTTTATTAGTTTTATATGTTGCCTATATTACATATGCTTCTCATTGTTTCTCTTCCTTCAACTTCAAATTCTTAAGCAACTTTCTTTACTTAGATTTGAAAATATGTTGAAAATTTTCTTCTCACTCTAAGAATATCTCCAGTTTTGCTTGACATTTCACACTGAAGCCTTCACAAAGAAATGAATTTCAATAGTAACATGAGAAAACAAGAAACCTCCTTTCATTACCTGAATTAGAAATCATCCATTCTGTTTTTCTCCTGTTGCATCAAACCAATCATTGACACCCAACAGTGGAAAAATGGATAAAAAAATAAATGAAAAAGACACAGAGTAAAAACAACAGCCATACAAATACTAGAAACACATAATTGTGCTGTATGTATTTCTGATTTAGGTTTAAGTTCTTCTACTGGATAGTAGTGCAGTTTTTACAAAATGTTTAGTGTGGTATTTTGGTTATTAATCTAGTGAAAAATTAAAAGAAAGTTCTATTAGACATTCCTGCCAATCTCACCATCCATGCATTATTGTTCTATAGAGAACAGTTTTTTTGCATTCCAGTTTTAATTTTCTTAAGGCATGGGGCTTCCACTTCCTATGTCTCAAAACTATAGACTCATCTCACAGTTTTGCTTGATTCTTAGCCTAAAGCTTTCCTTTATTTAATCCCGTGATTCCCAGTTGCAAGTCTGCTTAGTAATAGCTCCTCTTGGTACAAATAAATCATCATCATCCTTGGCTAACATTTATATTTCTGTAAATTATAACATTCCTCATCATTTGTGTCTCAACCTAGCTATCATGTTTGGTTCTTTCAGCCCTATATCCAATAGAGCACTTTACCTTTAAGTGTTTAAGTATTTGTGCTTTGGGGCCTTTGGGCTTTCATCATAAGTGAATCTTTCCAGCCTCTTGGTAATTAGTCTAGTTTCCCAGGGAAACAAAGCTTATATGATCACACTGTCTACTTGCTAGCCTGGGTTTTTGTGTGGCTGCTGATCTTTCTCCTCTCCTTTCTCCCTCAATAGCTTCTTAACTCTTGGCCAGTTTCAACACCACTGGAGAGGAATTCCTGCAAATTCCAGGAAAGCAGGCTGCCAGATGGGTAAGAGACCCATCTGTGTTCCCACTGGCAGAAAGGCTATAGTATGAGATCATTTCTTATTAAACATCGGAGAATCCACAGAGGAGATGAATAGGAGAAAGTACTTATTGGAATTTACATTTTTAAGGTACCACAGAATCCAACCATGAAATCCAAATCCATAGCACTTAGTAGTTTTGCTTCTTGCCGAACCTCTTGTTTTTATCATTATTATTTCTCTTCCAGTTCTTTCAATATTTTCTGTATAGTGTGTAGCTAAAATTTAATGGACAATTCTGGGTACACTAACATCACAACTTACAGAGAAGGGACTCTGGTCTCTTTGCTCTGCTACTGTCTCAGTACAGACAGATGAAAATTGCAGCAGCCTTTTTGTTGCTGTATCACTATGGAAACTATGCCTAATTTGTTGTTCATTATCATACATAAGTCTTTTTCAGAATGTTTCCTTTCTTCCTCCTGTTATTCATGTCTTAGGTTGCTGTTGTGCTTTAGTAACAAGGGCAGGTAATAGACCTAAGTTCTGTAGCATAGCAGTGAGAGCCCTAATCTTTTCAGAATTATTTTCAGAATTTTATGATAAACTTGATTTTTGATGTTCACTTCCCTATGTTACAGTAGAACCAGTAGAATTTTTTTTTTACTTGGAAGTTGGTAAATTAACTTCCTCCTTTTGACTTGGACTTCTACATCAGACATTTTATGTTGTCAGTTTTATTTTATGCTTTTTTTTAGCAAGGAAAAAGATAAAAATAAATAGGTAATGGCTTATATTGATGAGAAAAAAGAACCATCATATAAGAGACTTGTGAGAAGTAAAATTTGGTCTTTTGGTCTCCTTATATGGCTTCTGACTTGCAAGTCAGTTGGTTTGATAAGGACTGAGCTGTGGATTTTTTTGTCATTTGTTCAGTTAATTCAATTAACACCAATACTGGAAAAAACAAAAAGAAACTGCTGTGTTATATGTAAGGACCGTAATCAGGCAATGATTACGCCTACAATAACCATGAAAGGGAGAATGAAGGAAATCGGATTTGCTGTGGAACACATTGTCTCATGGGCAAAGCCTCCAGTTTCTCTAGTTATATACGGGTCACAGGCTGCTGTCTATTTCTGGATAATGCTCCTTATTGGGCAGGATTTGTTTCCTATTAACTTTAACCATGGCCCTTACAACACTGTCTACAATTTTGCTAAATTCCTTCTCTGCGGAACCGGAAATTGGATGAACAAATGTCATCTCCAAATTGCATTTCAAGTATTTTAGACAGTGCTTCAGGTGCATGATTACTTCTGAGCTAGAATGTCTTTAGAGGTGTTAGTAGCAACAGTGATTCATTTGAGATTTTGGACAAAACAAAGAAATGTGTGTATGTGTGATAAGTTGTGAAAATATGCTAGTATACCAATATTGGAGGATTTTACAGGTGAAAAGAGTGATTATTTCTCTTGGGGCCATAGCCAGAAATTCAGCTCAAGGAGCTGACACTCACTGTTCCAGATACTGTAGCCACACTAGAAAAAGCTGATCTCTGTCCTGGAAAATTTACTTTTGAGGAATTTGAGATGAGATAAGAATTGAATACAACAAAGTGATGAAAGGATTAAAAATATCTGTGAGGATTTTAATTACACTAACAAAGAGCAACCATATTATACCAATAAGTAATGCTGCATGGTATATTCTGTACGTGTACGTACCCTGAACAGCTCTGCTGTCTGATGAATCATGTTCAGAAATGGTATTTTCACTGAGATTAAAAAAAGAACTTCCAACAGAAGGGGTTTCCTAATAGTGCTAATTTTTGTTCTGTAAGTGTTGATAAACACACTGGGAGTCCTTCATCATAAAGGTACTGACAAAATATACCAAGGATGATAGAGGAGAAGAATGGATGTTTGGCAGCTAGGATTTGACCATTACTTATAGTTAATAAATCAATCCAGATTGAGGTTAAAATCAAAGAACCAAATGTTATTTACTTCAAAGGCATTCTTTCTGTTACTTCAGTTGCAGCTGGACTGAGGCTAGAATTTTGAGTCAAGATTTTTTGGGTTTTTTGTTATGTATATGTAACGGATCAGGAAAAAGGATAGCCACCTTCTTCAGAAATTTAAACAGGATGTCAAGGTGAGACAGATAATATCATAGCCAGACATTATTATGAAAACATGGGGCTCTCCTTATAGAGTTCTCTCTTTTTTGTCCTACATGGTTTTGTAAAATAAAAAAGGCTGTAAAATCTCTGTTGTCTTTAACTGATTAGATTTTCAGGAACTATTTATTATTGTGTTTGGATTTTATAGTTCGTTCTGGCCTCTTATTACTGGCCTAAAACACCCCAGTAATCCTTAGCGGAGGGCTCCTTCTTTGTGCTGTTACAGCTGTGATTGTTTAAAGATATGAATAATATGTGTATAGGGAGAGGTAATGTCTTTTATTATACCAGTTGATACATTTTGGAGAAGCAGGGGGGAAGAAAAGAAAAACAGGCATGATTTGAGGTACTCAACCACTTTTTCTGGCCTAAGAACTCATCATGTGCAGTTAATTCCAGCAGAATTTGCCTCCAAAGTAAGATGGACTAAGGATGACATCAAAAGCAGTCTAAAGTTGGAAACAGGCTGCCCTTTTACTTTCTTCTTCTTAAGCAGACGTTCTTCACTGTACTGTCATTTGGTGATTTAAGTTGCTGGTATCAGGATGCATTAGAAGGTCTTACAGTGTTTTGAGTTCTCATTTTAGAAGACAGATACTTTCTTTACTGTGCATTAAAGGTTATATTGCATTTACCTAGCTTTGGCAAATGCATGTATAGAAGTGCATATGTTTTCAGGAAGGAGTACAGTTCTGAAATTCTGAAGACTTCTATAAAGCATATTTTAACTTGTAACATTTCCTAACCAATCTGAAATAAGTATTTTCTTTGGTGTGTTTCATTACATGTACCTTCTTACTGAATTAGGCATAAGTAATTTTCAAATTTTCCATTAATAATTTATTAATCCTCTTCTGGTCAGCTCCTGTGATCTCACTAAATAGCTCTTCATAACAATTTACAAGGAACATCACTAGATTATTTGAATTTTGCCTGTTTAGGGAGCCCCAATGTGCTGCTCTTATGTTAATTTTTAGTGTGCTAGAAACATACCTTTACTTCTTCCTGTATTTTGGTATTTTATTTGGCCTTTACACAGGTAGACAAAACCTAATCTTTTTTGTGTACCAGTTTTGTTTTGTCATATAAATTTATTTTGTTTCCTCAGTTCTGATACTTTTCTTGAAAATCAAACTGATTTTAAGTGGTTAAAGGTAAAGGTTACTTGATACCTGTGCAGAGCCTATCCAAGCACATTTCATGAATTAAAATTTAGAAATTTGAGATTTGGAAGTTTGTAACAAATAGGCATATAGAACTAATAAACAATCTGAACAAAGCCATCATCTCAGACTGTTTCACTGATACACCTGAACATAACGTGTATAAGAACTTGATTACTAAGAAGGCTTATGTTGGACTGATTTTTGTAGTCCATACAACCATTGCAGTGTAACACAGCACAATCTAACTGTGACTCAGATTAAGAATGGTGTGATATTGTTTGGTTCCAAATGAGAATCTTTAAAGCATAAGACAAGGTCTGAAAAGATAAGCTTTAAATTTATATTGCTCTTATAAATTTGGGTTTGAAGAAGGATTTTTGTCTGCTTTTAAAAGAAGTTTAATATCTAGCATACTATAGTGTTTATTGTACAAAAAAGTACCGTGTTTTAAATTTGCTATTTATAGAAAATATACATACTTGCCTAATTGCTTGCCTCTCTTTTTATGTGCTTATTAAATAGTAAACAATTAAATTAAAATTAAATCTTGTATGAAAACTTTGTGGCAGAAATTTATATCTATTACCATTACTGCCAGTAATGTAAAACATGAATGTGGACATAAAAGAAAAAATTCATGCAAATAAACATAGGGTAATATGAATATAACAACATACCAGAATGGGTGACTTTTAAATTTCTCTCTGCTGCTGGGTCGAACTACTACCAAAGAAAATTAAATACTTATATTTAAATTTCATGCAAAGTTTTATGGGTGGGTCATTTAAAGGTCTTTTTTTGGCAGGAGTAAGAATGTCCAATACTAAAAAGAAAATGTGTCTTAGGACTAGAAACTTTGAGATTTGAGCATTTGAGTTCTTGAAGCTTCTTTCTAACTGACTTTATCCTGTCAAAAGACAGGAGCAGTTGTCAAACAAGTATCAGGTGACTACGGATGTAGGCAAAACTCTGTGATTGATTCCTTTTTGTTTTACAGTAGTCTCATGAATTAATACTTCTAAACAATCTGAGATGAATGCTTTTTTTTTTTAGCATAGGTGGTATAAAAATACATGTAAGCCCAGAAAGATAGAGATTTTGTGGATAATTTTCTGTACGCACCCCTGTATCAGAACAGTATCATTCTGAGCCTGAATTTGTTTTTCTCTTTCTTCCCTAGTCTTTCTACTTCCCTAAAAAAAAATTATCCATCTGTTTAGCAGTTCCCAAAAAGGCATCTATTTTTCAGTATTTGATTAAGTTCATGTTCCTCAGTGATATTTTGAGTATCTGGTATCTCTGAGAAACACTGTGGATACTCTTCAGTTTTACCTCTGCTATGACTTTATGTATGGCAACTGGAGTGGAGATATTAAATGACAGTTTTCTAGGAAATCTGGTCCTATTCTACAGATGTCAAAGTCTAACCTAAGTGTCAAGCTGACTTAGTTTGAATTAGCAGGCTCTGTCTTCATGCTGCTTTCCATCTATTTGGTTGAGTAAAATGAAATTAATTTTAATTTGTTTGTTAACTCTCAGTGATGAAGGCTCCCAGCTCCTCATTCTTCAAATCCATATTTGTGCGTGTTCTTTTTGCTAGCTCATGTGTTTGAAATCGAGGTCCTTCAGTCAATAGTGACATCTGAATTTGCATCTGTGTCTTGAAAGCACTTGGGCCATTCTCTCAAAGCCATAACGGGTTGAATGTGTTTTATCATCCCATACTTCCAGCTTTCCAACATTGCCATTTTGATAACTTTCAATTCACTGCTTACTGTAATTTTACTATTGACTTAGATCAGTATCAACTTCTTATTTATTTAATATGCGAGTGATGTTTTCTCTTTGTTCTTAGCTACCAAAGACTAGGTTTCAGTTCCTGTGGGTGAACTTGGTCAAGATTTAAATTTTGACATTCATCTAAGGCTGCTGGGTTTATCAGTCATTATCATTCACTGTTTTATTTTGCCTTGGAAAAAGGCATATACTGCAGACTTGTTGAAGCTATAATTCTCTTTCTAAGCAAGATTAAAAAGGAAGCAAAGCTCTCCTGAAACATTTTCATCAGGAAAAATCAGTTTCTTATGCAGGTAAATATACTTAATCTGAATTAGAGGATGCTTTCTCTGAAAAATCTCTAGTAATTACTAGCAAATATGACAACAGTTGAGGCAAAATGAGAGTTATATATTTGTGTCCTTTGGGATGTATATTTTAGAATCGAGAAATAGCAAAAATCTGGACTTTCTGTTCGCTTTTGTTTAGTTTGACTGCATCACGGTATACTACAATGTTGCACTGCATATACTGCACTGGCCAAGTACCTTAAAGCTATATTTGAGTGTATGTGTGTATTTTATAGACACATACGTACATACATAGAGACACATATCTACATACATAGATATTTGTCTGCAATGAAAACATAAGAGGCTGAGTTGAGTGCATTTGGACAATATCTTTTAAGTAATTGCTGTTATTACAAGGTAAGTAGACTATTTTTTAATATAGCACATGCCATTCAACCTGAAAAAAAAATGGAAGAAAGAATGGTGGGGCCAGATTCACAATGCAAATTTGGTAAGATCTTATGGTACCATAGCATGTGGTAATATGGATCCATTACTTTTTATAAGGGAAGGGCTTGAATTATCTGAAATGTGTATTAAAAACCATAATGGATTATTTCAAAAGAACCTTTGAACTTATTAAAACTGGTTTCACTGATATCTGCATTGGAAAGTGATACAATTTTATTGTAAGTCAAAAGTACATAGAGTAAGATGATTTGTATAGTGATTGAAGTAATTATTTATTTACTGAGGAAGCCACATGAAATGTTAATTAAATAAGAAACAAAGTGATAACATTTAAAATAGATTGCATGTTCATATCAACATTAAAAAAAATCAATTGAACATAGTGCAATTTTGAAGAAAAATAATTTTGCCATTTTGGAAACTTGTGCCTATATTGGTCATGTATAAAATTAGATTTATAAATGATGATTCTTCCAAGTTGGAATCCTTTCAAGTACATATAATTTTATTTTGGATCAATAATTCAGTTGTGCTTGGAATAGATTGAGGGTGCATGTGAAGCTTTGGTAAGCGCAGTATAGTGTGCATCTCCATGAAATTATCCAAAGCTGTCATGACTCGTATCATCCTTTAGAAAGTAATGAATACGGATAAGTTAGTAAACATAGAAAATATTCAGTGTTAGGAAAACAACTTCTGTCCTCATGAAATAGTCTCTCTTGGCAAGACAGTGTTAAATTCATAAACTTTTTCTGTTCCAGGTGTCTCTAAGAACATTATAGATGTCAGAGTTTCATAATTATTGCACACATACTGTATGTTTCAGATTTAACATTGACTTTTGTTTACAGGAAACTAATGGCCAGGTGTGTTTAATTTCCCATTATGGTAGCATCTGTCACTCAAAATGTCAGAAATACATTATAAACTCCATAAACAAAATCAGCACTCTGATGCTCTTGATGTCAGTGATGTGACATGCTTACTTTTCTTTCAATTTAAAAACTTTTTAATTTGTGATTAAATACCCCTTTTTTAGTTCCAGTGTTAATTGTCTTCCATGCAAATTTGATTTCATTTTGCTTTTATTACTGAAAAGTCTTTACATCAGAATGCGGAAGCATAGAACTAAAGTAAAAGAAAAGTGACTTACGTTGAATAGATGAAGACAAAATGTTTTAAGTATTTGCTGCTTTTAGATTTGTTTTTTTTCATCTTTCTTATGCAGAATATTCTGTATTTGAGCCATGGCAGGTTGAGACACCGTGCACAAATTGTTGGAACCTGAAGATAAAAACAAGCTGAAATATATATAGGTTAATCATGTTACTGGGAACCATTTTCCCCAGAGGGAAACCATTTGCTCTTTAAATGACAGGGCAGAAAAAGAGAAGCTAGTGTTGAAAAATTGTAAAAAGTTGTGTTTTTTCTTGCCACCAAGAAAGTCTGAGAGTGAAATAGTAGTGATATTCTGTAAGAGGTAATTAGTTGGGAAAGAGCAGTGAAGAAGCCAGTATTCTGTCTGCTGATAGTGGTTGAGTGCATTAAGCGTATTGCTCCAGTGATCGCCTGTTCTGCTATTACCTGTTGGTGGTGGAACTACATTAGATCTTCTAATGCATTTCCTTCATTATTGTTGTATGCTGTCTGTGATTTTAACATATGAACCTAAGATGAGCCCAGTATTGGGTCATTGTACACAGAGTGACTTTACATGTCTTTACCGATACCTTACAATAAGTGAAAGAAAAAGTAGAGAAAACTTGAATTTTGATGGTGAAAATGAGAAATATAAAATAGGAAATTTAATATTGAGAGGATAAACAAATTCCTGAAAGTTATTGTTGCAACAATATAGTCAACAAGAGCCTTACACTTTGCTTCTGTGGAACCTGTTAGATGGAGCAAAGGAGCTGTGAAGAATGGTAAAACTTTCACTGATCTTGGGTGCCTATAACCTCCATCAGAATCAGACATCAAGTGCGACAAAGATGCAGGATTATTGTGCCTTGTTGAAAAGATTGCACGTTTGAGACACCCTCTTAAGCAGTGTGGATTAATTCTTGTGTTTACCAACGAGCAACTCATTTTTAATCCCGGCGTTCAGCACATTGCGTCAGCAAGTTTCTTGGACGCCCACATGTAACTCAGGGCTTGCAAGTCCGAACTGTATTGTCCTTGGGTTGCCCAAGGAAATCATGAGTAACTCTTGACTGAACTGGCCTGTCTTGCTGAAAGATGGAAGCTTATCTTCTTCAAAGCATATAATATCAATACTGTTTATTCCAGGAGATAGCCAGTTGCTCCAGAACATGGAACTGGAACTGCTCTGTGACCCTGAAGGGCACTAGTGTGATAATAAAAAGATGGTGAAAAAGCAATCCACTGTCATTCTTGCTGTGACTGCCCTGCATCTCAAATTCTCATCTGCTCTTCCCATTCTCCCCATCTATAGCCACTATAACTGAGTCCATCTTCTCACTTCTGGAATTGTCTTGGTTTTGGCTTTACTGCAAAAGTAAAGAGATGACACAGCAGGTCAGATGAAGGAGCTGTCCTAATCTGGACAATGGCCAGTAGCTAATGCTTAAAAAAATACTAGTAATAACTAGGGAAGTATAGAGTAATCCTTACTTTCAGTTCCTGTGTCAATGGTATAGGCAGAACTGACCTCTGCACGCTGCACAGGTTACGGGAAACCCCTGGTGCCCTGCAGGCTGGCCTGAGGGTTACTCTTCAGACACCGCACGTTGCTGTACCGTGGAACAGTGGTACAATGTGAGTTCCCACCAGTCTAAATTAGGTACCGGCTGTCAGAAGTCACCAGGTTCATTGTAGTAGTTGCCTCCAGACTGTTGTTTTTAGCAGGCATAGATGGACTCTATGAATTGTATCATCCTTGTCTAATCTGATCATACTTAGTGAGCACTGAGTTTTGCAGCTTGATTATGCAGTTTGTATAAAAAAAAGTACTTTTTAAAAAATATGCTGGTTAATATGGAATATAATTTTTGTGTTATGATAAATAGTGAATAATTTTTATCTCCTCACTTGATTTGTGATTTTTATAAACTTCATATTTCCCCTTACTCATACAGTTTATCCAAATTATTGAATTTTAGTCTAGTTTCCTCTTCTATACTCCTCCTATCTCTGCCTAGAGAAGCTTTAAAAAGCCTGGATATGCTCTATATGTACCAGTAATTTTGAAAGGCAGATAAGGATATTTTCTAGGAAAAAAACAGATGTACAATGGCCCATCAAATTTAGTTCTGTACAAAAAGTTTTTTTGCCTTTAGTGTCTGAAAATAGCATTTGTCTGTTTTATGGTAGAATGAGATAGCATATCCCTCATTGGTTTCAGAGGGAGCAAAGTACCTACAATGCTAAATGCCCCAGAAAATCCTATCCTAATCTCAAATAAATATTTTTTTCTATTGGTATACTGCTTATAAGTATATGCTTAGTTTATGCAATTCTGGAGGTATCAAGCATTAAGATATGCATTTTCAATTTATTAAGGGAGCAAAGAAAATTAAAAAACCATGGTTTGTAGCTACAAATCTTTTTTTTTTTACTGTTAATTGAAACTGGAATATTCTTCTGCACTGTATTGGAAGATTCTTCTGCACTGTATAGGTGACCAAAGATATTACAGTATATATAGTTGAATCGTTATGTTTCCTCCAGCAAAAAATAGTTTAATCTTTCTGTTGGGGAGGTTGTGAAATACTCTGTAAAATGAGTGTCCAATATTTTGCTTTGAGAAATTAAGAAAAATAACACTGGGTTTAGATATTGACTCTCAAAATAGAACTGCTATATTTTTGATACATAACACAGTATAATAAAGTATGTACAATTATAATGATTGAGTACAGTTACATCAGTTCAGGATCTGGCCTGCAAACCTTAGATAGAGGTATCTGCTGTTACACCACTGCTCATGATGGCTCTGATAATTTTTTTGTGAATTGAGAAGCTCCATGGAAGCTTCTAATTTTCATAGTAGCACTGCTATGATGAACTGTAGCTCATTACTGTAAACTGATGGCAGCTCTTAATACTATTACAGGCAGAGACTTTTTATTTAAGGGAAGCATTAGCCAGTAACTGGTAGATTTCTGACACAGTATTACATAAAGCTTCCTGTTGGGAAGGAGAGTGAAGAGAAATGGATTTGAACCCATTAGTATCAGAATTACGTGTCAAAAAGCTAGAGCAGACTTCAATTTATTTCTGCAATAAAGTGTAAGTTAGAGATTGACTTGACAATTATTTTACCTTACATTGCTCTGGTTGTTCTGAGATGACTATTCCAACATCAAATCATCTTGTTTGGACATCTTTTACTGAATAACATGCTAGTCTAAATGTGCATTATGTTATGTAGGAGCTAAAACTTGGAAGGTTTTTCAAGTAGAAATGATTTTTTTATTACTATTTTTACTAAAGGATGTATATACGACAGAACATATTCAGTACAGATTTAAAACAACTGCGTGTGTATCTGCTAAATTTGGTGTATGGTGTTGAATAGGGTTTACATTGTCATTGAAAGGATAATCTTTCTGAAGCTTTTAGTAGCTTGATATAAGCAATATAAATAATCTGCCCCAAAACATTTGTCTTCTCTAAGCCAGTCACTGAGCAGAGTTGTTGCTTCTGTTTATTGGTCTTCTTCTTCCCTAATAATTTTCCAAGACAAGCGACAACAAATTAGACAACCAGTTTTTATTATAATTTTCAACTTTGAGAAGCATATTTTTATCAACAGTTCATATATATAGCCTCCAACTGAACACTGAGGTCCATGAATTCAGATCCTTAACCTTGCACATTGTAAGAGACTTGTATTGGAATGGCAAATCTGACTTTATTTTTCTTGTCTTGAAATGATGATTCTCTGCAGAACGCTTATTTAATTTTCTAGTTGTGTAGCATAATTTTTTTTGAAGGGGGTTGTGTTTATTGTCCTTCTATTACTCTCTGAAATCTCACATGAAGTTTCGTAGAAAACTTTTATTAAAATTTTTATAAGTAATATATTACAGCAGTGTGCAGATTCTCCTAGCAGGTTTTCATATGCCTTTGCATACTTTGATGCAAGACCATGTCATACTCAGGGGTGATGCAGGGAAGTAGAATGCTGCTTGTATTGCATCTTGTTGTATGTTCGTATTCTGATCTTCTCAGAACTCTGTGGGCAAAACTAATCCCAACATCAGAGGACTACAGAGTATTGTGGGATAGGTGGTAGGACATGCTTGCCCCTGGAAATTTGACATTGGTGCTGACTATCTCCAGTGTTAGATTTAGAATCACCTCAACAGCCAGATTAAACAGAATATCCTTCCTGGCAGGCATGTGGAATGGTAATTCCATGGGTTTGGAATAGCCAGGATGAAACTACAATAACTGTTCCATGGGGGTTGTCTCTTCCCTATGGCTGCAGAAAGATCAAACAAATGTCTTTGAAGCAGAGGTTAATACAGGTACCTACTACATAAATTGTTATTTTACATGGATTCTAGCTGTTTTTATTACAAAAATAACTTGAGTAGCATATATTTATTTTATTGATAAAAATAAAGGCCGCTCATTATAAATGTCAGCCTATAAAAAGAGATTATATGTATGCAGGAAGAGAATTTCTTTTTGCCAGGAATTTCTCATGCATAAATACAAATGAATATTCTAAATGTAAATGTTTGACTAGATTATTCTTCAGAGACACATATTGATTTCTGTTGTCAACCTCCAGTGAGATACAGTGTAGATTACTAGGAAATCCTTTCCAAGCACATACTGAAAAAAATGTAAAATATGATTTCCTTGACAGTCAGTGCAAAGAGACAGAATAGATGTTAACAAATTAACTGTGTTTACTGCATCTTCACCAGTGTAAGAGTCTTTCAGCTTTTAAAAAACTAGCTTATTTGGTGCTTAGAGTATACAAGGTCCACATTGTGCTTGATGTCCTAGAAAGTATATTTTCAAATTCATAGTTTAGCAAAAATTGAAGCTTTGCATTTCCTGATTTTTCTTTGCAAATCTAAATGTTTAATTGTGGTGCTCTCACCATAGTGGGAAGTACAGTATAATTTTGCATCTTAGACTAGTCTATAATGCAAGTTGTATAAGTCTCATGGTAAAATGTGGGTGATGGCCAAGTTTAATGCTAAAATATGTTCCATTCAGCTTTCTAATAAAGCTGAAATTCATAAATTGTTGAATGTTATAGCAGGTTTGATAATTCTGGATTATACTAATTTTACAGTTCAGTGGTAAAATACAAATATTGTTCTACAAATAAGATACTTTTCCATATTTTTTTTCCTTCTTTGTTATTTAGAATGTACAAAATATATTTCAACAATTCAGATGGACTAGAGGGTAATCTATGAAGAGTTTGTTTTCACATACCATATAACTTTATAGCTATCTAAGAAAATATCAAGATTATTAAATCTTAGTCACTTCTGTTTTTTGAGCATTTACAAAGAGATTAGAGAATAGAGAACATTCTTAGCTTAATTGGAAAGAATTTTACAAAACATGAGTATCTGACAGAGCAGGTTTTTTTTCCACAACTTTTGAATTGAAACAAAGAAAACCCATGCAGTTGCAAACCTTTTGATTAATACTATCTTTTGCCTCTCGGTCACGGTCACTTGTGTAGTCAGTCTCTTTAGTTTGGAACTAACCCATAGAGTTTTATATAAGAAATGCAACGAATAAAATATAGTCATTCTTTTGTGAAAGAACAAACTAAAAATTTGTGATACAACCAGGTAAAAGCAATATCCCATATCAGAAAATAAGAAAGAATACAGTTGCAATACAATATACTGGAAAGGAATGCTGATCTTTGTAGGTCAGTTGTATTTTTAACTGGTACTGATCATGTGAGTAGAAATGAAAGAAGTTATGTTAAAACTTACATAATACTTTTGTCTTGCAAGCACTGTTAGATATCAATGTTGAACTACTTGATACAGAGGAGTGATAACAAATATCAAGTTCATCTAAGAATTCATAACAAATTATATTCAATAACTACAAAATCTGAACAATTTTTGCTTTCTTAGCAGTGTGGTATTGTTAACCTACCTTAATTTGCTTTATAAATGGTTTAAAAACTATTGATGTGGTGTCACTTATAAAGTGCTGTCAAGAAATGTTTAGTTTAACAAGTATGTTTTAATATACAGGAGATGACACTACAACATTGCTGTACATTACTGTATTTTAATAAGATTGAAATCATAACTTCTATCCCCTGCTTTGCTTGTTCTGCAGATAATAGTAAACATACCGACTTGCAAGCAAAACTCAGCTTCTGTTCTTTCAGGGGAACAGTGATGCTTGTGGTTGTATATGGTTAGTAGTAAAGTTACAAATATTAAAATTATACACCTATGTATCTGTATTTTCTCAAAACGTTTGGGAGCATTTGGAATTTGGATTTTTTTATGATCTCTCTCTGGTGTACTTCAAAGAAACAAAGCAGAAAGACTTTGGGAAAAGTATTAATCTTTGTAGTAAAACTGGCTTTATAAAAAGCCAAACAAGCAGAGACATTTTAACATAATTTTCTCCCGAGTTAAATAATCTTAATTTTATCACTTTGCCAAACTGTATTCCTTTGCACGACGTATGTGCAGGAGATACTTCTGGATTTGCATTTTCATTAGATTTAGCATTCAGCACCTAATGCCATAAATTTGTTTTTGAAACTCTAATTCCCCTGAGTGTTCCAACATATTGAATGCTATTTGCTTTTGTATTATGTTGGCAGCAAATCTGCAGTGAAAATGCTGTCAATATATATTCATAGCTAACATTGTTAACTAAAAGCAATATTGTTTTTCTATTGTAAGCTGTCACAAATGTTTGGCACCCTGTTGTGTAAGCCAAAAAAATGTCAAAGAAAAGAATGAATATTTTTGAAGAAAAGTGCAGTGATAGTGTCAAGTTTTCTGTATTAAAATACATTCCTGTTTGTGCAGACCTTTACAATTTATAAGATTGTGTTTTGTAGTAATGCAATGTTAGAATATTGTAAGAACATGCAGGCTGTTACACATACTATATTAAATGATAGGAGCATAGTAAATGATACAGACATTTTACTTTCCAACGTAATGTAATGCTTATCAGGTTGTAAAATGTATTCTACTAAATCCAAAGATTAATTTACTAAAAGATGCCCTACATATGTGGAAAATGAATGAAAAATATTGTACATTTTTGCCTGTTTTTGAAGGTGAAGTGTATAATTAACAAGAAAAAATGCAAAGTTTTTAACAGTCTCCTAGGGACTATCCTTATCTTTGTGTAAGTCATACTGATTTTGTTTATTTAAATTTATGTATTCCTTTTCCCAATCATTCATTCTTTTTTAATGAAACTGTTATATTTTTGTATCTGCATGCAATTATAAAAATGTTTCAGAACAAAGTATTTCAGAGACTTTTTGTGGGGAAAAATACGTGTAAGAACAAAAAGAAAAAATTGGTCTACCAAACAAATAACCGTTTTAGTGCTAATAAATAATAAATGCCCATAAGTTAAAATAAGACAAATAGCAATCTTTTGTGCTACTCTTGCAAAATGTTAAGCCGGAGAACTTGTGACGACAGATGTGTAAACAGAAACTTCTAGATGAGGTAGCCAGAGCAGGCACAACAAAGTTCCCTTGCCACAAGCTAGCTTACTCTGGTATCAGTACAGAGTTCAGCTGATAGCTGTGACAAATGGATGCTTCAGCCCTGTGCATGGGTCTCAGTGAAGTATCAGAGCTTCACAAAGATACAGATTTTCTAGTACTCTCATCTGTCCAAGGTAACCTTTTTTTTTATATTCACTTAGGTGAAAAAATTAATCCATATAGAGTAAAATACTGGAAAACCCAGAAATACTGTCATTCATGACACTTTGTGTAAATCTTTAGAAAACTGTGCTGTTTTCTGAACTTACTGAATCATGACTTGTTAAATTTAGGAAATATTTTTGGGGAAACCTTAATACCTTGAATGTTAAATGTAATGTCCAAAAAGAAACTTAAATGTTCTCATCTACTGTTCAAATACAATCATCGGTAAATCTGGTTGACTGTTTGTTTCATCCAGCAATATATTGGTGATACATGTTAACGTGCATTATTTTTTGTGATATTGGCACATATCCCAAAATACATACTGTATGATCATAGTACATGATGCCAATAATAATTTTTTTTTTCTTTGCAGCTGATTTCACCCCTCTACTTCATAATAACCTTCTCTGCTTTCTGCACGGATATATACTCTGCTAGGGGAATATAGGTGCCACAAGTGATTTCACAAGGTCCATGTTATGGACTCACTATTTTCAAGCATTTTCAGAAAAGTGCAAAATAACCAGAGTTTCAATAGCCTTTAGTGAGATTTCAGTACTATTAGCATCTTGGAAAATTGGCCCTTATATTCCCTTGCACCCACCTCTATACATTCCCTCACGTACTTTCAAATAAGATTGCATAAAAATTCAGGGCTTCCTGCAGTCATAATGGAACAATATATGACAGTGGCATAATTGTAGCATATGCTGCAAATATCTAAGCATTATAAGGCATTTCAAAGTAAGTATCTTTGGCACTGTTTTTCTTTTCATTGTCTCCAGTAAAGAAAGTAGGAGAGACAGATTCTTTCTGTTCTTGTTTGGATCCCTACTCCCTGGGGTCTTGTTCCTATGTCCATTCCAAGAAGACACTGGGAAGTCATCACCCATAAATGCAGTATTTTTCTTCTGTGATCCTCCCAGAAGAGCTTCTGTCAATAATTACTTTTTTCTATCAGAAACTGTAAATACAATAGATGCCTTAACACAAGTAATGTGAGGCACAAGTGACAGAAATATCGAAGAATAAAGGCACATACTGATGGCTCTGTTATAACTGATTAGTTAGTTCATGGCTTAGTTCTACAAATCATGTTTTGGATATGTGCAACTATGTGCAATATGTGCAAACTACTTAAAATGCTTTTCTAATGAAAAAGATAATATTTATTATTCACTTTATATGGAAAATCTTCCTACTTCCTGTTTTGTTTTTACACTGGGTGTCTTAGACATTCCTTTTACTGCCTTCACATCTGAAAGTTGTTTTGGATGAAAAAAAACCAAACAGTTGAATCCTGACATGGACTGAGGGGACAACTGATCTATCCTGTGAGATTCACAGTAGTCACTGAATGGTGTAGATGACAATGTCGAGAACTAAGGCTCAATTACAACACAGGCAAGGAAGACAAAGATGGTCCCACATCCACAGTTTTTATGGTCTAACTAAATGTGATGAGTAGAAAATACTAGACAGTTTTTACAGAGTACATCCAAATAAAGTATGCTACATCTATCATAAAAATTAGAAACAGGAGAACTTGTCATTTTGTTAAGATGGTAAAGTACAATACACTGAGTGTGCCATCTCTAATAACTTACTTTTGATTATTCTAAAAGATAGTGTGGTCTAACTTGGAAACAGAAGTCGAGCCTGGACTCATGCTTCACTAATGGGAATGTGAAACTTAGAGGGGAATTCTATTGGTGATTTCTAGACATGGACACCTACAGTGTCCTCTCTGTAGAGAAAGCAAGAAATGGTAGATTCTAATTTTTCTCAAAAGTAAGAATGTCATTAAATATACAAAAGGGACTGATCTAGGATTAAGAAGGTGACAACTTTGCATAGCTTTCATTACCAGAGCAAGAATATAAAAAGTCTAGAAAACGTTTTCTTTTTCAGAAATTATTCAGCACTTGGAATATGAAGTTCCATGAAGGAATATGAGAGACCCTTCCACTTTAGAAATAGGGACCATATTTTATGTCACTTAGAACCTTGGCATATTGTGTCTAATCAATGCGTTTGTGTACTTTGGTAGTAAAAAGATTGAAGTAGTTGTAGGCATTTCTGATTCATTATATCTCATATTCTGTACAACTTTATCTAGCTAACATGTTTTTCCTGTTTTCCACAAATGTCCAAATTATTTTTTCAGCCTTTTAGCTCCCAATATTCTTCCCTAATTGTCATAAATTGGAAAAAAAAAAAAAGCTGAAATACACCTTATTGAAGATATTACTTCCTGAGTCTTTGATTGGCATTATGTAATAAAGTCAGTGATATTTATAGATAAATGTTCTAGTTGAATGCTCAGCACATTCAAGTCTAAAAGAGAATGTGTTTTGTCCCTGTATTCATGATTTTCTAGATTATTCCAAGAACTTGGGGATGATTGAGTCTAATGTGTATCTGGAGAGACAATATACTTGGACAATTACATTCACAGGTGAATAGAATCTTTTTAATACAAAAAAACCTTTAGCATTTCTTACATAGCTCACTAGACAGGGATTGCTAATATTGAACAGGAAATAGTACTGCATCATACAGACAGTTGACAAAATTGACTAGTAGTTTTCATTCTCAATTTGACTCTTTTACCTCAATGGCAGAGAGGTGCAGGGTCTTTCTAACATTGTTTATCTTATTTTGGCATAACGGATTTAATCATGACTGTATTGATTTTCCACAATGTGTCTTGAATCATAGATTTAAATCCTGTACAGGTGTGGAATAACTGTGTGTGTCTTCTGCTACTGGAAAGCTTTGGATTTCTGTGTGTCGTGGTGCAAAGGAATGTACCTTTGTAGAATTTTCAGAAGTGTTTATGAAGCTTTAGAAAGAGATGTGTCATTTTATCTGGCAGTTTCTGTCATTTCTTGCTGTTGTTAGAGTTCCTTTTTATTATTTAGTTTAATATATGCTGTGCAGGGGGACCTTCTTCACCTTTTTTACTGTTGATTTGTTAGATATGAATTTGATGCTGCAGGAAGAATGAAGATGCATAAACTAAGTTATTAATCATGCACAAATCTTTGTTTCTTTGGCTTTTGTTTAAACAATTGTTTCCTTCTATTACCTTTATATGAAATAAAAATGTATCTTTCTTTTTTACGGTTGGGAGTTTAGACTTTATAAAAGAGGGAGGCCTGTTGCTTGTGCCCCTTGGAGAAGTGATGTCACAGAAAGGGGCAGGACATTTTTTAGCTTTCTCTGTTAGCCAGAATTATGCTTACCACTGCTGAGGAATTTATATGGAGGACTACTCCAAGATGTGTTACCCACTTTTTCTACTAGAAGGAATGCCTCAGAATTCTCCCATGGGTGGCTGTTGCAACAGTGGAGCACAAAGACTGAGAAATTACTAAAGTAAATAAGACAGACAGTAAATATAGACCAAAACATCCTCATTTACTGTTAGAAATAAGAGAGGAACAGTATTAAGGTACATAGATGAAACAAACCAGCACTTATCCATGGTGAAATCTATAAAACGTCTTCGATTGCTCAAGGGATCTTTAGATACAGCATTATTTTCTCTATCTTATGGATGACTTGACCACCTTCACTATGAATTTTTCATGATTTTCCTGACCCAGCAGCTCTTGCCTGTGGAGAGAGTAATACAGTATTGATTTGGGTGTTAGGTTTCTGCCTTTCTTGCCACAACAGGATTTTTGTAGCCTAGAAACCTCAATCCCTGATTACTCATTAGAGACTTGAACAACTTTTCTTAGATCTGGAATGTAAAAGAAGAATCACTTGGTTACTTTTGTCATAGGTAGCCTTTGTAGTGGAATTTCAGCTCATCTCGATAATGAGTGTTGTTAAGATTTCCCGATTGAATGGGCACTACTAGGCCTTCAGACTGCAAAAATACTGTTGTCTGTTTAACAATTAGTGTGTTTGCAGCAGAACTATACTGGTGAATGTGCTTATTTAGAAGCATACAACAAAACCGTAGAATAAGCGGAGGTCTGTCTTCCTGCATTCATCCTGGCATTGATGTCTTGGTGACTTATTTTCTGTGCCTCTCAGGCATATTAGAAAATTGAAAAGAGGCCATGATGTTGCTATTTCTCATTTAAACTGTTTTTTTTTTTTAAATAAAAAATCCATATCTTACATACTCTGAAAACTTACTCTCAGCATTGCCATGGAAACAAGATTTTTAAAAGGGACTTAACTGAAATTTAGCAGCAGTTTTTATTTCTTTGTGATTCATACTTCATAAAAATGCAAATGTCACACTAATACATGTTTTACCTTAATATTTTATACTACCATTTAGTCTTAATTGGTATAATGTTTTTCTTAATTAAATTTTGAGCTTCTTTGAATGATTTTAAAATTGTACTGTGGACCTATCAAGCTTTAAATTTTGACTATGTGACACACAATTTAAGATACTGTCATAGAGGAAAATCAATCATTTCAACCTGTAATCACAAGTACAACAAAAGATATAAAAGATTTTAAAAGCTTTTTGTCCTGACGGAAAATTTCTTGGCCTTTATGATCTTCATTTGTAGTGCAGTATCACAGCAAAAAGCATTTTATCATTTCTATTTCTTTGTTTTTCACTTTATTCCCTCTGACTATGTGACATTCTTTAGAGGATATACTGCTTTCCTAAATAAAGCTTTTATTCATATTTCTCTTATGAAGGGTGTTTTAATTATCCAAAGCTACAGTGTGCATTGGTATACACACATAGTTACATCAACATGTGTAAATAAACTACATTAATTTAACATTTTATTTGGGTATAAACATGCAACTGTTGATAATGTTAGTTCAAAAGTGAAGAGATATCTGGCATTCTCAGTGCCTGTTTGGTCAGACCTCACATGACATACAGCATTTTGCCTTTAAAAAATGAAAATTAAGATGGTTAGATCAGGGATCTCATTGCTCAAGACTGAAATGCAATGGTAATGTAGAAAGGCGAGCTTATATGACTTTTGCTTTCAGTGTGCTCAGCTGCAAGAATACTAAGGTACAGCCCAAATATAACTTTGTACTTGTTTAATTTTAGCTGGTTTGAAAAGGTAGCTAAGTTAAACCAGTATACAACCTTGTGGTCACAATCTGATTTAAAAATCTGAGTTTTATTTATATAATCTAATATATACCTGATTTATATCAGGCATAAATTCAATTAAGAATATCCACATAAGGTTTTGTATTTTTTTAAATTGTTTTATAGTCTTGCTCTTAAGTAAGACACTGTAGTCTTCAGTGTAAACAAGGTCTATCTTTGTTGAAATCATATAATTGTACCAAGACAACCTGATTTTCACCTTCGATAAACTTTGAAATTTGCTATGATACAAATAGCATTCAATGCGTTTAGTTCTTTGTTCTGTACTATCTTGTATTGTCCACACAAGTTGACTTCTGTGTTGTAGCTACCCTGATTCTTTGCTGGTGTAATGAGAATCAGACTACTGCACCATGTTTCTGTAAACATGAAAATTTGTGTTAAGAAAAAATATTGTTATTGGCCTTCACTTTCAAATACAGCTTTATGTTAACTATTTTAGGCACTGAGGTGTTGGTAAGACATCCAGTTAAAGCCAGTATCTTTTTTACAATAGTACCCTTACCTATGAAGCCTCTGTAGCTTGTATCACTGGCATTAGAAAGAAGAAACCTTATGTGCACTATATACACTAATGGCCTCACTCAGAAATTGTTAGTGCTTACAGCTTGAGCAGTATGGATGATAGATCCCTCAGTGCTGAACTGTAAATGAACTGCATTTCCCTCTTTTTATTGTATTTTTATGCATGTTTTGAACATGTAAACCAAACAGAAGGAAATTCATATAAAATTATGCTTTACTGTAGAAAAAGAAGTGTAGTCACAGAGAAATTGCAGAAATATAGGAAGGCTTCCTCCTTGATGACTTCATTTTTTTATTAAGAAACTATTCTTAAATATTCTTATACCCTTTATCTTACTTAAGATTTGCTTTGTACATTCTCAAGACTTAGACATAAATATTGTCCACTCTGCCAACACCTTATTCTGATTAAGAGAGTGTATGTTGAATGATGAAAAGAGTCTCGAACTATATTTGAAACTCAATTTTATGCAAGCTTTCACTGAGATTAAATAAAGCATTAATATTTATAATAAAGTTCTGGGTAAGAGGTAAGTTTTCCCATCAGGCAATGGTTGCATGAATTTGACCACTCAGTAGAGTCCATGGAAAAATATTTTAGATATATTTGTAGTGTTTAGTGCAAATGAAAAATAAGTATGTTTATTGCTGAAATTGTCAATTATTTAAATACATGAACCTATTAAATAAGTGTATCATCATTGCCTATACTACAAATGCATTTAAAAGCTTAGAAACATGTTGGTCAGGTTCCCAGGGCTGCCCACTCAGATTTAGATGAGTGTGTATAAAATCTTTCTTTTGTAAACATAGCAAGTCCTGCAGTTTGAGCAGTGTGTTTGCCCATTTTGCATGCTCAGCTTATGTGCATCTTTCTGAAGATTAATGCCTGACATTCTGCATAGGTCGTACTTAAGAAAAGACAAAATTCTTCAAAATATAACAATATTGAGGAGCATGCATGCACATGCGTGCACTTACAGAAACAGTAGTGGGGAGCCAAAAAAATATATTTTAAAAGTAATCAGATCTGACTTTTGTACTGAAACAAACAAACAGAATTGTTCAACGATGTCTTTGTCTACAGATACTGTTGCTAGTGTATTAATAATCTCACCTAACTGACGCTATCCCTATATTTGTATTATACTTATTGTGCTACTTGCAATGTTCAGTTGTTCTTCTTTTAAGTAACTGTTGTTTCTGCCTCTCTCTAAAGATGAGGAATATTTTTCCAAGTTAGTGAGATTCCTATTTTACTTAAGATACGTATTCACTATCTCTCTGTTGTTTTAAAATGTAATTGCTATCAATGTGTTCAACAGTTGGACCTGGGTTCCTCAGCCTATACTCCCTAATTGAGTGAAATAATTAAAAATTGGTGTTTGCCCATAAAAGAGTGAATGAGCAAACTCAGTGCTTGATGTCAGAAATAAAACTGTAAATGAACATAATTATGTTTCACCTTCCTATTTACTCAGTTGTGTGGGCATAAGCATTTAGTAAGTTGTATGCAATATGGTGTCTTGAACAGCTTCATTCACACTTTGGTTTTTAAGAGGAGAGGAAGGGCAAAAGAAAAGCTAATGACTAGATAATGATTTCTTTCTGAAGGGCTGAGCATCACTTCTAATATTCAATCTGCAGAACATAGGGTAGAAAACACATTTTGGACAGTTTTTTAGTAACTGTACTTTATTTGGAAAGAAATTCTCAACATAGAAAACGAGAGATCATTTTGACTCTAGGTGCCAGGGTGTCCTACATATATTTATGGTGTAGTGTACCAGCTGTAAGCAACATGATATGCAAAGGTGTCTTCTATCTGTATTGTACAATATATTTCTTTAAAAAAACCAGTCACTGATGATGGCTACCATTTTATTTAAAATGATCCATATTACAGACTCAAAATAGCATGGCTTTTGTGCTTAAATTTACATAATCAACACAATATTCTTTTTCTATTTGGACTGCTAACTGCATGAAAATGAAATGCAGTTCAACCAGCACATTACTTGTTACAGTTTTGCTTTTTGTGGGATTGTTTTTCTTGTCCCTAGAGAAACCCAGCATTATATTCATGATTTGGATAGGCTTATTGAACAGTAAGCAGTTGCTTTGTCTCCGTGAGGAATTCTACTACCCAACAGCAAGATCAGACAGGAGAATAATTTGGCATTTCTATACAGGAACATTGTCTTGCTACTGAATCAAAAGAAAACTTCTGTGATTATAGACTATTTTGATATACATCAAATAAAAAAGTGCTAACTGCGGAGAAGAACGTTGTATCAATTCATTCTGAGTTGAATCAAATTAAATAGAGTGATGAACAAAAAGAGATGCAACTGAAGATTTCAATTTTAAAAGGTTAAAATTTGAGAAAGTGGGGAAAGTAGGACGTAATGAGAACTTAGTGGTCAGTGATTGAACATCCCTCCACCATCCTGCCCCCTGCATCAAATATATGGAAGTAATACAATACTGGACAGGAAAAGATTTTCTATTGTAGACAGTTGAATACTTTGTTATCACAAATTCCTAAATTTAGCCACCTAATCTTTAAAATTAAGTATTCCTTTAGCAAGCCTGTTCCAGATGTTAGTACTCTGAAAGTTAGAGGCCTTCTAATTACTTAACTAAATATATTTATAACCACTTAATACCCATTTGTTTTTTTGACAATATTATTCTTAAGATTAACTGGCAATTCTGCCTCCCTGCTGTTTCTTTCTCCTATTTATTTATGGAGAACAGTCATACCCATTTCCAGGCTTCCTTTTCCCTACAGTAAAGTCAGGCCTTTGAACCTCTTTGAATATATACCTTCTTTCCTGCTTATGGCACTTGCATTCATGATTTCTTGTTTCTATTTGAATCCCTCTTTCTTGAGCATGCATGACAAGAAATGGGACAGTGTTTTTTTTTTTTATATTTGATCTGAGTCTTTTGTAATTTTTTTCTCCTTGCTTCAGATGCAAGTTTCTGGTATTGTTTCAATTTTAAAGTTAAAGATATTGGAAGTCTTTTGAATATTTGAACTGATAAGCACTTCAGTAAAGCTGACCTCAGTAATTATTTTCCATAACTTCGCAGCATATGCCCTTTTGAAATAAAGGATGTTGTTTGCTAGTCTGTTTTCACATATCTTTCTCTTTACTCTGCATAGAAGTAACTCATGATTACTTTCGTTAAGGTATTTTTTATGACCATCATTCTGCAATACGTCATTTACAAAATACATATCTTTAACTGTACAGATTTCCTACTTCTGCTTCCATCAGTATTATTAGTCATACTTCGAATATACATTTAGCACTTATTATATCCATGTTTACATGATCTTCCTATGCATTAAAACCAGGTCTGCCTTAATTTTAAACTATAGTTCTTTTTATCATCTATTTGATCGCAGAAAGTTAGCACTTTTAGAGCTCAACTGGTGTCATTCCCACTTCGAATACAGTGTTTATGAATATCTCACAGTAACTGAAAATCCCTAAACTTTCCTGAAAATACTCGCCTTTGAATCTTCTTTGATGTTTTGTCACCCATCTTGTTGTAACTAAAATAATTGCATTTTAGATCAGTTTTGTGTTTGCTTCTTCAACATTTTTTTCTTGTGTGGTAGATTTTTCTGTAATATATCCTTGCAAAGAAGAGGCAGTGTTATTTGCCCTGACATGAAGAATAATCAGTGGACTTTTCCCCACATCCACCAGGGTCCTTCTCGATTCTGTGTCCTGCCACCTTTGTTCCTGGTATGCAGACTTTTCTCTTGTCTTGCTCCACTTTGAGGACAAACTCTTGTCCACAGTTAATTCTTTCCAGTAAGAACCCCTGTTTGCACAGTATACCCTCCTTCTAGTTTTGGTGCCAATTGCAACATCTGACTTCTCTGATTTCAGGTGTTTGAATCAGTTTTTATTTTTATTGTTGTATTTTGAGTATTGTCCTCATTCCTTGCTTAATACACCTACTCTTACTTTCAAATTATTTTAACACTTAGGTTTTTAATGAAAGCAGTGAATAAACTTATAGTAAGTATTACTTATAAATGTTGTAGAAATTAACGGAGTTAGCAGAATACTGAAAACAAGACATGCTACACCAAAAAAGACTCTATGTGAGAGCAAGTGATGTTATTTTGGGAGTACCTATATAGTCACACAAGTCTGCTGGTTCAATTTTGTGTGTACACATTTACTGGCTCACATAAAATAGCAGGTGCAAATTTTCAGTTTCTTAAACTAGCTTAGAGCATTAGAATTCTACTCCAAGGTTGAAATACAGTGTCAGGACTGTACAAAAAATTGTCTATGCCAAACATGTACTTTAGTTTGATCAATACATTAATTCTTTACTTCCATTAATATCAACTATAATGGCAAAACCATAAGATATAAATAAGAGAGTAATGTGCCTCTTATTTTCCTTGGATAGCCCCTGAGCAGTAAAGCATTGGAAGAAATAGAGCTGTAAGGTTGGTTGCCACAGAAGTGTTATTTCTGGTTTCAGGTTTTTACTCAGCAGGAATTTTATCAAATACGGGAAATCTGTGGAATGTGTTTCTTTCTCATAATATTAAGTTTCAGTTGCCATTCTCTGTATGAATCCTTTGAGACAACACATATGCATTTTAAGCATTAACAATTATTCTTAATCTTCTACTAAAATTCCTGAAAGTCTTTCTTTTTACACTGTTGTGCAATGCAATTCACTAATACCATTTTGTTTGTGCAGAAAGGTGACCTGAGTAACTCATAAAATGTTGAGCATGATAATGTTATAACGACTGCCAACATTTTCCATTTAGTGGTTAACACCTTGTCATGGATTAATAAGTAGAATATCGATAGCCCAAGGTGAATATTATAGTGGATGCATGAATAGAAAATATAAATAGATAGTGTAGTGTTTGTTGGGTGCTGTATTAGACAATGAAAAGTTATTTTTTAATGACATGAGACATGAAACACAAAAAAGTAAGATACCACAGTCTGAAGACTGGTATTTCTGCCTACCCTGCAATCATGAAGGCTGTATGACCTCAAGATTTTTAGTCCTAAAGATAATTTAAAGAGTTTTAGTGAATATATGTACTGCTGCCCAAGCATACAATATAATGTCTAACGTGTCTATATGGTGTGCTTGGGAAACGATGTATCAAAAATGCACCAAAGGCAAAAAAATCGACTGCCCAAAACGGTTGGCTAAGTTTCACCCATGTTCTTTTAATAAAGAAAATTTTAAGTTTCGGTATAAATGTAGCTATTGTTTACATGACCTTTAAGGTTTCTTAGAACAGTAATAACCAAAGATGCAAAAGACACATTAAGTGATTGGGTTTTTTTCCATTCCTTCAGAGTCAATGGAGAATACCACCTCCCATAGAAATTCCAAAATGAAAACAGAAAACAATTATGATTTCCAATGGGTAAAATGTAAAAAGTTGAAATAACTTGCAAGAATAGAATGAAAATTTACTGAACATGCACAAACAAAAAATAATTGCAGCCAAGATGAAACTGCTCATTAAAGAACTGCCAGGTTTGGTGATAAGTCTAATTTTATTTGACAATTTTATAAATGATATGGGGGAGAAATAGACCTTGAATTACATTCTTACATTGTACTAAATTGGAAAGTGCTGTATATTAATAAGGACAATAACACTTCAAAGGTACTGAAAGATTTTAGAAATGGTAATAACATTATTTCCGTTTGGATAGAACATGAGAGTATAAAAATAAGAAGCCCTTAAAAGAAAATTAAACCATAATGAAAATATTGGCCATTTATTTAAAAACTGAAAACCAGAGACTTTAGAAACAAACACTTCATTATGTTTTTTCTGAACTTAAGCTATTGATGAGTTAAAAGAGAGGGGTATATTACTTGTCAATACTGCATTCCTTTTGAAACACTTCTTCCATTCTAATAAACAGTATTTTCTACAATGTAAAAAATGTTTACTTAGCTCTCATTGTGTTTCATGATGCAAATTACCAAGGTATATATGACATCAGAGAGTGAATTTTTCTCCAAATTTGACAGGTTGCTTACATCTGCAAAAATGTATTCCCAGACAGTGATACTTTCCAGTCTTTGATGCTGTAGAGATATGTACTTTGATTAATTTTAAAATTAATAAGTCTACTCCAGGTAAATAATAAAAAGTTAGGAAGTATGTATGCTTTTGTAGGATTGCCTTTGCAGACTACTGTCCGCAAAAAATAGATGTGTACTTTCTACCTGAAAAGATATTAATGTGCTAAGTTTTGTGGAGTGCAAGCTGGCTTGGTTTTGCAGAATTTTAAGTAATAATGCCTTTGTGCATGAGCTTTTCCAACTTTTCTTTTAGAAAGTTTAGAAAGAGTGAGAAGATTATAGGATGACATTGTAGAATCCTGTAACATTCTTGTAATGAGAAATAAAACAATTTTTAATATGAAATCAAGAGATTTGTGAAGCTTGCGTTTCAATCCTATGTTACATAAGTAATAATTTAAGAAATATTTATTAATTAACAAGAAATAAAGGAAATTTAGCTATAAGATTAAGTACCAAATTGCATACTGCATTTCAGTTTATTCAATTAAAATATAGTGTCACATTCTGCTTTTATTAACGGAAACATATTATTGGTTTACTTCTTTTATTGTTCTGAACATTTATTTCTGTAAGTTATCTTACAAAAAATAATTTTCTTGTATCTATTTCTCATTTTCTTGTTGTATTTTGTTGTGTTTTGCTTTTAAGTTCATCATATTTGCCACTGCCAAACAGTGTTACATTTTTTAATTCAACACACATATTGCAGTGATATTCTGAAATTGCAAGAATTTTGCACAGTGATCCTGATCCTGCATACCATAATGTATGTGTGTGGCTCAACGATGAGAGATTCTCAGTTAACGTTATATCTAGTGCACCAGATGAGTTTAGTCAAGCTCTAAAGAGACAATTTTGGAATCCCAGTCTTTACTGTCTACATCTCGGTAGACTTCTTGGTTTATTTTCTCACCTCATTCCTGTGGAGACTTTTCAGTCTGATTGTTCTCTGTCTGTCCATTCCTCTGCCTCGTATAAACACAGAGGTGGGTACCCTTTTTTATGAAGGGACACTATGGAAAGTGCCTTGTCAGTCTGCAATAATACAGGACTCTGTTCAGTAAACAATTTCAACCACAGGCAACCATTCAAGCAACATGTAATTGATGTCCCAGGTCTGTCTTTATCTGTGAATAGAAATAATGGTGGAATTCCTATTTTGTCTTGCTTCTTTTGGGGTATTTTTGGTTTCCTTTTTTGGGGGGTTAGGAATAATTTCAGACCAAGATTTCAGTGGTTTCTTCAGTGGAATACAGCTTTCATCTGCTTCTGGTCTGTCTTGGTATTTTCATTAGTAGTTTTGTCATAAAAAACAAGGATTGCACCACTGTCTGGCATTTTCTACAAAACTTCAGCCACAACGTCCATTCTGTTTTAATAAAAATAAAATTGTTTCAATCTCTTTTTAATTTCTTTATTCATCATTTGATTAGTAAATGAAGATGGAAAATTTGCTACTGATATTGTTCTGTCACAATTCCAGAAAAATTCCAGTCCTTATGTAAGAATTGTGGTTTTATAGCTACACCTATGACTTTTGAAAATAGAAATGCATGTTTGCTTTCCTGTACGTGGGCATCTTTACCGAGTTTTTAATCTTCAGACAGAGAGCGTACAGTGCCCTTATAACATTATAAAAAATTCTCAAAGTTTTGGATCTTATTTATATTACATGATGTAAAATTTAAGGGAAGATGTTAAAACATAATTTTATTACCATTTGCATATTAAATGTGTTTACGGATATCTATATTGTGTTTTCCACCAAATGGCACTAAAGTTATCATGGCTTAGTGAATTGGGATTTTAGAATTGCAGGGCTATTCATTCCAAAGCAGTTTTGTGTGAATTCTTTTATATTCCAGCTCATGTTGGTAAATCAGTAGATTATTCTTTAATTAGTAATGCCAGAAGGACTGCTGATGGAGATATTATTCTCTGAAGGTGCAGATGAAGTCAAGATTCTGATCAGTGGTGAGCATTAAAGCTTCTGGGACTCTTTTCAAAGATAAAAGTATTGACTAAGTATGTTGACTAGATTACATTTTGGTTTTTGTTTCTCATCTTACGATTTACTACTGTTGTTAGGTACCGTAGGTTGTATTTCATCTGCTAAACACATACATTAGTAATGGTGAACTGTTTCTACTTCCCCCATGTTATGTAAATCTTGTAGATCTAAAATGCAAAATTACAGAAGCTTGGGTTCTAAAAAAGATGGAAAAAAGGAAAAGATATTCTAGTGAATGCAATTCTTAACAAATGCCAGGGTTCTCTTTTTGTATTATGTAGTTTAACTCAAAGTGTATGCGTGCTTGTAAATACATAGGATCGGAGAACTGCATCTTTACCAATAATCAGTGTGTTGAACAAATAATGAAAGCACAGAAAATTTACTCTTCAGAAAGGTTTTGTTTCATGTCTTTAACTTCCTTAGCAACAACTTCTTTTAAAATCCCAGTGCACTCTCTAATGATTGTCACAGAACGTTCTCAATTGGTAGCAAAAACTGATAGCCTGGAGAAAAGAAGGCTCAGGGGAGACCTTACTGCTCTCTATAGCTTCCTGGAGGGAGGCTGTTGCGAGGTGGGTGTCAGTTTCTTCTCCCAAGTAACAAACAATAGGACAAGAGGAAATGGCCTCAAGTTGCTCCAGGGGAGTTTTAGATTGGATATTAAGAAAAATTTCTTCATTGAAAGGGTTGTCAAGCATTGGAACAGACTGTGCAGGGAAGCAGTTGAGTCACCATCCCTGGAGGTATTTAAGAGACTTGTAGATGTGGTGCTTAGGGACATGGTTTAGTGGTGGGCTTGGCAGTACTAGGGTAACGGTTGGACTTGATGATCTTAAAGGTCTTTTCCAACCTAAAGGATTCTATGATTCTAAAATTTGTGGAAAAGCTCCCATGAAAAAGAATACCTCCCAAATAACAGGTCTTTGCCACCAGCAGAGACACGTCTCTGAGGTATACTTAAAATAATGAGGAAGTGCACATTAAATAATTGTGGATTGAGATACTTGAGGTAAAAATTACTGGCAGAGCAGGACCTATTTCTGTTTGTTTATACATACCAGTCACAAAAATGTTAACTGCAGAAAGACACCTTAGAATATGTAACTCGTCTACATATTGCAGGCAGTTGATATAATTACTACTTCAATTATAAACAGTCATATGCAGGGAAGTATGAAAACGTTTCCTTCAGTTAGCAGAAATAGCAGCTCACATGTTCTCTTCTCTTTAGGCCAGTATCTGTTAGAAGAAACCAAATAATATTGTCATAGATGTAAAGCCAATGCCAGGCTGTCTAACATTCACAGGATAGGAAATTCCATAATTCAAGAGTTTAGGAGGGTTTCTTCCCCCCTTGCAGATTTTAATCTCTTTCCATTCTCTTGTCCTATTTCCATGGACATCTGGTTCAAAAGATAACTTTAAACAAACACCAAAGAACAGGGTGAACAATATTTATATTGCATATCTGTGCCTTTCCTCTGCCTGACAGGTAGTCTTATGGCTACATGAATTAACCTCCTCTCGAAATGTCTAGGTGATCAGGCCTAATCAGCCTTAGATGATAGAAAATTTTAAATTGTTGAAACTTCCATCCTTCAGCATATGCCAAAATAAAGTGTGCTAGAAACATTTAAAAACCTCAACATGCCCAGAAAGAAAAAAAAAATCTTTTAGCTGAATATTATAATTGATTTCTCTATCTCTTTGAGGAGGATGGCTTCAAAGGGGGCATTCCAACATGACAAAGGAGAGCTGAGATTCAAGGCTGAGGGAAGTTACCTCTCACACTCTGAACACAGAACAGAAAACTGAAGAACATAAGTGGTTACACCTCAGTTGGTCTGGTATGACACATGAAATTATTCAGTTTTTTATAATCATTACAAGAAAAGCTTTTTAAACTTTAGGGTCATGATTGGATAGCACATACAGTTCAGTAAAATGGGCCAATACAGTGGGTTGCATCTGAGGCTGCTGGCCTGTTGATAAGTTGAATTATGATACCCTCTTTTTTTCCCCCCAACCTGGCTATTCTAACTTCATCAGCTGTAGTAACACAGAAGTAACTGAGCAGAAATTCTGAACTGAGGACAAGCAGATCCATCCTTAAGCCTGACAGAAAAAAATAAGATCAAAATTAGTGACCCTAACAGATGTTTTTCTGACTTTGCTTGAAAGATCAAAAAAGACTTTAAATTTCTTTAAATAGTATTTTACTGACAATGTGGTCAGAAGAATGAAGTTTGTATATACTTGCCATGGTTAATTTGTTAAAGGAATGGAGAAGGAAAAAAAATTAACTATTACTATGATTCCCTGGAAATGAGAAACTATTAGCTTTGAATGGAGAGGATGTCCGTAAGACTTGCCAGGCAAAGCTAATATGCCTGCGGGGTCTGTTTTCAGGACATACTTTGGAAAGGTGTGCTTCTGCAAAGATATATGTGTATACGCTACATACCGTGAGTAGTCCCACTGAAGTCAATATAGGGCGTAATAAGACTCTGCATAGTTTGCAGAGCTAATCAAATATATGAAACAGTGATTTGCTTACACAAGAACTAAATACATGTAAGAAAAGAAATAAGGAGGCTGGGATGAAACATAGTTGTATAGTTTATAGTTGCTTACTCGTAATTCTTGTGCCTTTCTAAAAGTCTTTTGTTCTTCTATGTAATTTTCCTTTTAAAGAATCCTTTTTGTTTGCTCTTTTCTGTTTACAGTTTAATCCATTTCTTTTTCACTTTTCTTCCATCAAGCACTTCTGAGCTCTCTTCTACCTTTTTCCTCTTTGACCCAGTCTAACAACTGTGTCCTAGCCTATTTCCCAGCTAAGTGAGGCTCAAGGGTATTTGAATTCAATTTGGGCCCATCTCTACTCCAACAACAATGCTGATAAAGTAATACCATTAGGTCGCTAAGATACTGCATAAGGCAACAGAACATGGCTAATAAACATTATTTCTTTTCTGGACAAAGTAACTTGTGCATTGTTGTAATTGATGTTCAAGGACAGTACTCTGTTATTTGTAGAAACCAAGCACTGTGTCATATTCTGCAAAACGCTCATTTGACTGTTCTTTTTCAAAATTGATTCCCTGTAAGGAAAGAAGCTTTTTTTTCTATGATGCATTTAAACTTGACCCATCTTGGTGACTGCTGAAGCACTAGGGATGGTATTTTTTTCCCCATCTATGTTCTTATCAGACATCTTCTGTTTGTTTCTGAAGGAAACAAAGAAGAGGAAAGATTCCCCGCAGTAAACTGTTAAAAGCAATGTGATTCTTTTTGTTTAACTGAAGAGAGTTAGTGTTAGAATGCTTCTTAAGTTTTTCTTACAGTTAAGAGGTAGATGGTTTAAATTTACTCCCTATATAAAACAATTCTGAAGTGAAACTGTTGTGTGAAATCCAATAGAAACTGACGTATAAATTCAACAGCAAAGTGGCTTCAGTTTTAAAAAATAATATTTTATAGGTTTTATGGTTGGAGAAGAAATAGTAGATGCTGTATAGTCTTGATTTAGCAGGGATTTTGTCCCTGTTACTAATAATATTATCATCAACAAAAAGTGGAAGTAAGTTATAGATGAGATTATATTATGGCCGATACAATATTGCTTAGAAAGCTATCCAGAGAGTGGTGGTTAATGGTTCACAGTCAAAACTGTGAAAAAAGTATTGGGTCGGACTCTGTGGCATTCTGTTCCTCATTAGGCTTAGATGACAGAATTAAATTTCTGTGTGATGACACCATTCTAGGAAAGATTATTGAGAGACAAAAATAGAATTCAAAATGATCTTACACTTGGAGAACAGAAACAACATCCTGGAAAGTATACGCAGAAGCATAGCCCACAGCACATGTGGAGTAATTTTTTAGCTCTTCACAGCATGAGTGAGGCCAAACCATCCCATTTTGCATACTTCAAGGAAACTGTGGATGACAGGAGGCAGCTGAAGGAAAAGCTAAGAGAATGATCAGAAATGTAGTAGGTGATCTGCAAGGAAAAATGAAAGAACTTAAGGTTGTTAGGAAAGAATACTGAGATAAAACATAACGATTTTCAAGTATGTGTTGTCGCTTGTGATTGGGACAGTAACGGACTTGAACTGCTGCAACACATGGGAAGTGCTGAAGGAGAATTCAGAATAGGTATTAGGTAAAGGCATTTAGCTGTAAAGGCAGTGAATCACTAGAATGGCCCGCCTAGGAAAATTAGTGTCCATCGTTAGATATCTGCAACATAGATTAGACAAGAACTTGTCCAGAGTGCCAAAGGTAGACCTGATTCTTCTGCATGGTAGTGGGATGAAGCAAATGAAATCTGAGGTCATTTGCCTTAGAACAATGCCCATTTTCTTGGTAAATCAAACTTTAATTCATATTACATTTGTACTTGCAGGAAAACAGCAGAATCTTGATTTACATCTTGATTACCTCCTTTACCTTCTCATTACCTAAGGGAAATTAAATATTTTGCATTAAAATTGGCTTGCATATAGAGCAGTGTAAAATATTCACAATGAAATATGTACAAACAGTGTACTGCAACCATACTTGCATTCAAATTAGCATAGTTTCACATACTCCTATTGACAAATTATAATAATAGGGATTAGTTTATAAACCTCTCCTTATGTGGAAATCTGATTTACACAAGTAGCTGTGTAAAACTACTTGCTTTTGGGATAACTAATAAGTTCCTGATATGTTTGGAAGTAGTGCTGCTAAACCGTGCAAATTGGGGCACACTCAGCAATGCATTTAAACTTACACTTAACTAAGTGTGCCCAACATCAGTGTAAGTCTGCTTGTGCTGAAAACTATGAATATGCTTTACTGAGTAAAGGCCAGAATATGCATTATCCTGGTTGAACTCTGTCTTACTTGATCAAAAGCTTCATTTGTTATTTTCTAAATTTGAAAATCCTGATGTATGTTAAGGTTTGAGATAATCAAAGCATATTGGTATCTTGAAAAAGTGGTGCTAGGCATGTGAGCCGAAAGTTAGCAGTAAGGAAATTCTGTGCTCAGATTCCTTCTTTACCCTGTATGCAGGGCTACCTGTATCTTTACCTCAGTTTCACTGATATAAAAAGAAGACAGTAGTACATACTGTATTCTCTGAGTAGTCTATACATGCATGTAAAATAGTATGTTTATCATAGATATTGCTCTTAATATTTGTTAACTTATGTTAGTATTTCTTAACTATTATTTCTTTTGCACAAATAAACACCTCCAATTTAGAACTTAGTGCTGTTTCTCTCTAATGAGCTTTGAGATAATAACTGTAATGATGTAATATACCTAAATTCTGTTAATTTTTTGTGTGAAATGTAACAACTTAAGGAAGATCAGCTGAAGAAGTATCTGTATTTGTTGCATATAATGTAAAAGGAACAAAATAGTCTATAAAATCCTTAGGACTGTGGGCATCTAAATTAAGCCTGTTGGCAGAAAGGTGAAGTTTGAATACATACATGTATTTCTATTGATTTAAGTGGGTCTTACTGCCAAGGCGTTACAAATGAGACTGTCAGTGTAGTAGCAGAGTACATCAGCAATATCAGGCAGACCAAGGAGACTGGGACAAAATTAGTAATAGACAAATCTCATTTAAGAGCTAATGTAACTCAGTTTTCTTTCAGTGTTAAACAAGGAAAATGTACAACCTATAATTGTGAGTAAACATATATTATTTTTTAACTGCCACTAAAAATTAATCAAATTTGGGGAATACTGTTTCTTGAGTAAATATGTTGCTATTACATAGATTATTTTTTAAAATGTCTTTTTGGGGGCCTCTTTGCCAAAAGGGTGTGTTCTACTTATATTGAAGTCAGTAAGAAATGTGTATGTCCAACTCACAGTAAAATCTATGCCATTGCCTTCAGCTTCTTATGCCTATTTATTTTTCTTTCTGTTTTCAGAACTCATCTTCCTTCGATCAGTCCTTCTAGATTCAAATCTCCCCTTTTCCTTCTCACCTTTCTCTTTGCTTTTAGTTCTTTTTAGCTCTTCCTCCTTTGCTGTTTCCCCACTGCTATCAGATTATATAGGTTTTTAAGCTGCAGTGGCATAAAATCGAATTACTTTCTATTTAAAAGAAAAGAGAAAAAAGAGAAAAATTCTAAACCAAATCCAATAGCCTTGAAATAATTTTCTGAAAAACAGAAGCTCTTATGTTTTTAGCCATACAATAATAGACATACTTTCATTAAGGATGATGCTAAATTCTCAGGGCTGTAGTTGAACTATTTTTATGAACCAGGTTTTTATCTTCAGATTTTTTTCCTTTAGAAATGGGATTTTGTTCTCAGTTCATGAGATTGGAAGTATTAAACTACACTTGTCCTTGATTCAGTTTGCTGCTTCTTCATGGTCCAAATTGCCCTTCATGCAGAGCTGAGCTTGTAATATGTACTCTAGATGCTGAGTAAATGCTTTCACTGGCTGTCCCTGGCTTACTCAGCCAGTCTGAGTCACCTTCAAAACATCAAGATTATGTGTATATACACTGTAATAAATAACCACCTGCACTGAGGTAATGCAAATTGAATTTGTTGAAATATGGCCTACTATATTAAAATTTATGTTTCTATTATAATTTTTATTGTATGAAACAAATTTGTCCTGTATAAAATTACTGAGAAATAAGAACTGTATCCATATATAGGAAAGCTTATCTTTCTTGGGAACTATTTAATAATGGATTCTTACCCGGCATATATCTTAAGTGCCTATTTTTTTCTGCATCCTCTTAAAAATGCATAGCTGAATTTTGTCATCTTAAAACAGGTCAAATAACTTAATCATAACATACTTGTGTATATACCCTAAATAAAGTCGATTAGAGAGTCCATTTCTTTTTGTACTTGAACCAGTTATTTTGTAAATAATGTCAACAGATTAGAAATAGACCTAAAATATAATCATTAATGGGATTTCGAGACAAAATTCATCTGTACGAATGGTGACGTGATGAGAATGAAGGTGAGATAGGGTGAGAATAGCAGGACTTTGTAGTACACAGTTCTGAAGCTGACACACCTCTAGTGCTTTTACTGGATGGAAACAAGTTACCTAGTGAACTGTATAATGAACAGTTATTTTCCTGAATGAAAGAAATAAACATTAAAGAAGAAAATTTGAAATCAATTGGTAAATACGCAGGCACTAAATTAGCCTTATTTCATGCTAATTCAGCTTTATTGAATTCATATCACCATCCATAAAAGCTGCCTCTGCTGTTCAAAGTAATATCCAGTATATCTCAATTAGCAATGTGTTAGCCTTTCATACAAATTGGCTAGCAGAGTGAAGCTAAATAGATTAACTATCAAAAAAGGGAAATAAAAATCTAAGCACAAAAAGAGAAGTTAAAACTATTTTTTTAATGGTAATGTAAAAAATGTCAGTAGGATAGACAAAATAACATTAAACCATGAGCTTTAAAGCATGAGTCTGATAGTATATATTTGTTTTTAGATGTTGGAACTAATAATGAATATTGCAAGAATTTAAAAAATGTTTGGAATAACAACCTGGTCTTAAGTAGTGTAGCCTGCTTAGTCTTAACAAAGATACAATATAATTGAAGAGGGTAAAATCTGGTTCCAGCAGACAAATGGGAATTTTGACAGAGTTTATTCTGGTCAGTGTTTTGAAGTGAATTAACTAAGTGAAATACAGCAATGGTCCATTGTCGTATGCTGTGTCATAAAGCTATTACTAATAGAATGTAGTTTTTAATAAAAACATGTAATGAAAAGCAAAATTAATAATCTCAGTTTTGTAATCCAACATAGTTACCTGAAGAGGCTAGAAAGAATCCCTTTCCATTTTTAATGCATATTTTGTCTTCTATGTTGTTGTTTTTTCTCCTCTCATCTGCCACTCTTGGCTAGGCTGATTTCTTTTTTTCTGGAATACATTGAAAATACTCAACTGTTCTGCCTCGCTCATATAGTCCAGGTTGAAGTGGTCACCAGATTTAGGGGAAGTAGTTTCTCCTCGGGCTACATTGGCAAGGGATTTTTGTTTTTTTTCTTTCTAACTTTTGTATAGTTAATATGGTGTGTTTGCTAATATAATTTTGGCATTTTCACCTCTTGCTATTAGAGACCTAAAAACCCACGTTTGAGTTCTTATTCTTTCTTTTATCTTGTGGCTTGTTACAGCATGTGGTATTTGGAATTTCAGACTATAGGCCTTAAGATTTCTACTGGGTATTGAGAAGTGTTTTGAGACCCATAAGTGCTAAGTACTTAATCTGTGGGTTATTTCACATTAAATATCTGTGGTTGCTAGCCACTGAGAGGAATTAGAATCTATGATCTGAGCCTTCATTTCTATAACTCTGGCAAAATTTTTTGACTTAGTTAAAATTCAAATTCAAATCACATTTGATTGGATTATAAAATTATTGGATTATGTATCCTTCTGGTAACATAGTTTATAAAAGCTAGTGCTAAAGTTAACAGTCACTTATACTTTTAGTCTTTTAGTTGTGATTTTTAATCATTTGGGATGGGACATTAACTG